>NC_057799.1:440012353-440307120 GCF_018294505.1 Triticum aestivum
CATCACTTGGGGGCTTGGTCGTATCCGAACCATAGCTACACCTCTTGATCGGCGCAATGCCATAGCATCACTTGGGGGCTTGGTCGTATCCGAACCACAGTCACACCTCTTGGTCGGCTCAAAGCCACATCAATCCGGGGCCAAAGAGAGTGTTGTAAAACAACAGCTCAAACATAGGCACCCACTGAGCACAGCTCACAATGTTGCTTGGGAATTCTTTGCTGTCGAAATGAACTAAGAATCTACACTTGTAACAGGCTATCAAGCCATGGCTTGGAAGCCTGGTGTATACACCTAAAACCCCGGGTTAACCAGCCTATTTAAGTAAGTCACTCCGCCCAGGTAAACCTGGTATGACCCTTCGAACTTTGACAAGTTACTCTAAAATGAAGACCCTAAACTTGTCAAGTTAAAACGATGATTGGTTAAGGATTGAGGACCATCTTAAAAGGCTTTGCAAAAATGGTTTAACTCAGTGGCCTGGAAGCCCATGAAAAGCCTCGAATTTGGGGCCTGGCAGCCCGTGAAAAGCCTCGACTACAACGGTTTTTATTTGCCTTTTGCTAAGTTTTCTTTGTTTCATAAGATTTGTGATGTTTTTAAAACCGGTGTTTATCAACCCGGTTAGGCTGTCAACTACAAGTTGTCAGTACACGATCAAATTATAATCCGGAGACTATCAGCCCAGTCTGGTTTTGACTCAAAGGCACCAGTATGGAATAAACCGGTGTTTCTCACAACCCGGAATGGTTTTATTGTAAACCGGCATCATATATCAGGAGTTACTTATCCTCCAGAGTAGGGGTATGGCCCTCACTACAAAGTTGGTCACCCAACATCATGCCTAAAGGTCACAGGTATTATATATTTCCATATTTGGTTATCTTTTCAACCTTGGTTACAGACCTTGATCATATATATATTTGGGTATCATGACCCGCCCGGGGGTAAACCTCCAGGGCGCTTTAAGCTTCTTATCTGCAGGAACAGCTTGAATAAATGGCTCTGGATTATGAATATCATATCTTAAGCATGTCGGATTAAGCAAGCATCAGTCGCAGATAAATATGCACGAAGGCATACCAGACCAAGTATTTTAACTAGCATATTACAAGGCATTTCAGTGCCCAAAAGGATAATTGTTTTCTCAAATACATGTTGCAGCATGTAGAAGACTAAACCTGCCTCCGGTTCATGGTTGGTCACCAGCTTGGCCTGACGGCTGCGGATCATCTCGCACCGGTTCAACTCCCTCCTCTCTACCCAGTGGCTGGAAATCAACAGTTGCCCAGTCGATCCCAGTTAGGGCTTGGAATACAGCTTCATCGCTTATCAGCGTGGACGGTTCAATGTCAGGGGCATAAGTGTGCTTACGGATTGGTGGGATAAGATTTGCGCTTCTGGAATTGGTGTCGCAACCCGTCTGTTCTTATCATCATAACTCGCCTGATAGTATGAAAATCTGCCTCTTCAACCAGTTGACAAGCCAATGGGCGTACTTCCCGGTTTATGATTCGGAGATCATCATTGCCAAATTTTGTTCCGTCTTCCTTTAAACTGGGATAGCCTTGGGCTGCCTCCACTGGATCAAAGTCAGGTACCCACGCTTTTGCCCCGGTTAGTGCAGCCAAAGCGCCCGTTCTAGCGGCAGACTTTTTTAGCTCGTCTACCCGGGCAGGAAGCATAGATAACCTTTCTAAGGTATCCTTGATCAAAGTGGGAGGAGGATTATTATGTGAAGCAGTATAGATGATCCGCTGCGCACCGGTATACAGCTGCTCTATCAAAGTGTAGGCATCTTTCAACTTCTTCTGTACATCAGAGCCCAGATGGCTAATGCGAGTTCCTGCACCATTGTACACATCAGTAAACCGACAACACATGGGAGAGATATGTTGAAAGTATTCAGGAAAAGATGTTTTACCGAACACAGCAGCAGTCATGGCATGAATCTGCCACTTTACGCCGGTCAGTTCATCAACCACCAGTTTAAGAGCGGCTTCTGCTTTTTCAGCCCGTTTTATCAAAGCGGATTTTTCAGTCTCCCAATCCGCCCGCTCTTTGTTGAAGCCCTCTTTCAGTTTCTCCATAGCGCCTAGAGCGCTGGTCAATTCTTCCTTCGCTTTGGAGGTTTCAGCTTGTTGGGACTTGAGGTTCTCTTGCAGATCAGTGGTTTGGCTTTCCTTCTTGCTCAGATCAGCCTATAAAGAGACAGATATATAATGAGTTGACAGTACATGTTTGAAGTACCAAGCACATAACAAGTTATGCCCTTGGTACTTGGGGGCTAATGCATATTTGCTCTTTATCAGAAATTTTTGCAAGTCCCAAGCACAATACAAGTATTAAACTTGGCACTTGGGGGCTAATGTGTGTTTGCTCAGAATTGCTGATATGGGAATTCTGCTACAAAGTCCCGGTTCATCTTTATAAAGTTAAACCGGCCCTTGGGGGCTACATCAGTGAAGTTAGGATGCATTGTTGCAAACATGAAATTGTTATTAAGTCCCGGTTTAGATTGGTATACTAAGCCGTTACTTGGGGGCTACTGGAGTTGATAAGCTGAAGTTAGGAGGCATTGTTGCAAACACTTATGTAGTTACCTCATATCGCTCCTTCATCAAATTTACCAAACCGGCTTCATAGTCACGGCTGGTGTATAGACGGTTCAAGAAGCCGGAGTGAAGGTCTTGAGAATTCAGATGGGCATAATTGGACAAATCAGCGTTCCATTTGCCTTTGCCAATTGCAGAGAGCTCATCTTTGGCAGTATGCTTTGACAAAGCGACTGGATTGCCAGGAGTGGTATGGCCAGTGCCAGTAATCATAATATCATCGTCTTTGTCATCAGCAGCCGTTACTGGGGTTGGCGGTTTGTCAGTATCTTTCACTAGACTGACCGGTTTGTCATCAGTTCGGACAGGGCTGGTTGGCTGGTCAGCATGGCTTGTGGTGTCAACTTCTACCTGCTCAGCAACGAAGTCATGATCTTGAGATGGAGGGTCATTCAGTATGGCATCAATGTTGGTCTCTTCAGGATCTGGAGTTTTCTCCGGTTCAACAGCCACGTCCTCATCAACCGGTTTATTCAACCGAGCCTTCTTGCTGGGTCTGGGCTTGGCGCTGAGAAGAATAAACAAGAGGATCAGTACAATATATATTAAAATAACATATCAAGGATAAAAGTAAGTGTATGACTCACCCAAGAACCGTTTGGAGGGGTGGAAGCTTTGTGGCCGAAGATTCGCCAGAAGATGAGTGAGAAGTACCCTGATAAATTGAATCAGGCAGGTTAAGAGGCTGGCGGAAACAACCCGCTTTGGGGCATGAAGTGTCAAGGGGATAAGAGACCTCTGATCGGCGTTTCCGAACCGGAGTGTTCGGTAAACCGGCGGAGGTAACTACCTGGCCGCTGTGCCGGGTTGTGCGGCGAGCCTCGTGCTGCTGTGTCTTCAAAAGAAAGTTTGGGTCCAAGTAAGCAAGGGGCTGAGAAAACTATACTTTCCGGTTTGCTCGACGGATTTTTGATGTCGGCAGAGGATTTGAATCGGACGAAATAATGATTACCTCTACATCATCAGCATGACTGCCTTCAGCGTCATCCTGATAATAATCATTGTCAATGAGGTGTACGAAAAATGAACCAAGAGAGTCAAGTTCTACCTTTGATTCTGGATTGCCCACATCGTCATCAGCTGGTAGATCGGAGGATGCAGTGGTCCTTTTCTTGGCAGGTTTTTTAACAACCTTGGTCTTTGGACGAACTGGCTTGACCGGTTTATCTTGCGGCTTGACATGTTTGTCTTGCGGCTTCACCGGTTTGTCTTGTGGTGGTTTCTTGTTCCAGAACGGATCATCACCCTGTCAGAAAATAATCACACTTTCAGAGAATATTTGGACAGAAGCAACTTTAGATAAAAATATTATATGATTCTTACAGCTGGTGGTTTGTTGAAGGTGCAGAAAGGGAGTAGTCCGGTTTGGGCACAGACAGCCTTCGGTTCGTTCAGCATCTTTTTTACAGCCTCAGTGACTTCTGCATATGTAAGCTGGATGTCACTGTGCCACTAAGCATCCTTCAAACTCCCCGTATACTCACACATCAAACTGGAGCGCCGGCTTATGGGCAGAATACTCCAGCTTATCCAACAATGAGCAAGATCAACTCCTGTCAAACCGTTTGCCATGAAGGCTCTAAGCTTCGATAATTGAGGAGCATAGTTGGCCCTTTCTTTTGCAGTCAATCTCTGAGGAAAAGGATGTGTGTTGCTCAGGCGTTCAGGGTGGTAACCTGGCAGGGGGTTTTCATCAGGTGGAGATGTATCCTTGCAATAAAACCAGGTCTGGTTCCACTCTTTGGGGTGACTGTGGAGCTTGGGCTGAGGGAAAGTGGCTTCCTTCCTTTTCTGAACCGCCATTCCGCCCAGTTCCGTATTGGGTCCATCCGTGAACTTTGTGCGATGGTTTAAGTGAAAGAAATCCCTAAACAGTTCGACTGTAGGTTCCTCTTGTAGATAAACCTCACAGAAGACTTGGAAGTGGCAGATGTTGGTCACATAATTGGGACCGATGTCTTGAGGGCGCAGCTGGAAATTGGCTAGTACATCTCGGAAAATTTTCGAACCGGGAGGGCTAAAACCTCAACTCAGATGGTCCGCAAACACGACTACCTCCCCATCTTTGGGTGTAGGAGGATTTTCCGGGCCAGGGACCCTCCAGTGGATGACATCTTTCTTGGCTAAAGCGCCTGTTTTAACAAGATTGTTTAACTATTCTTCGGTTTTATACTCGAGAAGGAGTCCAATTGCATTCATAGACTTGCTTGAACATGGCAATGAAAGATCTGAAACATGATTATTGCCGGTTTAAGATTTACAATGGACAACTATACAACGGTATAAGGATGTAAGCATATTGTTAAACCGGAATTGGTTATTCGTAAACCGAAGTTTGACAATGGAAACGGTACAATGATGAATGCATTGGCGGTTCAACAAGTGACTAATGGTATCTACTGGGTCATCATTTTGTATATGAAGTTAAACCGCCCAATCTGGTATTAAAAGTGTATAAGTGAAAGAAGAAACAAGTTTCACATCTTGCCATGGTAATTTCAGATCTACCGCGCATTGGAAAAACAAAATATATTCTGACCTAATTTCCAGCGTGTTAAAGGTTCACCAAGTTGAGATGAGTTTTATACAAGGCAGATGTTCTAACAAGGAAGCAGGAGTTTAAAGTATAAAGGCTTTGGAAAAAGCAGATCTAAACTAGCCATTGGTACTGCTAAAGAGAAACAAACAGATTCAAGAACTTCGAAGAACTACGAAGAACGACGAACCCTAATGGTCGATCTGGAGTAAGAAAGGAGGAACATACTGGTGCCGAGGAAGCAGCGGAGGATTGCCGCGTTTTTATGGTCCGATCAGGTTGATGCAGTGGCCGTCGCGGAGGAACAAACGAAGGTCGACGGTGGCGGCGGAGCTCCAACGGATGGGTAGTGCAAGGAAGAAGATGAGGTGAAGAGATACGGGGGGAAATGGAAAGACCCCCTGGCCCTATTTATAAGGGCAGAAAGATAAGCGTCAGGCGCGAAAATCGAGGAGCCTAAATTTTGGATATGAGGCGGAGCTGTCGCCTCGATTGTCGGAGGCTCATTAATGAAGGTGGATTATACATAGTTTTAAATAACAGGTGATGTCACAGCGGTTTACCCATGGTCCTAGAAGATGATGTCACGGCGGTTTACAAGATTATGTGAAGATGTTGAAGAAGAAATTTTCTTAAGTATTGAGGATTGACATGAACCAGTTCAAATCAATCTGGGACCTAATGCTGGGGATATTACCACTGGGCGTAAACCGGCCAGGAGAGGCCAGGTTAACCCCATAAGTAGTTCATTTGTATCTGAAGTCCATGAAGACAGGCGATGACGCTTTATGAAGGCCCAGGTCCCAAAGCCGGTTTAAGGCCTGTAGACATAAACCAGCATTGATATGTAAACTTGTGTTGTAAGATAGAAGTAGCAGATACCGAGCCGGACACGATTATGAGCCAGCCTCGGGATTCTGTAAACCGACGGGCGTCAACCCATGTATATAAGGGGACGACCCGGCGGCGGTTCAAGGACAACAGACAACAACTCGAGACTCAGGCAAAGCGTATCCGCTCCCTGGTCATCGAAACCCCAGCAATTCCATCACAACTAGACATAGGCTTTTACCTTCATCGTAAGGGGCCGAACTAGTATAAAACTCTCTTGCGTCCCTTGTCCGCTTTAACCCTTTAAGTTAACCCGTAGCGATGGCTCCATGACTAAGTCCTTTCTCTAGGACATCTGCCGTGACAAAACCACGACATCCAATATATCGATCTTTACGTCTCAACCATTTCGAGACACCTCGTCATGTCCGTGGTCATATCCGGGACTCCGAACTACCTTCGGTACATCAAAACACATAAACTCATAATACCGATCGTCACCGAATGTTAAGCGTGCAAACCCTACGGGTTCGAGAACTATGTAGACATGACCGAGACATGTCTCCGGTCAATAACCAATAGCGGAACCTGGATGCTCATATTGGTTCCTACATATTCTACGAAGATCTTTATTGGTCAAACCGCATAACAACATATGTTTTTCCCTTTGTCATCGGTATGTTACTTGCTCGAGATTCGATCGTCAGTATCTCAATACCTAGCTCAATCTCGTTACTGGTAAGTCTCTTTACTCGTTCCGTAATGCATCATCCCGCAACTAACTCATTAGTCACATTGCTTGCAAGGCTTATAGTGATGTGCATTGCCGAGAGGGCCTAGAGATACCTCTCTGACAATCGGAGTGACAAATCCTAATCCCGATATATGCCAACTCAAGAAGTACCATCGGAGACACCTGTAGAGCACCTTTATAATCACCCAGTTATGTTGTGACGTTTGGTAGCATACAAAGTGTTCCTCCGGTAATCGGGAGTTGCATAATCTCATAGTCATAGGAACATGTATAAGTCATGAAGAAAGAAATAGCAGTAAACTAAAACGATCAAGTGCTAAGCTAACGGAATGGGTCAAGTCAATCACATCATTCTCCTAATGATGTGATCCCGTTTATCAAATGACAACTCATGTCTATGGCTAGGAAACTTAACCATCTTTGATCAACGAGCTAGTCAAGTAGAGGCATACTAGTGACACTATGTTTGTCTATGTATTCACACATGTATTATGTTTCCGGTTAATACAATTCTAGCATGAATAATAAACATTTATCATGATATGAGGAAATAAATAATAACTTTATTATTGCCTCTAGGGCATATTTCCTTCACATTCTTGGTTGATTGACTCGGTATTTAAATCTTGATACATCGCTTGTGTACATATCTAAATGGGAGTACACATTATGCTGCGTGTGACATTTGAGTTGGACAAAAAGTGTTCCAAATATTCAAATTCACCTTAAACTGGATTCTGGCTTCTGAATTTGAGTATCGGCATTTGTAAATCATATTCATATATGACAGTGGAATACATCTTTGTCGTGCTTTTGAAGATATATAAAAACACATAGAATGATTTATAAATATTCATATAGGAATACAAAATGGATTCGAATTTAGTTGCCAGGGTAAACGTGGATGCTTATTGTCCCAAAATTCGAAAGAAGCGGCAAAATGTCCATTCCCACGTCGGCTGCCCGCATCCAAGTGTTTGGGAGATGGAAATTACTGTCTACCCATTACACGGACAATCCATCGGCCTGATTTCCACTGCTTTCAATAGGGGTAGGTTAGTAACTTCAATTAGACGTGACACGACCGCCCCTGAGCCCATTCTGACACGGCGGGTGCCAAACATGGGCGGCAAAACACATTTGATTCAAGCTCATCCGAAAGACCTCTGTTTCTCCCTCCATTTCCCCATTCATACACGGTCGGCGGAAAAACAAAATCGGCTCAGCCGAAATCGATGTAGGCAAATATTTTCAATAGGGGCAGGTTTGTAACTTCACTCAGACGTGACACAACCGCCCTACCTGTCAGCCCCGTTCATACACCGTGGGCGCCAACCATGGGCGCCAAAACACCCTCTCCTCGCCCGAAATCGCTCTGGGCAAATATTGGTGAGATGCGAGATTACCGTCCTATCCCCAACCGACGAGACGTCCAAATTTTAAACGGGGGCTAACTTTGTAACTTTCCCATATTTCAGACAGGCGCGTCCCAAAAACATGGTTCCCCGTACCTCTCCCTCCATTTTCCCATTCATACACCGTCCGCGCTAGAACACCATCCCCACACCAACCTCCTCCGTCCGCCACCCCATCCATCGCCGCCGTCCTCCACCCCATCCATCGCCACCGTCCTCCACCATGCCGAAGCGCCTACCAAGACTGCGTCGTCCACTGCTAGAGATGGACGTTTCTCATCCATGGCGACGGACCAAGAGCCTTGCCTCGCGTCCTCTCGCTTCATCGGCGCCGTCGCCCTCTTTGCCGGGGCCGCTCACACGACCTTCTCTTCCACCGCAACGGTACTTATCCCCCGATGCACCCGTCTACCGTCGCAGATCTGCTTCAATGCCACCGATAGCCATCGCACCCCCGATGCCTACACGGCGCCAAAAAGAGAGGTGGTACTTCATATCTCCCCAAATTTTTGATCTCAACCAGAAAATAGATCGTAACTTGGTTACTCTACTTTCTTTTCAGCTCTTAGAATTTAGTTTTTAGTTCGAAGCAAACAATGGATGCTAAATATCATTTCTCCGGTTTGCAGCTTTAAATCTGCCATGGCACAGTCATAATACAGTTTAATTGATCATGCTTAGGGTTTAATTGATCATGTTGGTTCCGTGGTGGTTTATTTAATAGAAATTGGAGGGGAAACCCTATTTTGCTAAAAAAATGCTTAGGGTTTCCCCCTTTTATGATCACTATACGATCAGAATACGTGCTTCGTGTCATAATAGCACTGCTCCACCCATCAAGCTAAACAAGCTTAGTTGTTCAAATACGAATATGATATTATTAAAACAGAGTCGTTTAATTGGTCAGCTAAATGTTCCTAATTTAGTTTCGAAAATGCATGTTCGCCGCTCGGGTGTGTATCTCTACATGGTGCCCACGGTGGGCCGGCCCACCCTGGGATTTTGGGTCGTCCCAGGCCCCGATTCCCCTCTGTTCTGTTGCGCGCTTCTGATCTCTACTCGCCCCCAGCCACCTGCCTCACCGGCGACTTGCCGTCCCCAGATGACATGACTCTAGGAGGAGACGTCGTACTAGCAGGAGTTCAGGAGCCGCTCGCCCTACAGCGTCACCGCTGCCCGGGAGCGCCGCTGTGCCTACCTTCCCAGTCCGTTCAGGGCTCAGGCGTGCAACACCCACCACACCAACCCGATTTATCCTGAGATACGTCCTCAATACTCAGCACTTCAGCAGCCACTCCTCATCACCCATTTTCTAATTGATTCATTACTCATTAGGCAGGACTGTCATTAGGGTTTGTTGTGTGCTGAGTGCTACCTACACTTAATGGTTCAGATGTATTTCAGTAATCTTTAGTACCTGTAAAGTTCACAGGGTTTCAAAATTTCGGCCCTAGGAACAGACCCTAGTCATTTTGGATTGTTGGTCGTAGTGACATTGACCCAGATTACTACTGCAGGCCAGGTTTGTTGACAATTTTACTTGTCTTTCTTACTCATTCGATATGATATCCAATTATTCACGTTGATTAGTTGCAAACAGTAAGTGCTAGACAAACTTTTTGATTCAGATTTTGGACGGTCTCTTACTACAGTTACAATTCTGCATACTTGTCCTAGTGAGCTCACAAGTAAATGATTGATTCACTCCATCTATGCTTGCCTTCTCATATTTGTTGTCAATATTATTTTAGGGTGGACCACCCTGTTTCAAAATACTGGAACCGTAGACATGAGTGAATAGTATTTCTCTGTGTGATCTCTTCCATCATGTGTGGGCAAGAAACACTGCAATTTATAGAAAGAAAGTGTCATTTCCAGCTTTTACATAGGCTATGATCTTTTACATGGAATACAATCTACCTACTTGCTTTGTGTCGCACTACCAACACTTCACCCTTGAAGCTAAACATTATGCCACTCATAATTCCTTGGTTTATTTGTTCAAATACGAATTTGATATGATTCTAATGTTCCTACTTCAGTTTTGAAATGTGTGTCTGCCTGCGTTATAGAGACATAAGGGGTTTGTATTTCCGTGTGTGGTCTGGTCAGCACGGTTGGGGTGAACTTTGCATATGCAGGGGTTTATAGGGAGACACTCTTCGAGTTGAATCCGCAATGCATTCCATAAATAATCTGACTACTTTTTATGTTTTCATGAATCTCAGATTCTGAACAGCATCATAATGATTATGAGCTTGCGTGCATGAAAAGAATAAAGCAGAACAATGCCATGGCTGTCAAACTTGGCATTAAGGGACTGAAATCAAGTCTGGATGCAATGCAATGCAAACGCTCTCCACCTACAGATTCATGCTCAGAATATGATCCTATTAGTGATTCTGAGCTAGAGGGAGACCTAAGTCAATGTAGCTCCCTAGTGGAGGAGTCAGAGGCAGATGCCCTATCTTATTCACCCATCAAAGTGTTTGCTCTAACTTTCCACGGTTAAAATGGTCGCATATATCTTGCAACTAATGCTTTGCATTGCTTCTACTTTGTTGCACTGCCATTAACTTAGTTTACAAATCATGTATGTGAATACGCCCTGCCTATCCATTTTCAGTACATATTCCATCTGTTATCATACCATATTTATCCATTCAAATGTTGTTCTTGTGTATCAGACGTTCAAAAGGAAGAGGGCGATTGCTGATCACAGAGGAGCACAAGCAAAGTATTCGGAAAAGGTAGTGACACCTGATAAATCAAATAGACCATTAGGTGTAGTTGCAATATCACCTGACCCGCAAAACACCCCACCTCTAGCAGACTCTAGCCCTACCACACTGGTCATTTCTGATGCCCCAACTCAATAGACCCCAACTGCAGCAAACAGTATGATGATGCCAGCTGACATAGCACCAGCTCTACGACGCAAAACCCCCATTCTAGCAAAGAGTACACCAAATCTAGGTGCCAAATCCCTTTTTGAACTAGAGAGAGCCCCAATTGCAGCAAATAGGACCCATGTTCCATTTCTTCCCAGTTTAGAAGACGAAGCTTATATTGTTGGCAGGAACTTTGTGTGCATCTTTCCTTCATGGAAAGATTATACTGCAGACACAGAACATTTTCCAGTCTTCCTCCGCAACTTACGCGTAAGTAATGTACTAATGTTATTCATGGTAATTACTGCATATGTTTCTGCTGACAGAAGACACAAGATTTCATTCTTTTAAATAGGCGAGGACCAAACTGGATTGTCAAGATGAGCAAGGGTTGGTTGCGCTTTTCAAGCACTCGTTGATGAAGTATCGTTCCTACCTGAGGCAAGCGCACTTCGATGGGAAGCCTCTAAATGAAATTTCTGTAAAGTCTCCGGTGCTACATTTATCCGACAGTGACTGGAATAATCTTGTTACACATTGGTCTCATCTGCAGCGTAAGGTACTGTCTATGATATCACATCATAATTTGAACTACATTTCTGCATTTGCCTTAACGTCTCACTTGTACGAAAATTGTTAGTAGAAGAACATTCATTCTCAAGGGACCACAGAATCTCGCAACTATACTGCACACTGCATTGCTCTTGTGAGTACCTCTTGCCCTGTATGACCATACTTACTTTCATAGCTGTTTGATTATGTAGCATCACTGCACATGTTAGCCTTGTTATCGTCCATTTGGTGGACATTATAAGATCCATATGTACTCTTACATAAATTTAGAATCAACCCACTGCTTTTGAAGAGGTTTAGCTCTGCAGTCCTCTTGTAAGGACTGAACGTCGTCTATCACTGTACTTACATTAACAGCTACTCCCTCCGTCCCATAATATAAGCACGTTTTGTACAGTACACCAGTGTTCAAAACACTCTTGTATCATGGGAAAGAGGGATTGGTTCATTGTGTAGCGTTCTGCATCTTATCTCCCTCGCCCACCATTTACTAAAAGATATCAGATCTATATTTAATCTTACCAAAAAGTTGAATACACAGACAATGCCAGTGCAGAAGTGTGGCCCATTGGTCTTGTCAGTACATTTTGTCCTGTAACGCTTGTACTTCCAGGGATTGGTAGTTGATTATGTAGCATGAATCTGCATCTTATCTTCATTATCCTCTATCCCTTCCAGTATTATCATATCTATAATTACTCTCTACAAAATGTAGAGTACAGGCAATGCTTATGAAGAAGATTATGTGCTGAAATTCTTGAGTTATCCTTCCCTTGACATGGAGAAGGGCATTATAAAGCCGGGGTTAACTGTTAATGTAAGTCAGTCCTTCTAAAGCCTTTATCCTCAATTGCTTTTTAATTTGCTCATACTCCCTATCGTTTACTGCTGTTTAGTTTGCTGTTTCTATCAAAATGCATGTTCGCAAGAACCGTAAGTTCCAAGTTTTACTTGTAAAACCAAATTCCTTATTCATACCTCATACGTCTCCAACGTATCTATAATTTTTTATTGTTCCATGCTATTATATATTCTGTTTTGGACGTTCAATGGGCTTTATTATGCACTTTTATATTATTTTTGGGACTAACCTATTAACCGGAGGCCCAGCCCAAATTGTTGTTTTTTTGCCTATTTCAGTGTTTTGAAGGAAAGCAATATCAAACGGAGTCCAAACGAAATGAAATCTTCGGGAACGTGATTTTCTTAACAAACGTGATCCACAGGACTTGGAGTGGACGTCAAGGTATCAACGAGGAGGCCATGAGGCAGGGGGGCGCACCTACCCCCCGGGCGCGCCCTCCACCCTCGTGGGCCCCTCGTAGCTCCACCGACCTACTTCTTCCTCCTATATATACCTACGTACCCCGAAAACATCAGATACGGAGAAAAACCCCTATTTCCACCACCGCAACCTTCTGTACCCGTGAGATCCCATCTCGGGGCCTTTTCCGGTGCTCCACCGGAGGGGGCATCGATCACGGAGGGCTTCTACATCAACACCATAGCCTCTTCGATGATGTGTGAGTAGTTTACGTCAGACCTTCGGGTCCATAGTTATTAGCTAGATGGCTTCTTCTCTCTCTTTGGATCTCAATACAAAGTTCTCCTCGATTCTCTTGGAGATCTATTCGATGTAATCTTCTTTTGCGGTGTGTTTGTCGAGATCCGATGAATTGTGGGTTTATGATCAAGATTATCTATGAACAATATTTGAATCTCCTTTGAATTATTTTATGTATGATTGGTTATCTTTGCAAGTCTCTTTGAATTATCAGTTTGGTTTGGCCTACTAGATTGATCTTTCTTGCAATGGGAGAAGTGCTTAGCTTTGGGTTCAATCTTGCGGTGCTCGATCCCAGTGACAGTAGGGGAAACGACACGTATTGTATTGTTGCCATCGAGGATAAAAAGATGGGGTTTATATCATATTGCATGAGTTTATCCCTCTACATCATGTCATCTTGCTTAAAGCGTTACTTTGTTCTTATGAACTTAATACTCTAGATGCATGCTGGATAGCGGTCGATGTGTGGAGTAATAGTAGTAGATGCAGGCAGGAGTCGGTCTACTTGTCACGGACGTGATGCTTATATACATGATCATACCTAGATATTCTCATAACTATGCTCAATTCTATTAATTGCTCGACAGTAATTTGTTCACCCACCGTAATACTTATGGTATCTTGAGAGAAGCCACTAGTGAAACCTATGGCCCCCGGGTCTATTTTCCATCATATTAATGTCCCGTCAACAAGCTATTTCTATTACCATTTATTTTTCTTTCTTTACTTTTAGTCTTTATCATAAAAATACCAAAAAATATTATCTTATCATCTCTATCAGGTCTCACTTTTGCAAGTGGCCGTGAAGGGATTGACAACCCCTTTATCGCGTTGGTTGCAAGGTTCTTATTTGTTTGTGTAGGTGCGTGGGACTTGAGCGTGGTCTCCTACTGGATTGATACGTTGGTTCTCAAAAACTGAGGGGAATATTTACGCTACTTTACTGCATCACCCTTTCCTCTTCAAGGGAAAACCAACGCAGTGCTCAAGAGGTAGCAAGAAGGATTTCTGGAGCCGTTGCCGGGGAGTCTACGCACAAGTCAAGACATACCAAGTACCCATCACAAACTCTTATCCCTCCCATTACATTATTTGCCATTTGCCTCTCGTTTTCCTCTCCCCCACTTCACCCTTGCCGTTTTATTCGCCTTCTTTTTCGTTTGCCTTTTTCTTGACAGATCTATTGTTTGCTTGAGTTACCATGTGCCTTCTATTTGCTTGCATCTTTGCTTGCTAAAAATCTATTGATATGGATCCACTTAAAGTGTTTTACTTGGATCATCTTCGATCCTTATGCGCTCGTGCTGAAACCCCAACTAGCCTAGTTGATGGGAAAATTTTAGATGAGCATGTTCATTTTGTGCGTCACCGTTTGTCTGAAAAAGGGAGACTCTTATGGGATCAAATAAACAGATTTATGTGTTATGCTTGGAATCTTTGTGAAATTTATGATTTTACTTGTTGCTCTGAAAACCTTAAGAAACACCTTCCCTACTAATGTGAGTTTAGTGATAATGGAATCGTATCTTTGTATGCTAAGGGTATTTATAATTACTATGATGTTCAACAAATTGAAGAATTTGTTGCTTTTAAGGGTGCTTATGAAATTGCTTCTTTGATTGAAATGTATGATGCTACTCTTTACAAATCTGAAAATTTTGCCATACTTAAATATTGTTATGATAATTATGCTTCCAATGCCTATGTTAAACCATATATTGAGGACTCCTCTGCTGTCCAAGAAGAGGCTAATATTTTGCAGGAGTCTATGGAGGAAGAAAATAATGATATGCATGAATCTATAGATAATTATGATTCTGATGATTTGATTCAAATATCCCTTGATGAACATGATGCTTGCTATTCTCGTGGCCATGATGCCAATATTTATAAAGATGAATTTGCTATAGTTCCCTATGTTAAACATGAGATCGTTGCTATTGCACCCATACTTGATAGTTCCTTCGATGAAAAGCATGATCACAATGATGTTATAATAAATTATCTTGATGTCAATTGTGCTAATAATATGCAAAACCCTAAGCTTGGGGGATGCTAGTTTTGCTATGTCTACTACTTGTTGCAATGATCATGATGGGGGTGATTCTTCTTTTGATCTTGAAAATTTATTTAAGCCCCTTGATGAATATGAGCTTGATAATAGTGTTTGCAATAATATTGAAAGTGGGTTTGGAAGAGTGTCAACTTTAGATCCCATATATTTGGATTTTGATCAATCTTATGAAATTTTTGATAAAAGTGGGCTTGGAGAGGTCATGACTTTAGTTAATGATAATCCCACTATTTTGGAAGAGTGTAAACTTCGCATGCATGTGGATCGTGTTGAGAATATGTTATGTGATAGCTATTTTGTTGAATTTTCTTATGATCCTACATGTAATTATTATGAGAGAGGAAAATATGGTTGTAGAAATTTTCATGTTACTAAATTTCCTCTCGTTATGTTAAGATTGCTATTGTTTCTTTCCGCTTCCTTGCATATGCTAGTTTTTGCTTGCCTTGATAATTTGTTTGCCTATAAGATGCCTATGCATAGGAAGTATGTTAGACTTATATGTGTTTGTCACGTGTTTTATGATGCTCTCTTTGCGCTTCAATTATTGTCTTTCATGTGAGCATCATTAAAATTATCAATGCCTAGCTAAAAAGCTTTAAAGAAAAGCACTTGTTGGGAGACAAACCAATATTTTTACTTGCTGTTAATCAATAAATATTTGATCTAGCCTCTGGTTAGATGTGTTTTTATGTTTTAGTTAGTGTTTGTGCCAAGTGAAACCTATAGGATCTTCTTGGATGATAGTTATTTGATCTTGCTGAAAATACCAGAAACTTTCTGTTCACGAAAACAATTGTTTAAAATCACCAGAACGTGATAAATTACTGATTCCAATTGCAGTAGATCAATACACAAATTATCTAGGTCGTCCTATTTTGGTAGATTTGTCTGAGTTCCAGAAGTTTGCGTTTGATACAGATTACTACAGACTGTTATGTTCTTGACAGATTCTGTTTTTCGTGTGTTGTTTGCTTATTCTGGTAAATCTATGGCTAGTAAAAGAGATTATAAACCATAGAGAAGTTGGAATACAGTAGGTTTAACACCAATATAAATAAAGAATGTGTTCATTACAGTACCTTGAAGTGGAGTTTTGTTTTCTTTCGCTAACGGAGCTCACGAGATTTTCTGTTAAGTTTTGTGTTGTGAAGTTTTCAAGTTTTGGGTAAAGATTTGATGGATTATGGAACAAGGATTGGCAAGAGCCTAAGCTTGGGGATGCCCAAGGCACCCCAAGGTAAAATTCAAGGACAACCAAAAGCCTAAGCTTGGGGATGCCCCGGAAGGCATCCCCTCTTTCGTCTTCGTCTATCAGTAACTTTACTAGGGGCTATATTTTTATTCATCACATGATCTGTGTTTTGCTTGGAGCGTCTTGTATGATTTGAGTCTTTGCTTTTTAGTTCCCCACAATCATCCTTGCTGTACACACCTTTTGAGAGAGACATACATGATTCGGAATTTGTTAGAATACTCTATGTGCTTCACTTATATCTTTTGAGCTATATAGTTTTTGCTCTAGTGCTTCACTTATATCTTTTAGAGCACGGTGGTGGTTTTATTTTATAGAAATTATTGATCTCTCATGCTTCACTTATATTATTTTGAGAGTCCTACAAAACAGCATGGTAATTTGCTTAAGTTGTGAAATTAGTCCTAATATGATAGGCATCCAAGATTAGTAAAAACTTTCTTATAAGTGCGTTGAATATCATGAGAAGTTTGATACTCGATAATTGTTTTGAGATATGAAGATGGTGATATTAGAGTCATGCTAGTTGAGTAGTTGTGAATTTGATAAATACTTGTTCTAAAGTTTGTGATTCCCGTAGCATGCACATATGGTGAACCGTTATGTGATGAAGTCGGAGCATGATTTATTTATTGATTGTCTTCCTTATGAGTGGCGGTCGGGGACGAGCGGTGGTCTTTTCCTACCAATCTATACCCCTATGAGCATGCGCGTAGTACTTTGTTTCGATAACTAATAGATTTTTTGCAATAAGTATGTGAGTTCTTTATGACTAATGTTGAGTCCATGGATTATATGCACTCTCACCCTTCCACCATTGCTAGCCTCTCTAGTATCGCGCAACTTTCGCCGGTATCATACACCCGCCATTACCTTCCTCAAAACAGCCACCATACCTACCTATTATGGCATTTCCATAGCCATTCCGAGATATATTGCCATGCAACTTACCACCGTTCTGTATATTATGACACGCTTCATCATTGTCATATTGCTTTGCATGATCATGTAGTTGACATCGTATTTGTGGCAAAGCCACCGTTCATAATTTTCATACATGTCACTCTTGATTCATTGCATATCCTGGTACTCCGCCAGAGGCATTCACATAGAGTCATATTTTTGTTCTAAGTATTGAGTTGTAATTCTTGAGTTGTAAGAAAATAAAAGTGTGATGATCATCATTATTAGAGCATTGTCCCAAGTGAGGAAAGGATGATGGAGACTATGATTCCCCCACAAGTCGGGATGCGACTCCGGACGAAAAATTAAAAAGAAAAGAAAAAAAGAGGCCATAAAAAAAGAGAAAAGGCCCAAATAAAAAAATGAGAGAAAAAGAGAGAAGGGACAATGTTACTATCCTTTTACCACACTTGTGCTTCAAAGTAGCACCATGATATTCATGATAGAGAGTCTCCTATGTTGTCACTTTCATATACTAGTGGGAATTTTACATTATAGAACTTGGCTTGTATATTCCAATGATGGGCTTCCTCAAAATGCCCTAGGTCTTCGTGAGCAAGCGAGTTGGATGCACACCCACTTAGTTTCTTTTGTTGAGCTTTCATACACTTATAGCTCTAGTGCATCCGTTGCATGGCAATCCCTACTCACTCACATTGATATCTATTGATGGGCATCTCCATAGCCTGTTGATACGCCTAGTTGATGTGAGACTATCTTCTCCTTTTTGTCTTCTCCACAACCACCATTCTATTCCACATATAGTGCTATGTCCATGGCTCACGCTCATGTATAGTGTGAAGATTGAAAAAGTTTGAGAACATCAAAAGTATGAAACAATTGCTTGGCTTGTCATCGGGGTTGTGCATGATTAAATACTTTGTGTGATGAAGATAGAGCATAGCCAGACTATATGATTTTGTAGGGATAACTTTCTTTGGCCATGTTATTTTGAGAAGACATGATTGCTTTATTAGTATGCTTGAAGTATTATTGTTTTTATGTCAGTATTAAACTTTTATTTTGAATCTTATGGATCTGAACATTCATGCCACAATAAAGAGAATTACATTGAAAATTATGTTAGGTAGCATTCCACATCAAAAATTCTGTTTTTATCATTTACCTACTCGAGGACGAGTAGGAATTAAGCTTGGGGATGCTTGATACGTCTCCAACGTATCTATAGTTTTTTATTGTTCCATGCTATTATATTATCTATTTTGGATGTTTAATGAGCTTTAATATGCTCTTTTATATTATTTTTGGGACTAACGTATTAACCGAAGGCCCAGTGCCAGTTTCTGTTTTTTTGCCTATTTCAGTGTTTTGCAGAAAAGGAATACCAAATGGAATCCAAACGGAATGAAACCTTCGCGATGATCTTTCTTGGAACAAACGCAATCCAGAAGACTTGGAGTTGAAGTCTGGAACTCCGCAAGGCGGCCACGAGGCAGGAGGGCGCGCCCAGGGGGGTAGGCGCGCCCCCACCCTCGTGGGCCCCACGGAGCTCCACCGACGTACTTCTTTCGCCTATATATACTCTTATACCCTAAAAACATCAGGGAGAGCCACGAAACCACTTTTCCACTGCCGCAACCTTCTGTACCCGTGAGATCCCATCTTGGGGCCTTTTCCGGTGATCTGCCGGAGGGGGAATCGATCACGGAGGGCTTCTACATCAACACCGTAGCCTCTCCGATGAAGATACAGCATAGCCAGACTATATGATTTTGTAGGGATAACTTTCTTTGGCCATGTTATTTTGAGAAGACATGATTGCTTTTTTAGTATGCTTGAAGTACGATTATTTTTATGTCAATATTAAACTTTTATCTTGAATCTTTCGGATCTGAATATTCATGCCACAATTAAGATAATTACATCGAAAATTATGCTAAGTAGCATTCCACATCAAATATTCTGTTTTTATCATTTACCTACTCGAGGACGAGCAGGAATTAAGCTTGGGGATGCTTGATACATCTCCAACGTATCTATAATTTTTGATTGTTCCATGCTATTATATATTCTGTTTTGGACGTTCAATGGGCTTTATTATACACTTTTATATTATTTTTGGGACTAACCTATTAACCGGAGGCCCAGCCCAAATTGCTGTTTTTTTGCCTATTTCAGTGTTTCAAAGGAAAGGAATATCAAACGGAGTCCAAACGGAATGAAACCTTCGAGAACGTGATTTTCTTAACAAACGTGATCCAGAGGACTTGGAGTGGACGTCAAGCAATCTACGAGGAGGCCACGAGGCAGGGGGCGCGCCTACCCCCCTGGGCGCTGTTGGGGAACGTAGCAGAAATTCAAAATTTTCTACGCATCACCAAGATCAATCTATGGAGTAATCTAGTAACGAGGGGAAGGGGAGTGCATCTACATACCCTTGTAGATCACGAGCGGAAGCGTTCAAGAGAACGGGGTTGATGGAGTCGTACTCGTCGTGATCCAAATCACCGATGATCCTAGCGCCGAACGGACGGCACCTCCGCGTTAAACACACGTACGGAGCAGCGACGTCTCCTCCTTCTTGATCCAGCAAGGGGGAAGGAGAGGTTGATGGAGATCCAGCAGCATGACGGCGTGGTGGTGGAAGTAGCGGGATCCCGGCAGGGCTTCGCCAAGCGCAACCGGGGAGGAAGAGGTGTCACGGGAGGGAGAGGGAGGCGCCAGGGCTAGGATTGCTACTGCCCTCCCTCCCCCCCACTATATATAGGGCCAAGGGAGAGGGGGGCGCAGCCTTGCCCCTTCCTCCAAGGAAGGGTGCGGCCAGGGAGGAGTCCTTCCCCCCCAAGGCACCACGGAGGTGCCTTCCCCCTTTAGGACTCTCCGTTTATCTTATCTCTTGGCGCATGGGCCTCTTGGGGCAGGTTCCCTTGGCCCATATAGGCCAAGGCGCACCCCCCACAGCCCATGTGGCCCCCCCCGGGGCTGGTGGACCCCCGGACCCCTTTCGGCACTCCCGGTACAATACCGATAAAGTGCAAAACTTTTCCGGCGACCAAAATAAGACTTCCCATATATAAATCTTTACCTCCGGACCATTCCGGACTCCTCGTGACGTCCGGGATCTCATCCGGGACTCCGAACAACTTTCGGGTTACCGCATACTAATATCTCTATAACCCTAGCGTCACCGAACCTTAAGTGTGTAGACCCCACGGGTTCGGGAACCATGCAGACATGACCGAGACGTTCTCCGGCCAATAACCAACAGCGGGATCTGGATACCCATGTTGGCTCCCACATGTTCCACGATGATCTCATCGGATGAACCACGATGTCGAGGATTCAATCAATCCCGTATACAATTCCCTTTGTCTATCGGTATGTTACTTGCCCGAGATTCGATCGTCGGTATCCCTATACCTTGTTCAATCTCATTACCGGCAAGTCTCTTTACTCGTTCCGTAACTCACATCATCCCGTGATCAACTCCTTGGTCACATTGTGCACATTATGATGATGTCCTACCGAGTGGGCCCAGAGATACCTCTCCGTTTACACGGAGTGACAAATCCCAGTCTCGATTCGTGCCAACCCAACAGACACTTTCAGAGATACCTGTAGTGCACCTTTATAGCCACCCAGTTACGTTGTGACGTTTGGTACACCCAAAGCATTCCTACGGTATCCGGGAGTTGCACAATCTCATGGTCTAAGGAACTGATACTTGACATTAGAAAAGCTCTGAGCAAACGAACTACACGATCTTGTGCTAGGCTTAGGATTGGGTCTTGTCCATCACATCATTCTCCTAATGATGTGATCCCGTTATCAACGACATCCAATGTCCATGGTCAGGAAACCGTAACCATCTATTGATCAACGAGCTAGTCAACTAGAGGCTTACTAGGGACATGGTGTTGTCTATGTCTCCACACATGTATCTGAGTTTCCTATCAATACAATTCTAGCATGGATAATAAACGATTATCATGAACAAGGAAATATAATAATAACCTATTTATTATTGCCTCTAGGGCATATTTCCAACAGTCTCCCACTTGCACTAGAGTCAATAATCTAGTTCACATCGCCATGTGATTAACACTCACAGGTCACATCACCATGTGACCAACATCCAAAGAGTTTACTAGAGTCATCAATCTAGTTCACATCACTATGTGATTAACACTCAATGAGTTCTGGTTCGATCATGTTATGCTTTATGAGAGAGGTTATTAGTCGACGGGTCTGAACCTTTCAGATCCGTGTGTGCTTTACGAATATCTATGTCATCTTGTGGATGCTACCACGCACTATTTGGAGCCATTTCAAATAATTGCTCTACTATACGAATCCGGTTTACTACTCAGAGTCATCCGGATTAGTGTCAAAGTTCGCATCGACGTAACCCTTTACGACGAACTCCTTTTCACCTCCATAATCGAGAAAATTCCTTAGTCCACTAGATACTAAGGATAAGTTCGACTGCTGTCATGTGATCCATTCCCGGATCACTATTGTACCCCTTGACCAACTCATGGCAAGGCACACTTCATGTGCGGTACACAGCATAGCATACTGTAGGGCCTACGTCTAAAGCATAGGGGACGACCTTCGTCCTTTCTCTCTCTTCTGCTGTGGTCAGGTCTTGAGTCTTACTCAATACTCACACCTTGTAACACAGCCAAGAACTCCTTCTCTGCTGATCTATTTTGACCTCTTTCAAAATCATGTCAAGGTGTGCGTTCTTTGAAAGTATCATCGGGCGTCTTGATCTATCTCTATAGATCTCGATGCCCAATATGTAAGCAGCTTTATCCAGGTCTTCCTTTGAAAAACTCCTTTCAAACAACCCTTTATGCTTTCCAGAAATTTTACATCATTTCGGATCAACAATATGTCATTCACATATACTTATCAGAAATGTTGTAGCGCTCCCACTCACTTTATTGTAAATACAAGTTTCTAACAAACTTTTTATAAACCCAAAAACTTTGATCACTCCATCAAAGCGTATATTCTGACTCCGAGATGCTTGCTCTAGTCCATGGAAGGATCACTGGAGCTAGCATACCTTTTAGCATCCTTAGGATCGACAAAACCTTTCTGATTGTATCACATACAACCTTTCCTTACGAAAACTGGTAAGGAAACTTGTTTTGACATCCATCTCCCAGATTTCATAAATGCAGCTAATGCTAACATGATTCCGACGGACTTAAGCATCGCTATGGATGAGAAAATCTCATCGTAGTCAACTCCTTGAACTTGTGGAAATACTCTTTGCCACAAGTTGAGCTTCATAGACGGTAACATTACCGTCCACGTCCGTCTTCTTCTCAAAGATCCATATATCTCGGATTTCATGGCTTCTAACCATTTGTCGGAATATGGGCCCACCATCGCTTCTCCATAGCTTGTAGGTTCAGTATTGTCCAACAACATGATATCTCAGACAGGATCACGTACCACTCTGAAGTAGCACGCATCCTCGTCGTCCTACGAGGTTTGGTAGTGACTTGATCCGAAGTTTCATGATCACTATTATAAGCTTCCACTTCAATTGGTGTAGGTGCCACAGGAACAACTTCCAGTGCCCTGCTACACACTAGTTGAAGTGACGGTTCAATAACCCTATCAAGTCTCCACCATCCTCCCACTCAATTCTTTCGAGAGAAACTTTTCCTCGAGAAAGGACTCACTTCTAGAAGCAATTACTTTTGCTTCCAGATCTGAAATAGGAGGTATACCCAACTGTTTTTGGGTATTCTATGAAGATGCATTTATCCGCTTTGGGTTCGAGCTTATCAGCCTGAAACTTTTTCACATAAGCGTCGCAGCCCCAAACTTTTAAGAAACAACAACTTAGGTTTCTCTAAACGGTGTCGTCTCAACGGAATTGCGTGGTGCCCCTTTTAAAGTGAATGCGGTTATCTCTAATGCCTAACCCATAAACGATAGTGGTAATTCCATAAGAGACATCATGGTATGCACCATATCCAATAGGGTGCAGTTATGATGTTCGGACACACCATCACACTATGGTGTTCCAGGCGGTATTAATTGTGAAACACTTTCCACAGTGTCTTAATTGTGTGCTAAACTCGTAACTCAGATATCTCTATGATCATATCATAGACATTTTATCCTCTTGTCACGACGATCTTCAACTTCACTCTGAAATTACTTGAACCTTTCAATAATTCAGACATGTGTTTCATCAAGTAAATATTCTCAGCATCTACTCAAATCATCTGTGAAGTAAGAACATAACGATATCCACTGCATGCCTCAGCATTCATTGGACTGCATACATCAAAATGTATTACTTCCAATAAATTGCTCTCTTGTTCCATCTTACTGAAAACGAGGCCTTTCAGTCATCTTGCCCATGTGGTATGATTTGCATGTCTCAAGTGATTCAAAATCAAGTGAGTACAAACGATCCATCTGCATGGAGTTTCTTCATGCATATATACCAATAGACATGGTTCGCATGTCTCAATCTTTTCAAAAACGAGTGAGTCCAAAGATCCATCTACATGGAGCTTCTTCATGCGTTCTACACCAATATGACTCAAGTGGCAGTGCCACAAGTATGTGGTACTATCATTACTATTTTATATCTTTTGGCACGAACATGTGTATCACTGCGACCGAGATTCATTTTAGGTGCAAGACCATTGAAGGTATTATTCAAATAAACAGAGTAACCATTATTCTCCTTAAATGAATAACCGTATTGCGATAAACATAATCCAATCATGTTCAACGCAAACACCAATCTCGATGGTAGAGGGAGCATGCGATGCTTGATCACATCAACCTTGGAAACACTTCCAACACACATCGTCATCTCACCTTTAGCTAGTCTCCATTTATTCCGCAGCTTTTATTTCGAGTTACTAACACTTAGCAACCGAACCGGTATCTAATACCCTGGTGCTGCTAGGAGTACTAGTAAAGTACACATTCATATAATGTATATCCAATATACTTCTGTCGACCTTGCCTGCCTTCTCATCTACCAAGTATCTAGGGTAGTACTGCTTCAGTGACCGTTTCCCTCATTACAGAAGCACTCAGTCTCGGGTTTGGGTTCAACTTTGGGATTCTTCACTAGAGCAGCAAATGACTTGCTGTTTCATGAAGTATCCCTTTTGCCCTTGCCCTTCTAGAAACTAGTGGTTTTACTAACCATCAACAATTGATGCTCCTTCTTGATTTCTACTTTCGCGGTGTCAAACATCGCGAATAGCTCAAGGATCATCATAACTATCCCTGATATGTTATAGTTCATCACGAAGCTCTACTAGCTTGGTGGCAGTGACTATGGAGAACCATCACTATCTCATCTGGAAGATTAACTCCCACTCGATTCAAGCGATTGTGGTACTCAGACAATCTGAGCACATGCTCAACGATTGAGCTTTTCTCCCTTAGTTTGCAGGCTTAAGAAACTTGTCAGAGGTCTCATACCTCCTGACGTGGGCACTAGTTTGAAATCCCAATTTCAGTCTTCGGAACATCTCATATGTTCTGCGACGTTTCAAAAACGTCTCTGGTGCCACAATTCTAAACCTGTAGCATTACGCACTGAACTATCACGTAGTCATCAAAACGTGTGTGTCAGATGTTTCGCAACATCTACAGACGACGCTGAGGTTCAGCACACCGAGCGGTGCATTAAGGACATAAGCCTTCTGTGCAGTAATGAGGACAATCCTCAGTTTACGGACCCAGTCCGCATAATTGCTACTACCAACTTTCAACTAAATTTTCTCTAGGAACATATCTTAAACAGTAGAACTAAAGCGCAAGCTATGACATAATTTGCAAAGACTTTTTGACTATGTTCATGATAATTGAGTTCATCTGATTAATGAACTCCCACTCAGATAGACATCCCTCTAGTCATCTAAGTGATACATGATCCGAGTCAAACTACGCCGTGTCCGATCATCACGTGAGACGGACTAGTCATCATCGGTGAACATCTCCATGTTGATCGTATCTACTATACGACTCATGTTCGACCTTTTGGTCTCTTGTGTTCCGAGGCCATGTCTGTACATGCTAGGCTCGTCAAGTCAACCTAAGTGTTTCGCATGTGTTCCGAGGCCATGTCTGTACATGCTAGGCTCGTCAACACCCGTTGTATTCGAACGTTAGAATCTATCACACCCGATCATCACGTGGTGCTTCGAAACAACGAACCTTCGCAACGGTGCACAGTTAGGGGGAACACGTCTCTTGAAATTTTAGTGAGGGATCATCTTACTTACTACCGTCGTTCTAAGCAAATAAGATGCATAACATGATAAACATCACATGCAATCAAATAGTGACATGATATGGCCAATATCATTTTGCTCCTTTGATCTCCATCTTCGGGGCACCATGATCATCTTTGTCACCGGCATGACACCATGATCTCCATCATCATGATCTCCATCATTGTGTCTTCATGAAGTTGTCACGCCAACGATTACTTCTACTTCTATGGCTAACGCGCTTAGCAGTAAAGTAAAGTAATTTACATGGCGTTATTCAATGACACGCAGGTCATACAAAAAATAAAGACATCTCCTATGGCTCCTGCCGGTTGTCATACTCATCGACATGCAAGTCGTGATTCCTATTACAAGAATATGATCAATCTCATACATCACATATATCATTCATCACATCTTCTGGCCATATCACATCACATAGCACATGCTGCAAAAACAAGTTAGACGTCCTCTAATTGTTGTTGCATGTTTTTACGTGGCTTGTATAGGTTTCTAGCAAGAACGTTTCTTACCTACGTAAAACCACAACGTGGTATGCCAATTTCTATTTACCCTTCATAAGGACCCTTTTCATCGAATCCGTTCCGACTAAAGTGGGAGAGACAGACACCCGCAAGCCACCTTATGCAACTAGTGCATGTCAGTCGGTGGAACCTGTCTCACGTAAGTGTACGTGTAAGGTCGGTCCGGGCCGCTTCATCCCACAATGCCGCCGAAACAAGATAAGACTAGTAGCGGCAAGAAGAATTGGCAACATCTACGCCCACAACTACTTTGTGTTCTACTCGTGCATAGAAACTACGCATAGACCTAGCTCATGATGCCACTGTTGGGGAACGTAGCAGAAATTCAAAATTTTCTACGCATCACCAAGATCAATCTATGGAGTAATCTAGCAACGAGGGGAAGGGGAGTGCATCTACATACCCTTGTAGATCGCGAGCGGAAGCGTTCAAGAGAACGGGGTTGATGGAGTCGTACTCGTCGTGATCCAAATCACCGATGATCCTAGCGCCGAACGGACGGCACCTCCGCGTTCAACACACATACGGAGCAGCGACGTCTCCTCCTTCTTGATCCAGCAAGGGGGAAGGAGAGGTTGATGGAGATCCAGCAGCACGACGGCGTGGTGGTGGAAGTAGAGGGATCCCGGCAGGGCTTCGCCAAGCGCAAGCGGGGAGGAAGAGGTGTCACGGGAGGGAGAGGGAGGCGCCAGGGCTTGGATTGCTGCTGCCCTCCCTCCCCCCCCACTATATATAGGGCCAAGGGAGGGGGGGGCGCAGCCTTGCCCCTTCCTCCAAGGAAGGGTGCGGCCAGGGAGGAGTCCTTCCCCCCCAAGGCACCTCGGAGGTGCCTTCCCCCTTTAGGACTCTCCATTTATCTTATCTCTTGGCGCATGGGCCTCTTGGGGCTGGTTCCCTTGGCCCATATAGGCCAAGGCACACCCCCCACAGCCCATGTGGCCCCCCGGGGCTGGTGGACCCCTTGGTGGACCCCCGGACCCCTTTCGGCACTCCCGGTACAATACCGATAAAGTGCAAAACTTTTCCGGCGACCAAAATAAGACTTCCCATATATAAATCTTTACCTCTGGACCATTCCGGACTCCTCGTGACGTCCGGGATCTCATTCGGGACTCCGAACAACTTTCGGGTTACCGCATACTAATATCTCTATAACCCTAGCGTCACCGAACCTTAAGTGTGTAGACCCCACGGGTTCGGGAACCATGCAGACATGACCGAGACGTTCTCCGGCCAATAACCAACAGCGGGATCTGGATACCCATGTTGGCTCCCACATGTTCCACGATGATCTCATCGGATGAACCACGATGTCGAGGATTCAATCAATCCCGTATACAATTCCCTTTGTCTATCGGTATGTTACTTGCCCGAGATTCGATCGTCGGTATCCCTATACCTTGTTCAATCTCATTACCGGCAAGTCTCTTTACTCGTTCCGTAACTCACATCATCCCGTGATCAACTCCTTGGTCACATTGTGCACATTATGATGATGTCCTACCGAGTGGGCCCAGAGATACCTCTCCGTTTACACGGAGTGACAAATCCCAGTCTCGATTCGTGCCAACCCAACAGACACTTTCAGAGATACCTGTAGTGCACCTTTATAGCCACCCAGTTACGTTGTGATGTTTGGTACACCCAAAGCATTCCTACGGTATCCGGGAGTTGCACAATCTCATGGTCTAAGGAACTGATACTTGACATTAGAAAAGCTCTGAGCAAACGAACTACACGATCTTGTGCTAGGCTTAGGATTGGGTCTTGTCCATCACATCATTCTCCTAATGATGTGATCCCGTTATCAACAACATCCAATGTCCATGGTCAGGAAACTGTAACCATCTATTGATCAACGAGCTAGTCAACTAGAGGCTTACTAGGGACATGGTGTTGTCTATGTCTCCACACATGTATCTGAGTTTCCTATCAATACAATTCTAGCATGGATAATAAACGATTATCATGAACAAGGAAATATAATAATAACCTATTTATTATTGCCTCTAGGGCATATTTCCAACAGGCGCGCTCTCCACCCTCATGGGCCCCTCGTAGCTCCACCGACCTACTTCTTCCTCCTATATATACCTACGTACCCCGAAAACATCAGATACGGAGAAAAAACCATATTTCCACCGCCGCAACCTTCTGTACCCGTGAGATCCCATCTTGGGGCCTTTTCCGGCGCTCCGCCGGAGGGGGCATCGATCACGGAGGGCTTCTACATCAACACCATAGCCTCTCCGATGATGTGTGATTAGTTTACCTCAGACCTTCGGGTCCATAGTTATTAGCTAGATGGCTTCTTCTCTCTCTTTGGATCTCAATACAAAGTTCTCCTCGATTCTCTTGGAGATCTATTCGATGTAATCTTCTTTTGCGGTGTGTTTGTCGAGATCCGATGAATTGTGGGTTTATGACCAAGATTATCTATGAACAATATTTGAATCTCCTCTGAATTCTTTTATGTATGATTGGTTATCTTTGCAAGTATCTTCGAATTATTAGTTTGGTTTGGCCTACTAGATTGATCTTTCTTGCAATGGGAGAAGTGCTTAGCTTTGGGTTCAATCTTGCAGTGCTTGATCCCAGTGACAGTAGGGGAAATGGCACGTATTGTATTGTTGCCATCGAGGATAAAAAGATGGTGTTTATATCATATTGCATGAGTTTATCCCTCTACATCATGTCATCTTGCTTAAAGCGTTACTCCGTTCTTATGAACTTAATACTGTAGCTGCATGCTGGATAGCGGTTGATGTGTGGAGTAATAGTAGTAGATGCAGGCAGGAGTCGGTCTACTTGTCACGGACGTGATGCCTATATACATGATCATACCTAGATATTCTCATAACTATGCTCAATTCTATCTGCTCGATAGTAATTTGTTCACCCACCGCAATACTTATGCTATCTTGAGAGAAGCCACTAGTGAAACCTATGGCCCCCGGGTCTATTTTCCATCATATTAATCTCCCGTCAACAAGCTATTTCTATTACCGTTTATTTTGCTTTCTTTACTTTTAGTCTTTATCATAAAAATACCAAAAAATATTATCTTATCATCTCTATCAGATCTCATTTTTGCAAGTGGCCATGAAGGGATTGACAACCCCTTTATCGCGTTGGTTGCAAGGTTCTTATTTGTTTGTGTAGGTGCGTGTGACTTGAGCGTGGTCTCCTACTGGATTGATACCTTGGTTCTCAAAAACTGAGGGAAATACTTACGCTACTTTACTGCATCACCCTTTCCTCTTCAAGGGAAAACCAACGCAGTGCTCAAGAGGTAGCAATACCATGCACATTACTCAATACTCCCTATATGTATGCTTGTTTTTGTGGATCTATAATCCAGTGTGTGGTGAAGCAGCCCATGTATGCACCTTGTCATCTCATATTTTATCTTACTGATGTGGCTGATGATACGAACAACATGCCATGCACATTAACCAAAATAGATACAATGATTGTCTTTGCCCTTCATCTATGCTTGTTATGTTGACATGGTAATCCAGTAGTGTGGTGAAGCTCCCCGCATTATGAACAATGCCAGATTATGCTATTGATATTTCGAACTTACTCTTTATTTTCTAATTTGAAATTGGATGGAATTGACAGCACAGTTATCATCTTTGTTTATACACGTGGAAAACCTGTCATCTCTCTGCTTGTTTTAGGGTGATATGCCTGATGGCGAGACAAACCCAAAGTCTTGTCTTGATGCAGTGTTCAAGTTACTTGAGACTAGCAGTCAGACAAGCTCACAGAATTCCCTGTCTGAATCAGTTCGACTTCTTCAGTCCCAAGTTCTAGCAGCAAGGCATTCTGCAACTCAACTTCGACTTGAAGTCATATCTCTAAGAAAGATTGCGGAGAACACCATTGAGAACGTCATTGCTAAATAGCTACACCTGGAAGCTATGACCGACATGCTAGGCCGGTCTCACAGCCTTTCTCAGCAGCTTGCGCAGTAGTTCCCGTGCAAGGCTAATCTTTCTTGAACTGTCTTGGAAGTGTTCTCGGTTCAGTATTATTTTGTTACGCTGCAATGGTGCCCAGTTTTTCTAATCTGCTTCTTCGTTGCACTTTATGATCACTGGTGGTGAACTTCGATGCACAATGGATGTAATATACCATAAATCCTTTATTGTATAGTGTAGGTTTATTCTAAGTTACTATGCCGTAATTTCTTTATTGTATAGAGTAGGTTTGTTCTTAATTTCTACTAGTTACTGCCATCATTCGCTATCTGAAAAAAATCTGATGTAGTCGAACGGGCCGAACATTCGCCTCTAACGGGCCTAGTTTTTAGCAGGCCACAATTGGGCCGGCCTGCATCTTTCTTGGGCCCGAATGGCCATTGGGGCCTTCACACTTTGCGCCAGGCCCACAACTTACTCCGGCCTATATTCGACCCAAATTTTAGTTGGGCCTTTTGTGGACCCAGCGCTTAGATTGGCCTAGGTAGCATTGGGCCATTAACAGGCTGAATATTCTACTGGCCTGTTACGGCCCAGAAGAAACCATGGGCCTTTAGCAGGCCGAAATGCATGTTGGGCCTCAATTTTCACTAGTCGTCGACGGGCCTTCAGCATGCTGAAATGTAGACCGGGCCTTTTTTGCCCAGTTATATGACGGGCCGTTACCAAGCCAAAGCATATCTTGGGCCTTAGTTGGCCGACTGATATCATGGGCCTTTAAGAGGCCGAAAGCTTAGTACATGCATTAACGGGCCGAATTATACGACAGGCCTTTAACACGCCCAAAGTCACGTTGGGATGAACTGTTGCCACCTTTATCACGGGCCGTTAGTGGGCTGGATGTCGCGCCGGACCATATATGGCCCATTGGCAGCACGGGCCATTCCCAGGCCGAAAGACACACCGGGCTGAAATGGGCCCATGTCTACATCGGGACTCTAACAGGCCAAAATTCACTGGGTTGTAATTGGGCCCAAATATTCGGCGAACAATTAACGGGCCAGTTCTGGCATCGGGCCGTAAATGGGCCTTTATTAAACAGGCCATTATTGGGCTGGCCCACTAGTACCTGAGTCAGTACTATGGGCCTTTGACTGGGCCGGCCTTTTTAACCTATATGGGCCTCTATTGGGCCCTGCCACGTGTCGACGTATCATAGGCATCTCTCCTCCAATGGACGGCCGACATCTGGCCCACCGAGCAGACACGTGTTTCCTCTGGCCAATGAGAATTTTACACGTGGAAAATCACCATTGGTCCGGGCTGTTCACGGGTTATCGGATCCAAAATTGGACCCGATAGCTTAACGGCGAGCCGTTACAGTGGATGCCATGTGTCGGTCACCCTTAACGAAAGCACTTCTATGACGCGCGATTTATCGTCATGGAAGTGGACAATTCCGTGATGATAATTTTGGTAATGTCACGGAACACTTCTACAACAACACAGGTATGACTATCTTGATTCTGTCATAAAATTGCCATGGATGTACATGCATGACAGAAAACGTGACCTACTGTGACAAACACGTATCATCACGGAAGTGTCTTTTTTTGTAGTGCTATGAGATTATGCAACTCCCGAATACCGGAGGAACACCTTGTGTGCTATCGAACGTCACAACGTAACTGGGTGATTATAAAGATGCTCTACAGGTGTCTCCGAAGGTGTTTGTTGGGTTGGCATAGATCGAGATTAGGATTTGTCACTCCGTGTACCGGAGAGGTATCTCTGGGCCCTCTCGGTAATGCACATCACTATAAGCCTTGCAAGCAATGTGACTAATGAGTTAGTTGCGGGATGATGCGTTACGGAACAAGTAAAGAGACTTGCTAGTAACGAGATTGAACTAGGTATGAGGATACCGATGATCGAATCTCGGGCAAGTAACATACAGATGACAAAGGGAACAACATATGTTGTTATGCGGTTTGACCGATAAAGATCTTCGTAGAATATGTAGGAGCCAATATGAGCATCCAGGTTCCTCCATTGGTTATTGACCGGAGATGTGTCTCGGTCATGTCTACATAGTTCTCGAACCCGTAGGGTCCGCACGCTTAACGTTCGATGACGATTTGTATTATGAGTTATGTGATTTGATGACCGAAGTTTGTTCGGAGTCCCGGATGAGATCACGGACATGATGAGGAGTCTCGAAATGGTCGAGAGGTAAAATTCATATATTGGAAAGCTATATTCGGACACCGAAAGTGTTCCGGGTGATACCGGGTCACTGGAAGGGGTTCCGGGCAACCCCCGACAAAGATATGGGTTTTATGGGCCAAGTAAGGGAACACACCAGCCCACAAGGGGCTGGTGCGCCCCCTATAGGGCCAGCCGCATGGGGAGAAAGGGAAGGAGAGGAGGAAAAGGAAAGTATGAAGTAGGACTCCTACTTCCTTCCCCTCCCCCGTCCTTCCTTTCCGCCTTGTCCAAATATGGTAAGGGGGACCGAATTGGACTAGGGGCCCAAGTAGGATTCCTCCTACTTGGGCGCGTCCTAGGCTGCCTCCCTCCCTCTCCCTCCTTTATATACGTGGGCCGGGCACCCCTAGAACACACATCAATTGTTCCTAGCCGTGTGCGGCGCCCCCCTCCATAGTTAACACTTCGGTCATATCGTTGTAGTGCTTAGGCGAAGCCCTGCGCCGGTAACTTCATCATCACCGTCACCACGCTGTCGTGCTGACGAAACTCTCCCCCGGCCTCAACTGGATCAAGAGTACGAGGGACGTCATCGAGCTGAACGTGTGCTGAACATGGAGTGCCGTACGTTCGGTGCTAGGATCGGTCGGATCGTGAAGACGTACGACTACATCAACCGCGTTGATAAAACGCTTCCACTTTCGGTCTACAAGGGTACATGGACATACTCTCCCCGCTCGTTGCTATGCTTCTCCTAGATAGATCTTGCGTGATCGTAGGATTTTTTTTGAAATTACTACGTTTCCCAACAAAAGAATCACTCGGAGTACAGAAGATCTAAAGCCACCCCAAGATGGCAACGGTCAGGCGTTCACTCCGTAGTCTTAAAGTTTATTAATAGTCATTTATAGCGGGCGTTACCAGTAACGCCTCTGTCTTAACTTACATTGAACCCTGTGTAACTGAGGGTTGGAGGGGTCTGGCGCACTCTATATAAGCCACCCCCTCCTCTGGCACAAGGGTTCGCACCCCCTATAACTCACACGCATATTCCAGTCGACAAGCCTCCAGGCACCGAGACGTAGGGCTGTTACCTCCTCCGAGAGGGGCCTGAACTCGTAAACTCATGTGTACAACCTTGCCATAGCTAGGGCCTTGCCTCCTCCTACGTACCCCCTATTCTTACTGTCAGACTTACTCCCACGACATTAACTTCTGTAATACTGGCATGGGAAGGGGCAAAAAGCTCAAGTTTTGTTACTTGCAAAATTGCCATTGCGGCCACGTAAACCTGGGAAGGACTACAAGATTTCCTGCAAAAAGCCGAGTCATTCTAAGCTTTCCAAATACACCACAGAAAAGTGAAGCGAGAGTTTACATTTATCTGTGGATGTTGAGAAGAAAACAAGCCCTGTGTCATGTGAGGAATTGTTCCACTGTGTTGAGCAAGAAATTCAGTTTTAACAAACCAAGGAAAGCAATACTAGACTGCTTTTGAAAATGGACATAGAAAGAAGAGATGCATTTCATCTTCAAGGTTTTGATTGTTATGTTTTGAGTACTTACCTCCTCTCTTACCAGTAGGTAGAGCATTCCTAAGAAGTCTCCAAGCGAAAGTTTGAATCCTTGGCGCTATTTGGTTTTCTTTCCACACCTGATTGAGCAAAGAAATAACCGGCGAGGATACAGTTGTCGGCCTCTGCCTCGGAGGAAGCTGCAGGCTATTAAAGCAATGCTTGTAGGCACTTTTAGGAGAAAATTGGCCTGATGGGTTTAGCTTCCAAATTAAAATATCTTTACCATCAACATTTATAATGGGAGTTTGTAGAATTTAGTTGGCTGTTGCAGAACTAAACAAAGAATTAATCAAATTTGCGTTCCAAATTTTTTGGCCAGGTGTCCACAAGTCTTTGATTTGAGCAAGGTAAACATAAAGGTTATTGTTGGATTATTATGTTATCATAAATTGTTTCCCACCCTTCAGACCAAGGTGTACTCCAGATTGATTAATTCCACCAACTATTTGATAAGTAGAGGTTGCGATAAGTAGGGGTTTTACCTTTAAAATTGCAGCCCAAAGGGCAGATTTGGGTATATTCGATTTTGCTAGCCAGATGGATGTGTCGTGATGTTTTGGAAGACCAACAAAAGACATCGACATATTGAAAAATGTCTCCAGGTCTAAGGTAAGGGAAGTTTATATGATTTGTTTCTAATGCGTTTTTATCACCGTGACCAGATAAAATATTGTCTTTGCTATGTAGGGGTTGTTTGGATAGGAACGTTATAGAAAATGAGTTCTTCTAAACGTAATTTTCTATTGTAACAAACTAAAACATTGTTTGTTTTGTCTAACTGAAATGAATATATAAGCCGAGTTTTCCTAAAGCCTAAAAGCCTGGTTTATAAAAGAACGATCAATAGTCGTTTTTTTTGTATAAACGAGTTTTCTATACCGAGGCGTCCTTTGCAACGAGCAACTCGACTTCCTATGCCCAGAGCTAGAGGGCGAGGCCGGTGCCTGGACACACAATAAGCTGCCACCCAAAAGAGGTTGATGTAGTACTGCTCGTCAAAGGCGACCAGTATGACGAGGTCAAACATCCAGGTGCGATACCACCGAACGTGGCAAGCCTGGACGACCCAGCTTAGCGGATGTGGCTGATTCGCGTCCGGCTCACCCAACACGGCATCAGCCACCTCCAGCGTGAGGGTCACGGCCACGCCCGACCGCACGAGGACCTGCTCGACCTTCCATGGTGCTGCCGCAGACAACCTTGGACAAGGGTGTCTGGATGCGTTGTGGCGACGCTAGTCGCCATGGTAGAGTCAGTGCAGGGGAGCTCAGGACAGGAGGACCGCCGTGGTCAGAGATCTAAGAATGCACCGTCTATATAGAGGTGCATCAATTGATTCAGATCAGAGGGAATACATAAAAGAGAGCGGTATTGCCAATTTACACGACCTTTTATTAGCTAGGAGAAACATGAATGCATGATGGTACATATGCCATCCAAATCCAAGAAACACGCGGTACGTGCAAGCACAATACACATTGTCAGGACATCATGATAAGATGACTACCAACGCAAATAGTTGTGCAGTCATTCATCTTATTACAGTTGGCATGCATGTAAAACTAGTATAAAGTTGAGTTACTTATTTTGAGACGAAGGGAGTAAAAGTTAACACGTAGAATTTCATCTGGGTTGATCTTTGAGAGCGTATGAGCCTTTCTTTCACCGCACATGTCACTCATATGGCTTTCTTCCTGGCCTCTTTGGCGTGTCCCTTGTCACGGATGCCGAGGGACACACCAAGGACATACTTGTCGGCGATGGGCTCGGGGACGACGGTGAAGAGGAACCACACGAGGGCGTGCGCCCAGTAAGGCGTGCACCGGGGCTCGTATCCGATGTAGCGCACCGCGGCGTGGGCATACGTCTCCGGCGACGGGGCGAACAGGGACGCCTGCCTGATCGAGGCCATTTTCGTCGCCACGTACCAGGGTGCCTGCGCACATCATACAAATTATTCAATCAGTTGCGACTGAACCGATGCCAACTGCTTTCCTGATTTGCATGCCTTGGACCAAAAGAACAAGCTATAGGACATTAACTTTTGAAGTGACACTCGTTAAGTGCTCACACTGTATCCACATGTCATGAATTTGGTTTCTTGTTGAAAACCCCGTGTCACTGTTATCCCCATCAGTGTCTATGTAGCTACTGCACACTGTCCAGTACAAGTACAAGTGCACAACTAATTGAACTAACTCGTGTAAGCATGAGAAAAATCATGTTTTAAATGGGAGACCCATCGAAAACGTACCTTTTTGCGAGGAAAAAATAATATTATTTTGCGGGAAAAACATACCTTTAACAAGTGGAGCGTCAAATCGTAAAAGTCTCTATGGTTTATATTTTCCAAAGTGTTGTCTACCATGAAATATACAGAAACATCACGATGACACTTGCAAATGCATTTCCAGATTTATGGAGATAACTGAAATTCAGTACGACAGCCCACTATCAACTCCATGCTACATAATCCGAAAGGGTTACATGGGATGAACAAATATGAAAACATGGCAGAACAACATGAATATTTTAAAAATCAAACAAAAAGAAACGTTAAGAAGAAGATTTTCTTTTGAGCGGTTAGTGAAATGCATCAAACTATAAGGTGATATTAGTTAGTACCTGACATTGCACATCGATACCTTTGTTCCTGTACTCAACATATAGGCTTCGCGAGAATTGATCGACATATCTGACAGACCAAAGAACTGTTATTGCCGGTTATGAGAAATGGTTAAGTTTAGACAAATAGGAAACAAAATCACTTCGCCTAAGACGCGACATACACAAAGAAAAGAGAAATGGGCGATCGTTTTGCAACAATCTAAAGATGTGCAAATGCATCTGTAAATGTAAATGATGTAGTTGCTTTGGTATCATTGCAAGAAAATGAAATATGGTGTGTTGCCCATATGGCAAGGGTCTGTGGATTTGAACAAGGTAAAATGACGATAGTGTTCTTCAAATAAATTTGATATTCAAATCAAGAGTAAATTTACACATTAATGGCCTTATTTGTGCCAAAGTGCCAATGATACCTAATTTTATAATCTTTTCCATCTTCTTATCCCCTAAGACGTGCCTTATTTCATATTTGATCCTATGTAACCAATTTCCCTCATCTTCACACTTGAGGCCCACTTGCCGTGTCCCATGTGACAACTAACTCGGACAACACATTGATGTCAATTACACATACTGATTTTTCTTTACATTCCATGATGGCAATTGGTTACAAGAACTATGTTAAACCTTGGATGAGATAAACAGAATTAGTGCATATTTACTAGGAATCGGGTGATACTTGTCCAAAAGAACATAAAATTGCAATCTATGATGCATACATTGGGGTTTCATTTTTGAATTCCAAATTTGAATATATGTGGTTCTTTAACAATACCCCCACACAAAATCCATACTATAATATTCTAAGTTACACATACAAGGGTTTACTTGTAAGGACTTTATTTGTTTATTATCTTAAATTTAGTTTAAATACAAAGTCAGAATTGAAAAAATGGGGGAATTTTTGTATGCTTTTACATTATGATTATCCAACAATTTGGAGCTAAAAATGGTGAGATTTTTTAGTTGCAAAAAAGTCATGATGAGATTATCCAACATTATGATTAAGTTTAGTTTAAATACAAAAAAGCCTCGGACGATGTGGGGAGCATTTTAAGTTTTTAACGGACCGAGAGGAGCACTCACGCCTTGGTGGCAGCGTACACGGCGTAGAGCGGGTCGGACGGCAGGATGGTGGCGGCGCCGGACCCGATGTTCACCACCGCGCCCCGCTTGCGCTGCACCATGCCAGGAAGCACGGCGTTCGTCATCCGCGTGAGGGCCTCGACGTTGAGGCGTATGAGGTTCCGCGTGAGCTCCTCGTCAACCTCGTGGAAGTAGCGCGCGTACGGGTAGCAGTGGCCGGCGTTGTTGACGAGCACGCCGACGTCGAGCCCTCGGATGGACTCAGCAAGGGCCGCCACGTTGGCGGCGAGCTCGTCGGCCGCGAAGTCGAGGACGAAGGTGCGCACCCCAGCGCCAGGGTGCCTGGCCGTCACCTCTTTGGAGACCGCGGCGAGCTTGTCGGGGCTGCGGCCGACGAGGACGAGGCCGAGCCCCGCGGCGGCGAGCTCGAAGGCAAGCGCGCGTCCGATGCCGTCCGTGGGGCCCGTGACGACGGCCCAGGCGCCGTAGCGGCGGCGCAGCGGCTTGGCGGGGCGGAGGAAGGCCGCGTAGAGCCACAGCGCAAGGCGCACCGCGGCCCGCGACGCGACGAGGAGGCCCACCGCCGCGAGCGCCTGCGCCCACGCGGGCTGCGCGCTTGCCCCGGCCATGCGATGGGAAGGACGCTGGCGCGCGCGTGGACGCAACAGTGAGACAGTTGGCCACAGTGGGAAGGTGTAGCTCGAGCTTGAGGATGACGCGATCGACGGCCATGCATATATAGCCCCAGGGCCGGGGAGAGGATGGTAGTTGGCTGCTTGCTGAGGAGTTTCGCGGGGTCGGATGAGCGCCACATGCTGGAACGTTGTTAACTTAATTAACTACTGTATTTTTTAGGTTGCGATTAACTGACGGAGTCTTCCTTCGGATGGCGAACAGGAGAAGGGCGCTAGTGCAGCGGTGGACACCCTGCTGTGCTGGTTAAAACCCCTGCTTCTCCATCGCTACTAAAATAGTCATGTTTTGGTCATGTGTAAATCAATTTTTGACCATCTATATTGTTTTTAAATACATACTCTTTCAGTCCCTCTATATCAAAAGCGTAGTGTCAAAAAATGTCTTATATTTTGATACGAATAGAATAGATTGCAAACTTGAAAACCATATATCAAGATTTGTCTCAAGAGCTGTTTCAGACTATTATATTTGTTGGTCTTCATACATATACCCCAACATAAACTAGTGATATATTTATTTATTTACTAGTAAGATGTCCGTGCGTTGCACGGAACACCAAAATGCATTGATCCGGGAGTTGTTTATTTGACAAAGTATGTGGGGGTCATCTCATGTGTAACAAATATCGATAGGTTTCTTCGAGTAGCGGAGGAAGTAGCTCTCTACTAAGTATTATTCCGCAGGGGTTCCTCTTAGTATTTTTTTGCGAGAATCCTCTTAGTTGAATTGTTTTTATATTGAAGAAACATAATAGCATGACGAGTTATAATTGAAAGATCATTTGAAATGAAGGCCTTTTGAAATAAAATGAAGGTACATAAAACAATTTCACATAATCTTTCTGTCAAAAAAAATCACAGACTGTGTGTCACATCTTACGAATTTCTATAGGAAATTGGAAATACTGAGGCTAGGAAACATAACTGTTTGAATGCATTACATGAAATTTGTGGACGATATACTTTTCATCGCGAGAGATGAAGGACAAAGAGTAATGAACTTCTCAAAGGAAATGACAATGTGCAATCTGAACAAAAACCCGGAACCTTGGGAGAGGAATGACGAATGCATCCAGAGATTTCTAAGGCAATCCCAGCAACACCACAATTTGGTCACAAATCTATAGTGAATAATGTAGGCTATGAGAACTAGGTGGCCGAGTTTGAGGCTTGGGGGATCATGGCTTGGCGCAAAGTCACTCAAAATTACCACTGTCAAGGAAACGCCATGTGTGTACCTGCGCGCTCACACAACCGATAATATTTTTGTAAAAAGATGCCAATCATGAGTAACTACCGTGAACAATTTAAAAGAAAAAAAACTACCATAAATATCGTTTGTTCCAACAATCCATACAAGTGGTAATCGGTAGCACATTATGCAAGTCTCTTAACATGAGCATGCTCGCAGTAGGTTCGAGGTGTGACGGGCCAGTTCTTAGAGTGGGCATGCAATGCATGGTGCATGCAGGTTGTATGGGCGTTGAAAGTTCATGAGGCTCAAATAATAAATTGGGTGGTCAAAATCTCATGGATGGCCAGCATAATACTTGATTACCCATAAATTGACATCTGAGCTGCTTCGTGCCACAGCATGCTCTTTGCATGTTGAGGTTCTCTGTGTCGGAATGGAGCTCATGTTTACATTTGTTCGGACCAGAGGTAACACTCCTTTTCTTTTCCTTGGCAATAAGGTCATTTTCAACACGGACCCTCATATAGCTAAATAGACTGCAAACGTCAGGAGCAAATTATTTGGACGCACCTTGCCATCCAACATAGACCCGTATTTATCCGTGAAAGTGTCAGCGCGTTCGCTTTCCTGTAAACCAAAAATAAACCTAAAAAAAATCTGCGTGAGTCCGGACATCCGTCTGCCCAATCAAAAGCCATCATGTACCTCTCTTCTAAAGCCATCATATACCTCTCTTCTCTCCATCTGGATAACGGAAGGCCGATCCTGCTATTAGCTTTGGCGGAAGGTGATTAGCACGGTGCTGCTAGTATGTATGAAACTTGGCGGAAGTATGGCTACCATGCCATTAGTTTTGGCGGAATGATTCTTCCAGGTTGGGATGGTTTGGCTAGCATGCATCCTTTTTTCTAGGTAATGTTACCTGGCGAACATTTGCCAGGAACACATGGCATTTTGAACGATGATGACAACATTTTTAGTTGTGTGTATGTTGCAGTTTCTTCGGAGCGACATGTCGTTTTCTGAAATGGAAGTCTCATAATTATCATCTTCCTAGAAAATGCTATGTTGCTCTGAAGAAACTGCCATCCGCATACAACTAAAAATGCCATGAAAGTCGTTCGAAATTGCACCCGTTCATGGTGAACGTTCGCCAGATATGAGGGTCCAACTAGTTTGGCGGAAGGATTCAACTAGCATTCCATTAGTTTGAGACCTTCCTCGGCGCTCCCCTTTCCTCACCCATGTTCTCTGGCTGATTAAATGGCAGCCTTGCACTGCTTCCTAGCCTTGGCATGGCGGCAGTTTTAAGGTTGGGCGGTGCAGACACTCTCGGGGTCGTGCAAACCCTAGCTTGGTGGGGGTCGTGCAAACCCTAGCTTGGTGATACAGGTGCCGCGTCTGTGTCTGCGGCATGAGAGTACAAGGAACTTAATGACCCGATGAATGAATCGGGCATCAATGAGGAAAACATAGATGATCTAGTGTACGAGGACATCATATATGCCAGAACAAAGAGTATATAGCAAAAAAACTACCACATTACAGGCTTTCGTCCAAAAAACTACCACTTTTTTAAAATTTTCAAAATACTACCACAAAAATGGTGGGCTGTTCCAAAAAACCCAAGTGACTGAATGGTTATTGTCTTAATCTAGATTATGACATGGAGGGCCCGCTCGTCAGCTCCACTTGGCAAAAAAAAGTCAACACCGTTATGTAAACAGTTAGTTGACCGTTAGACCGGGTGGGGCCCACATGTCATCTTCTCCTCCCTTTTCTTCTGTATCTCATCGGGCAGCCCCTCGACGGTACGTGTTGCTGCTCGCCGCCGCCGCCACCTCGTGCTGCTCGCCGCTGCTCTTTGTCGCCAGGCTGCGTGCTGCTCGAGCCACCGCGCGGCCCGTGCCGCTGTTGCGCGTGCCCGCGGCCATGCGCCGCTGCCGATGTTCGCGCTCGCGGCCGGTTGCCACCGCCGCTGCCCGCGTTCGTGGCTGAGCGCCGCCGCTGCTCCATTGCTCCTCGCAGCCGGGCGTCGCCGCTGCTCACGCTCGTGGCCGGGTGCCGCCGTCGCTCGCACTCGTGGTTGGGCGCCGCCGCCGCTGCTGCTCCCACGCGTGCATGTGCCGCTCCTCCTCGCGCTCGCAGTTGGGCGCGCCGCCACTGCTCCCATGTGCAGCCCCGGCCGGGCACGCCCTTGAGCTCCGACGCCAGAGCAAGGCCACGCCGGCGTGCGCGGGTCTCTTCGCCAGCTCCGACGAGCTCGTCACCGACGGGACCTAATTGCTTTTTATATTTTTGGAAACGACCCGATTGCTTTTAATTTTTTTGTAGGGACCTGATTGGCTTTAAAAAATATGTGGGGCCCACCTATCATAACGTGTCAATGGTCAACCTAACAGTCAAATCTAACAGTCAAATCTAACAGTCAACCTCACGGTTGAGTCCTTTGGGTTTTCTGGAACAGAGAACCAAAAAGTGGTAGCTTTTTGAAACATCAAAAAAGTGGTGATTTTTTGTTGACCTAGACTGTAATGTGATAGTTGTTTGCTATATACTCCCAGAACAAACCATGGAGGCACGTTGGCTTGCGATCGACAAGGTCCACACCAACCGGAGTATGGGGATTTCTGGTTTTACAAGAATGTGAGGATTCGCATGGGATCTTGCACAAGCTGTCTGAAGAAAATATGCCCTAGAGGCAATAATAAATTTGTTATTTTATATTTCCTTATTCATGATAAATGTTTATTATTCATACTAGAATTGTATTAACCGGAAACTTGATACATGTGTGGATACATAGACAAAACACCGTGTCCCTACTAAGCCCCTACTAGACTAGCTCGTTAATCAAAGATAGTTAAGTTTCCTAACCATAGACATGTGTTGTCATTTGATGAACGGGATCACATCATTAGGAGAATAATGCGATGGACAAGACCCATCCGTTAGCTTAGCATATTGATCGTTAAGTTTTATTGCTATTGCTTTCTTCATGTCATATACATATTCCTTTGACTATGAGATTATGCAACTCCCGGATACCTAGGAATGCCTTGTGTGCTATCAAATGTCACAACATAACTAGGTGATTATAAAGATGCTCTACAGGTATCTCCGAAGGTGTTTGTTGGGTTGCCATAGATCGAGATTATGATTTGTCACTCCGAGTATCGGAGAGGTATATCTAGGCCCTCTTGGTAATGCACATCATAAGAAGCCTTGCAAGCAATGTGAATAATGAGTTAGTTGCGGGATGATGTATTACGGAACGAGTAAAGAGACTTGTCAGTAACGAGATTGAACTAGGTATGAAGATAACGACGATCGAATCTCGGGCAAGTAACATACCGATGACAAAGGGAATAAGGTATATTGTCATTACGGTACGACCGATAAAGATCTTCGTAGAATATGTGGGAACCAATATGAGCATCCAGGTTCCGCTATTGATTATTGACCGGAGAGGTGTCTCGGTCATGTCTACATAGTTCTTGAACCCGTAGGGTCCGCACGCTTAACGTTCGATGACGATTTTATATTATATGAGTTTGTGATTTGGTGACCGAATGTTGTTCGGAGTCCCGGATGAGATCACGGACATGACGAGGAGTCTCGAAATGGTCGAGAGATAAAGATTGATATATAGGATGATAGTATTCGGACACCGGAAGTGTTTCGGAGAGTTTCGGGAACATATCAGACTACCGGAGGGGTTACCGGAACCCCCCGGGGGACTAATGGGCCTTATGGGCCCTAGGAGGGGAGAACACCAGCCCACAAGGGGTGGCTCCCCCCCCCCCCCTAAGGAAGGAGGCCGAATAGGAGAAGGAGGTTCGCCCCCCCCCCCTTTCCTTCCTCCCCCCTCTCTTCCCTTTTCCCCCTTTCGGTAATAAGGAAAGGGGGCCGAATTGGACTAGGGGCCCAAGTAGGATTCCTCCTACTTGGGGCGGCCCAAGGCTGCTCCGCTCCCCCTCCCACCTATATATACGTGCGGAGGGGGCGCCTAGAACACAAACCTGTTGGGGAACGCAGTATTTCAAAAAAATTACCTACGATCACGCAAGATCTATCTAGGAGATGCATAGCAACGAGCGGGGAGAGTGTGTCCACGTACCCTCGTAGACTGAAAGCGGAAGCGTTTAGTAACGCGGTTGATGCAGTCGAACGTCTTCGCGATCCAACCAATCCAAGCACCGATACGGCACCTCCGCGTTCAGCACACGTTCAGCTCGATGATGTCCCTCGATCTCTTGATCCAGTTGAGCACGAGGGAGAGTTCCGTCAGCACGACGGTGTGGCGATGGTGATGATGAAGTTACCGGCGCAGGGCTTCGCCTAAGCACTACGACGATATGACTGAGTTGTGTAACTGTGGAGGGGGGCACCGCACACGGCTAAGAGAAGACTTGGGGTGCCTTTGGGGTGCCCCCTCCCACGTATATAAAGGAGGGTAGGAGGAGGACGCCGACCAAGGGGGCCGCGCGCCATGGGGAGTCCAACTAGGTTTCCCAATCCTAGTTGGAGTCCCCTTCCTTCAAGAGAGGGAGAGAGAGAGAGGGAAGGAGGAAGAGGGGAGAAGGAAAGGGGGGCGGTGCCCCCCTTCCTAGTCCAATTCGGACTGACCATGGGGGGCGCGACCTCCCTTGTGGCCCTCCTCTCCTTTCCACTAAGGCCCATGAAATCCCATGAACTTCCCGGGGGGGGGGGGGGGGTTCTGGTAACCCCCGGTATTCCGAAACTTATCCGAAATGACCCGAACTATTCCGGTGTCCGAATGTAACCTTCCAATATATGAATCTTTACCTCTCGACCATTTCGAGACTCCTCGTCATGTCCGTGATCTCATCCGGAACTCCGAACAAACTTCGGTCATCAAATCACATAACTCATAATAAAAATCGTCATCGAACGTTAAGCGTGCGGAACCTACGGGTTCGAGAACTATGTAGACATGACCGAGACACATCTCCGGTCAATAACCAATAGCGGAACCTGAATGCTCATATTGGCTCCTAAATATTCTACGAAGATCTTTATCGGTCAAACCGCATAACAACATACGTTGTTCCCTTTGTCATCGGTATGTTACTTGCCCGAGATTCGATCGTCGGTATCATCATACCTAGTTCAATCTCGTTACCGGCAAGTCTCTTTACTCGTTCCGTAATGCATCATCTCGCAACTAACACATTAGTCACATTGCTTGCAAGGCTTATAGTGATGAGCATTACCGAGAGGGCCCAGAGATACCTCTCCGATACACGGAGTGACAAATCCTAATCTCGATCTATACCAACTCAACAAACACCATCGGAGACACCTATAGAGCATCTTTATAATCACCCAGTTACGTTGTGACGTTTGATAGCACACAAGGTGTTCCTCCGGTATTCGGGAGTTGCATAATCTCATAGTCAGAGCAACATGTATAAGTCATGATGAAAGCAATAGCAATAAACCTAAACGATCATTTATGCTAAGCTAACGGATGGGTCTTGTCCATCACATCATTCTCTAATGATGTGATCCCGTTCATCAAATGACAACACATGTCTATGGTTAGGAAACTTAACCATCTTTGATTAACGAGCATGTCAAGTAGAGGCATACTAGGGACACTCTGTTTGTCTATGTATTCACACATGTACTAAGTTTCCGGTTAATACAATTCTAGCATGAATAATAAACATTTATCATGATATAAGGAAATATAAATAACAACTTTATTATTGCCTCAAGGGCATACTTCCTTCAAGACCAACAATTGTTAGCCATGTGCGGCGCCCCCCTCCACAGTTTACGCCTCCGGTCATATCTTCGTAGTGCTTGGGCGAAGCCCTGCGCGCATCACTTCACCATCACCGTCACCACACCGTCAAGCTGACGGAACTCTCCCTCGACACTTTGCTGGATCAAGAGTTCGAGGGACGTCATCGAGCTAAACGTGTGCAGAACTCGGAGGTGTCATACGTTCGGTGCTTGATCGATCGGAATGAGAAGAAGTTCGACTACATCAACCGTGTTGTCAAACGCTTCCGCTTTCGGTCTACGAGGGTACGTGGACACACTCTCCCCCTCTCGTTGCTATGCCTCTCCTAGATAGATCTTGCGTGAGCGTAGGAAATTTTTGAAATTGCATGCTACATTTCCCAACAGTGGTATCCGAGCCAGGTCTATGCGTAGATGATATGCACGAGTAGAACACAAAGAGTTATGGGCGGTGATCGTCATACTGCTTACCACCAACGTCTTATTTTGATTCGGCGGTATTGTTGGATGAAGCGGCCCGGACCAACCTTGCATGACCATGTTCATGAGACCGGTTCCACCGACAGACATGCAACTAGTTTTGCATAAAGGTGGCTGGCGGTGTCTCTTTCTCCAACTTTAGTTGAATCAAATTTGACTACGGTCGTTCCTTGTTGAAGGTTAAAACAGTGAACTTGATAAATCACCATTGTGGTTTTGATGCATAGGTAACAACGGTTCTTGCTAGAAGCCCGTAGCAGCCACGTTAAACTTGCAACAACAAAGTAGAGGACGTCTAATTTGTTTTTGCAGGGCATGTTGTGATGTGATATGGTCAAGACATGATGTGATATACCTTATTGTATGAGATGATCATTTTTTTAAAAGTTATCGGCAACTGGCAGGAGCCTTATGGTTGTCGCTTTATTGTATGAATGCAAACGCCATGTAATTGCTTTACTTTATCACTATGCATTAGTGATAGTTGTAGAAGCAATAGTTGGCGAGACGACCACGACGCTACGATGGAGATCAAGGTGTCAGCCGGTGACGATGGAGATCATGACGGTGCTTTCGAGATGGAGATCAAAGGCACAAGATGATGATGGCCATTTCATGTCACATATTTGATTGCATGCGATGTTTATCTTTTCTGCATCTTATTTTGCTTAGTACGACAGTAGCATTATAAGATGATCCCTTACTAAAATTTTAAGGTATAAGTGTTCTCCCTGAGTATGCACCGTTGTGATAGTTCGTCGTGCTGAGACACCACATGATGATCGGGTGTGATAAGCTCTACGTTCACATACAATGGGTGCAAGACAGTTTTGCACATGCGGAATACACGGGTTAAACTTGACGAGCCTAGCATATACAGACATGGCCTCGGAACACTAGAGACCGAAAGGTTGAACGTGAATCATATAGTAGATATGATCAACATAGAGATGTTCACCATTGAAGACTACTCCATCTCACGTGATGATCGGACATGGTTTAGATGATTTGGATCACGTATCATTTAGATGACTTGAGGGATGTCTATCTAAGTGGGAGTTCTTAAGTAATATGATTGATTGAACTTAATTTATCATGAACTTAGTCCTGATAGTTTTTGCATATTTATGTTGTAGATCAATGGCCCGTGCTACCGTTCCCTTGAATTTTAATGCATTCCTAGAGAAAGCTAAGTTGAAAGATGATGGTAGCAACTACATGGACTGGGTCCGTAACTTGAGGATTATCCTCATTGCTGCATAGAAGAATTATGTCCTTGATGCACCGCTAGGTGAAAGGCCTACTGCAGGAGCAGATGCTGATGTTATGAACGTCTGGCGAGCTCGATCTGATGACTACTCGATAGTTCAGTATGCCATGCTTTATGGCTTAGAATGGGGACTTCAAAGACGTTTTGAACGTCATGGACCATATGAGATGTTTCAGGAGTTGAAGTTAATATTTCAAGCAAATGCCCGAGTAGAGAGATATGAAGTCTCCAACAAGTTCGATAGCTACAAGATGGAGGAGAACAGTTCTGTCAGTGAACACATACTCAGAATGTTTGGGTATCATAACCACTTGACTCAGCTGGGAGTTAATCTTTCAGATGATAGTGTTATTGACAGAGTTCTTCAATCACTGCCACCAAGCTACAAAGGCTTCATGATGAACTATAATATGCAAGGGATGGATAAGACAATTCCCGAGCTCTTCACTATGCTCAAAGCTGCGGAGGTAGAAATCAAGAAGGGGCATCAAGTGTTGATGGTTAACAAGACCACTAGTTTCAAGGAAAAGGGCAAAGGAAAGAAGGGGAACTTCAATAAGAATGGCAAGCAAGTTGCCAGTCCCGGGAAGAAGCCCAAATCTGGACCTAAGCCTGAAACTGAGTGCTTCTACTGCAAAGGGACTGGTCACTGGAAGCGGAACTGCCCCAAGTATTTGGCGGATAAGAAGGATGGCAAAGTGAACAAAGGTATATGTGATATACATGTTATTGATGTGTACCACATTAATGCTCATAGTAGTGGCTGGGTATTTGATACTGGTTCGGTTGCTCATATTTGTAACTCGAAACAGGGGCTACGGATTAAACGAAGATTGGCTAAGGACGAGGTGATGATGCGCGTCGGGAATGGTTCCAAGGTCGATGTGATCACCGTCGGCACGCTACCTCTACATCTACCTTCAGGATTAGTTTTAGACTTGAATAATTGTTATTTGGTGCCAGCGTTGAGCATGAACATTATATCTGGATCTTGTTTAGTGCGAGATGGTTATTCATTTAAAATAGAGAATAATGGTTCTTCTATTTATATGAGTAATATCTTTTATGGTCATGCACCCTTGAAGAGTGGTCTATTTTTATTGAATCTCGATTGTGGTGATACACATATTCATCATATTGATGCCAAAAGATGCAAATTTGATAATGATAGTGCAACATATTTGTGGCACTACTATTTAGGTCATATTGGTGTAAAGCGCATGAAGAAACTCCATGCAGATGGGCTTTTGGAATCACTTGATTATGAATCATTTGATGCTTGCGAACCATGCCTCATGGGCAAGATGACTAAAACTCCGCTCTCCGGAACAATGGAGTGAGCCACTGACTTATTGGAAATAATACATACCGATGTATGCGGTCCAATGAGTGTTGAGGCTCGCGGCGGGTATCGTTGTTTTCTGACCTTCACAGATGATTTGAGCAGATATGGGTATATCTACTTAATGAAACACAAGTCTGAAACGTTTGAAAAGTTCAAAGAATTTCAGAGTGAAGTGGAGAATCATCGTAATAAGAAAATAAAGTTTCTACGATCTGATCGCGGAGGCGAATATTTTAGTTACGAGTTTGGCCTTCATTTAAAACAATGTGTAATAGTTTCACAACTCACGCCTCCTGAAACACCACAGTGTAATGGTGTGTCCGAATGTTGTAACCGTACTTTATTAGATATGGTGCGATCTATGATGTCTCTTACCGATTTACCACTATCGTTTTAGGGTTATGCATCAGAGAAAACTGCATTCACGTTAAATAGGGCACCGTCTAAATCCGTTGAGACGACACCGTATGAACTGTGGCTTGGCAAGAAACCTAAGTCGTCGTTTCTTGAAGTTTGGGGTTGTGATGCTTATGTGAAAAAGCTTCAGCCTGATAAGCTCGAACCCAAATCGGAGAAGTGCGTCTTCATAGGATACCCAAAAGAAACTGTTGGGTACACCTTCTACCATAGATCCGAAGGCAAGATCTTTGTTGCTAAGAATGGATCCTTTCTAGGAAGGAGTTTCTCTCGAAAGACGTGAGTGGGAGGAATGTAGAACTTGATGAGGTAATTGTACCTTCTCTCGAATTGGAAAGTACCTCATCACACAAACCGTTCCCGTGATGCCAACACCAACTAGAGAGGAAACTAATGATAATGATCATGAAACTTCAGATCAAGTTACTACCGAACCTCGTAGGTCAACCAGAGCACGTTCCGCACCAGAGTGGTACGGTAATCCTATTCTGGAGGTCATGTTACTAGACCATGACGAACCTACGAACTATGAAGAAGCTATGATGGGCCCAGATTACGGTAAATGCTTGAGGCCATGAAATCTAAGATAGGATCCATGTATGTGAACAAAGTGTGGACTTTGGTTGACTTGCCCGATGATCGGCGAGCTATAGAAAATAAATGGATCTTCAAGAAAAAGACTGACGCCGATGGTAATGTTACTGTCTACAAAGCTCGACTTGTCGGAAAAGGTTTTCGACAAGTTCAAGGAGTTGACTACGATGAGACTTTTGAAGGAAATATGCCCTAGAGGCAATAATAAAGTTATTATTTATTTCCTTATATCATGATAAATGTTTATTATTCATGCTAGAATTGTATTAACCGGAAACATAATACTTGTGTGAATACATAGACAAACAGAGTGTCACTAGTATGCCTCTACTTGACTAGCTCGTTGATCAAAGATGGTTATGTTTCCTAGCCATAGACATGAGTTGTCATTTGATTAACGGGATCACATCATTAGGAGAATGATGTGATTGACTTGACCCATTCCGTTAGCTTAGCACTCGATCGTTTAGTATGTTGCTATTGCTTTCTTCATGACTTATACATGTTCCTATGACTATGAGATTATGCAACTCCCGTTTACTGGAGGAACACTTTGTGTGCTACCAAACGTCACAACGTAACTGGGTGATTATAAAGGTGCTCTACAGGTGTCTCCAAAGGTACTTGTTGGGTTGGCGTATTTCGAGATTAGGATTTGTCACTCCGATTGTCAGAGAGGTATCTCTGGGCCCACTCAGTAATACACATCACTATAAGCCTTGCAAGCATTGTAACTAATGAGTTAGTTGCGGGATGATGTATTATGGAACGAGTAAAGAGACTTGCCAGTAACGAGATTGAACTAGGTATCGAGATACCGACGATCGAATCTCGGGCAAGTAACATACCGATGACAAAGGGAACAACGTATGTTGTTATGCGGTCTGACCGATAAAGATATTCGTAGAATATGTGGGAGCCAATATGAGCATCCAGGTTCCGCTATTGGTTATTGACCGGAGAGGTGTCTCGGTCATGTCTACATAATTCTCGAACCCGTAGGGTCCGCACGCTTAACGTTACGATGACAGTTATATTATGAGTTTATATGTTTTGATGTACCGAAGGTTGTTCGGAGTCCCGGATGTGATCTCGGACATAACGAGGAGTCTCGAAATGGTCGAGACATAAAGATTGATATATTGGAAGCCTATGTTTGGATACCGGAAGTGTTCCGGGTGAAATCGGGATTTTTCCGGAGTACCGGGAGGTTACCGGAACCCCCCGGTAACTTAATGGGCCTTAGTGGGCCTAGGTAGAAGAGAGGAGAGGAGGCTAGGGCAGGGCCGCACGCCCCTCCCCCCTCAGTCCGAATAGGACAAGGAGAGGGGGGCGGCGCCCCCCTTTCCTTCCTCCCCTCCACCTCTTCCCCCTCTCTCTCCTAGTCCAACATGGAAAAGGGGGGAAGTCCTACTCCCGGTAGGAGTAGGACTCCTCCTGGCGCGCCTCTCCCCTTTGGCCGGCCGAACCCCCCCTTGCTCCTTTATATACGGGGGCAGGTGGACACACAATTGATCATTGATCTCTTAGCCGTGTGCGGTGCCCCCCTCCACCATATTACACCTCGATAATATCGTAGCGGTGCTTAGGCGAAGCCCTGCGTCGGTAGAACATCTGTTGGGGAACGTAGCAGAAATTCAAAATTTTCTACGCATCACCAAGATCAATCTATGGAGTAATCTAGCAACGAGGGGAAGGGGAGTGCATCTACATACCATTGTAGATCGCAATGCGGAAGCGTTGCAAGAACGCGGATGAAGGAGTCGTACTCGTAGTGATTCAGATCGCGGTTGATTCCGATCTAAGCGCCGAACCACGGCGCCTCCGCGTTCAACACACGTGCAGCCCGGTGACGTCTCCCACGCCTTGATCCAGCAAGGAGAGAGGGAGAGGTTGGGGAAGACTCCGTCCAGCAGCAGCACGACGACGTGGCGGTGATGGAGGAGCGTGGCAATCCCGCAGGGCTTCGCCAAGCACCACGGGAGAGGAGGAGGGAGAGAGGTAGGGCTGCGCCAAGAGAGACAGGAAAACTCATGTGTTGGGCAGCCCTAGACCTCAACTATATATAGGGGGGGAGGGGGCTGCGCCCCCTCTAGGGTTCCCACCCCAAGGGGTGGCGGCCAGCCCTAGATCCCATCTAGGGGGCGGCCAAGGGGGGAAGAGAGGGGGGGCGCCACTAGGGTGGGCCTTAAGGCCCATCTGGACCTAGGGTTTGCCCCCTCCCACTCTCCCTGCGCCTTGGGCTTTGGTGGGGGGGCGCACCAGCCCACCTGGGGCTGGTCCCCTCCCACACTTAGCCCACGCAGCCTTCTGGGGCTGGTGGCCCCACCTGGTGGACCCCCGGGACCCTCCCGGTGGTCCCGGTACATTACCGATAGCACCCGAAACTTTTCCGGTGACCAAAACAGGACTTCCCATATATAAATCTTTACCTCCGGACCATTCCGGAACTCCTCGTGACGTCTGGGATCTCATCTGGGACTCCGAACAACATTCGATAACCACGTACATACTTTCCCTATAACCCTAGCGTCATCGAACCTTAACTGTGTAGACCCTACGGGTTCGGGAACAATGCAGACATGACCGAGACGTTCTCCGACCAATAACCAACAGCGGGATCTGGATACCCATGTTGGCTCCCACATGTTCCACGATGATCTTATCGGATGAACCACGATGTCGGGGATTCAATCAATCTCGTATACAATTCCCTTTGTCTATCGGTATGTTACTTGCCCGAGATTCGATCGTCGGTATCCCGATACCTTGTTCAATCTCGTTACCGTCAAGTCTCTTTACTCTTTCCGTAACTCACATCATCCCGTGATCAACTCCTTGGTAACATTGTGCACATTATGATGATCTCCTACCGAGTGGGCCCAGAGATACCTCTCCGTTTACACGGAGTGACAAATCCCAGTCTCGATTCGTGCCAACCCAACAGACACTTTTGGAGATACCTGTAGTGCACCTTTATAGCCACCCAGTTACGTTGTGACGTTTGGTACACCCAAAGCATTCCTACGGTATCCGGGAGTTGCACAATCTCATGGTCTAAGGAAATGATACTTGACATTAGAAAAAAGCTCTGAGCAAACGAACTACACGATCTTGTGCCAGGCTTAGGATTGGGTCTTGTCCATCACATCATTCTCCCAATGATGTGATCCCGTTTATCAACGACATCCAATGTCCATGGTCAGGAAACCGTAACCATCTATTGATCAACGAGCTAGTCAACTAGAGGCTTACTAGGGACATGGTGTTGTCTATGTATCCACACATGTATCTGAGTTTCCTATCAATACAATTCTAGCATGGATAATAAACGATTATCATGAACAAGGAAATATAATAATAACCTATTTATTATTGCCTCTAGGGCATATTTCCAACAGTCTCCCACTTGCACTAGAGTCAATAATCTAGTTCACATCACCATGTGATTAACATTCACAGGTCACATCACCATGTGACCAACATCCAAAGAGTTTACTAGAGTCAACAATCTAGTTCACATCACTATGTGATTAACACTCAATGAGTTCTGGTTTGATCATGTTATGCTTGTGAGAGAGGTTATTAGTCAACGGGTCTGAACCTTTCAGATCCGTGTGTGCTTTACGAATATCTATGTCATCTTGTGGATGCTACCACGTGCTACTTGGAGCCATTTCAAATAACTGCTCTACTATACGAATCTGGTTTACTACTCAGAGTCATCCGGATTAGTGTCAAAGTTCGCATCGACGCAACCCTTTACGACGAACTCCTTTTCACCTCCATAATCGAGAAAATTCCTTAGTCCACTAGATACTAAGGATAAGTTCGACCGCTGTCATGTGATCCATTCCCGGATCACTATCGTACCCCTTGACCAACTCATGGCAAGGCACACTTCATGTGCGGTACACGGCATAGCATACTGTAGAGCCTACGTCTAAAGCATGGGGGACGACCTTCGTCCTTTCTCTCTCTTCTGCTGTGGTCAGGTCTTGAGTCTTACTCAATACTCACACCTTGTAACACAGCCAAGAACTCCTTCTTTGCTGATCTATTTTGAACTCTTTCAAAATCATGTCAAGGTGTGCGTTCTTTGAAAGTATCATTAGGCGTCTTGATCTATCTCTATAGATCTTGATGCCCAATATGTAAGCAGCTTTATCCAGGTCTTCCTTTGAAAAACTCCTTTCAGACAACCCTTTATGCTTTCCAAAAAAAAATTCATCATTTCGGATCAACAATATGTCATTCACATATACTTATCAGAAATGTTGTAGCGCTCCCACTCACTTTATTGTCAATACAAGTTTCTAACAAACTTTGTATAAACACAAAATCTTTGATCATCTCATCAAAGCGTACATTCCAACTCCGAGATGCTTGCTCTAGTCCATGGAAGGATCGCTGGAGCTAGCATACCTTTTAGCATCCTTAGGATCGACAAAACCTTTCTGATTGTATCACATACAGCCTTTCCTTACGAAAACTGGTAAGGAAACTTGTTTTGACATCCATCTGCCAGATTTCATAAATGCAGCTAATGCTAACATGATTCCGACGGACTTAAGCATCGCTACGGATGAGAAAAATCTCATCGTAGTCAACTCCTTGAACTTGTGAAAATACTCTTTGTCACAAGTCGAGCTTCATAGATGTTAACCTTACCGTCCACGTCCGTCTTCTTCTTAAAGATCCATTTATCTCAATGGCTTGCCGATCATCGGGCAAGTTCACCAAAGTCCATGCTTTGTTCTGATACATGGATCCTATCTCGGATTTCATGGCTTCTAACCATTTGTCGGAATATGGGCCCACCATCGCTTCTCCATAGCTCGTAGGTTCATTGTTGTCTAGCAACATGACTTCCGAGACAGGATTACGTACCACTCTGAAGTAGTACGCATCCTTGTCGACCTACGAGGTTTGGTAGTGACTTGATCCGAAGTTTCATGATCAATATCATAAGCTTCCACTTCAATTGGTGTAGGTGCCACAGGAACAACTTCCTGTGCCCTGCTACACACTAGTTGAAGTGACGGTTCAATAACCTTATCAAGTCTCCACCATCCTCCCACTCAATTCTTTCGAGAGAAACTTTTCCTCGAGAAAGGACTCGTTTCTAGAAGCAATTACTTTTGCTTCCAGATCTGAAATAGGAGGTATACGCAACTGTTTTGGGTTTTCTATGAAGATGCATTTATCCGCTTTGGGTTCGAGCTTATCAGCTTGAAACTTTTTCACATAAGCATCGCAGCCCCAAACTTTTAAGAAACGACAACTTAGGTTTCTCTAAACGGTGTCGTCTCAACGGAATTGCGTGGTGCCCCTTTTAAAGTGAATGCGGTTATCTCTAATGCCTAACCCATAAAAGATAGTGGTAATTCGATAAGAGACATCATGGTATGCACCATATCCAATAGGGTGCAGTTTTGATGTTCGGACACACCATCACACTGTGGTGTTCCAGGCGGTATTAATTGTGAAACACTTTCCACAATGTCTTAATTGTGTGCCAAACTCGTAACTCAGATACTCATCTCTATGATCATATCACAGACATTTTATCCTCTTGTCACGACGATCTTCAACTTCACTCTGAAATTACTTGAACCTTTCAATAATTCAGACATGTGTTTCCTCAAGTAAATATTCTCAGCATCTACTCAAATCATCTGTGAAGTAAGAACATAACGATATCCACTGCATGCCTCAGCACTCATTGGGCTGCATACATCAAAATGTATTACTTCCAACAAGTTGCTCTCTTGTTCCATCTTACTGAAAACGAGGCCTTTCAGTCATCTTGCCCATGTGGTATGATTTGCATGTCTTAAGTGATTCAAAATCAACTGAGTCCAAACGATCCATCTGTATGGAATTTCTTCATGCATATATACCAATAGACATGGTTCGCATGTCTCAATCTTTTCAAAAACGAGTGAGTCCAAAGATCCATCTACATGGAGCTTCTTCATGTGTTCTATACCAATATGACTCAAATGGCAGTGCCACAAGTATGTGGTACTATCATCACTATTTTATATCTTTTGGCACGAACATGTGTATCACTGCGATCGAGATTCATTTTAGGTGCAAGACCATTGAAGGTATTATTCAAATAAACAGAGTAACCATTATTCTCCTTAAATGAATAACCGTATTGCGATAAACATAATCCAATCATGCTTATGCTCAACGCAAACACCAAATAACAATTATTTAGGTTTAACACCAATCTCGATGGTAGAGGGAGCATGCGATGCTTGATCATATCAACCTTGGAAACACTTCCAACACATGTCGTCATCTTACCTTTAGCTAGTTTCCGTTTATTCCGCAACCTTTATTTCGAGTTACTAACACTTAGCAACCGAACCGGTATCTAATACCCTGGTGCTGCTAGGAGTACTAGTAAAGTACACATTCATATAATGTATATCCAATATACTTCTGTCGACCTTGCCTGCCTTCTCATCTACCAAGTATCTAGGGTAGTACTGCTTCAGTGACCGTTTCCCTCATTACAGAAGCACTCAGTCTCGGGTTTGGGTTCAACTTTGGGATTCTTCACTAGAGCAGCAAATGACTTGCTGTTTCATGAAGTATCCCTTTTGCCCTTGCCCTTCTAGAAACTAGTGGTTTTACTAACCATCAACAATTGATGCTCCTTCTTGATTTCTACTTTCGCGGTGTCAAACATCGCGAATAGCTCAAGGATCATCATAACTATCCCTGATATGTTATAGTTCATCACGAAGCTCTACTAGCTTGGTGGCAGTGACTATGGAGAACCATCACTATCTCATCTGGAAGATTAACTCCCACTCGATTCAAGCGATTGTGGTACTCAGACAATCTGAGCACATGCTCAACGATTGAGCTTTTCTCCCTTAGTTTGCAGGCTTAAGAAACTTGTCAGAGGTCTCATACCTCCTGACGTGGGCACTAGTTTGAAATCCCAATTTCAGTCTTCGGAACATCTCATATGTTCTGCGACGTTTCAAAAACGTCTCTGGTGCCACAATTCTAAACCTGTAGCATTACGCACTGAACTATCACGTAGTCATCAAAACGTGTGTGTCAGATGTTTCGCAACATCTACAGACGACGCTGAGGTTCAGCACACCGAGCGGTGCATTAAGGACATAAGCCTTCTGTGCAGTAATGAGGACAATCCTCAGTTTACGGACCCAGTCCGCATAATTGCTACTACCAACTTTCAACTAAATTTTCTCTAGGAACATATCTTAAATAGTAGAACTAAAGCGCAAGCTATGACATAATTTGCAAAGACTTTTTGACTATGTTCATGATAATTGAGTTCATCTGATTAATGAACTCCCACTCAGATAGACATCCCTCTAGTCATCTAAGTGATACATGATCCGAGTCAAACTAGGCCGTGTCCGATCATCACGTGAGACGGACTAGCCATCATCGGTGAACATCTCCATGTTGATCGTATCTACTATACGACTCATGTTCGACCTTTCGGTCTCTTGTGTTCCGAGGCCATGTCTGTACATGCTAGGCTCGTCAAGTCAACCTAAGTGTTTCGCATGTGTTCCGAGGCCATGTCTGTACATGCTAGGCTCGTCAACACCCGTTGTATTCGAACGTTAGAATCTATCACACCCGATCATCACGTGGTGCTTCGAAACAACGAACCTTCGCAACGGTGCACAGTTAGGGGGAACACGTCTCTTGAAATTTTAGTGAGGGATCATCTTATTTATGCTACCGTCGTTCTAAGCAAATAAGATGTAAACATGATAAACATCACATGCAAATCATAAAGTGACGTGATATGGCCAATATCATCTTGCGCCTTAGATCTCCATCTTCGAGGCACGGCATGATCACCTTCGTCACCGGCATGACACCATGATCTCCATCATCATGATCTCCATCATTGTGTCTTCATGAAGTTGTCTTGCCAACTATTACTTCTACTACTATGGCTAACGGTTAGCAATAAAGTAAAGTAATTACATGGCGTTTTCATTGACACGCAGGTCATACAATAAATTGAGACAACTCCTATGGCTCCTGCCGGTTGTCATACTCGTCGACATGCAAGTCGTGATTCCTATTACAAGAACATGATCAATCTCATACATCACATATATCATTCATCACATCCTTTTGGCCATATCACATCACATAGCATACCCTGCAAAAACAAGTTAGACGTCCTCTAATTGTTGTTGCATGTTTTACGTGGCTGCTATGGGATTCTAGCAAGAACGTTTCTTACCTACGCAAAAGCCACAACGTGATATGCCAATTTATATTTACCCTTCATAAGGACCCTTTTCATCGAATCCGATCCGACTAAAGTGGGAGAGACAGACACCCGCTAGCCACCTTATGCAACTAGTGCATGTCAGTCGGTGGAACCTGTCTCACGTAAGAGTACGTGTAAGGTCGGTTCGGGCCGCTTCATCCCACGATGCCGCCGAATCAAGATAAGACTAGTAACGGCAAGTAAATTGACAAAATCGACGCCCACAACTACTTTGTGTTCTACTCGTGCATAGAAACAACGCATAGACCTAGCTCATGATGCCACTGTTGGGGAACGTAGCAGAAATTCAAAATTTTCTACGCATCACCAAGATCAATCTATGGAGTAATCTAGCAACGAGGGGAAGGGGAGTGCATCTACATACCATTGTAGATCGCAATGCGGAAGCGTTGCAAGAACGCGGACGAAGGAGTCATACTCGTAGCGATTCAGATCGCGGTTGATTCCGATCTAAGCGCCGAACCACGGCGCCTCCGCGTTCAACACACGTGCAACCCGGTGACGTCTCCCACGCCTTGATCCAGCAAGGAGAGAGGGAGAGGTTGGGGAAGACTCCGTCCAGCAGCAGCACGACGGCGTGGTGGTGATGGAGGAGCGTGGCAATCCCGCAGGGCTTCGCCAAGCACCGCGGGAGAGGAGGAGGGAGAGAGGTAGGGCTGTGCCAAGAGAGACAGGAAAACTCATGTGTTGGGCAGCCCTAGACCTCAACTATATATAGGGGGGGGGAGGGGGCTGCGCCCCCTCTAGGGTTCCCACCCCAAGGGGTGGCAGCCAGCCCTAGATCCCATCTAGGGGGGCGGCCAAGGGGGGAAGAGAGGGGGGGCGCCACTAGGGTGGGCCTTAAGGCCCATCTAGACCTAGGGTTTGCCCCCTCCCACTCTCCCTGCGCCTTGGGCTTTGGTGGGGGGGCGCACCAGCCCACCTGGGGCTGGTCCCCTCCCACACTTATCCCACGCAGCCTTCTGGGGCTGGTGGCCCCACCTGGTGGACCCCCGGGACCCTCCCGGTGGTCCCGGTACATTACCGATAGCACCCGAAACTTTTCCGGTGACCAAAACAGGACTTCCCATATATAAATCTTTACCTCCGGACCATTCCGGAACTCCTCGTGACGTCCGGGATCTCATCCGGACTCCGAACAACATTCGGTAACCACGTACATACTTTCCCTATAACCCTAGCGTCATCGAACCTTAAGTGTGTAGACCCTACGGGTTCAGGAACCATGCAGACATGACCGAGACGTTCTCCGGCCAATAACCAACAGCGGGATCTGGATACCCATGTTGGCTCCCACATGTTCCACGATGATCTTATCGGATGAACCACGATGTCGGGGATTCAATCAATCCCGTATACAATTCCCTTTGTCTATCGGTATGTTACTTGCCCGAGATTCGATCGTCGGTATCCCGATACCTTGTTCAATCTCGTTACCGGCAAGTCTCTTTACTCGTTCCATAACTCACATCATCCCGTGATCAACTCCTTGGTCACATTGTGCACATTATGATGATGTCCTACCGAATGGGCCCAGAGATACCTATCCGTTTACACGGAGTGACAAATCCCAGTCTCGATTCGTGCCAACCCAACAGACACTTTCGGAGATACCTGTAGTGCACCTTTATAGCCACCCAGTTACATTGTGACGTTTGGTACACCCAAAGCATTCCTGCGGTATCCGGGAGTTGCACAATCTCATGGTCTAAGGAAATGATACTTGACATTAGAAAAAAGCTCTGAGCAAACGAACTACACGATCTTGTGCCAGGCTTAGGATTGGGTCTTGTCCATCACATCATTCTCCCAATGATGTGATCCCGTTTATCAACGACATCCAATGTCCATGGTCAGGAAACCGTAACCATCTATTGATCAACGAGCTAGTCAACTAGAGGCTTACTAGGGACATGGTGTTGTCTATGTATCCACACATGTATCTGAGTTTCCTATCAATACAATTCTAGCATGGATAATAAACGATTATCACGAACAAGGAAATATAATAATAACCAATTTATTATTGCCTGGCATATTTCCAACAACATCATCATTGTCACCACGCCGTCATGCTGACGAATCTCTCCCTCAACACTCGGCTGGGTCGGAGTTCGAGGGACGTCATCGAGCTGAAAGTGTGCTGAACTCGGAGGTGCCGTGCGTTCGGTACTTGATCGGTCGGATCGTGAAGACGTACGACTACATCAACCGCGTTGTGTTAACGCTTCCGCTTTCGGTCTACGAGGGTACGTGGACAACACTCTCCCCTCTCGTTGCTATGAAGGAAATATGCCCTAGAGGCAATAATAAAGTTATTATTTATTTCCTTATATCATGATAAATGTTTATTATTCATGCTAGAATTGTATTAACCGGAAACATAATACATGTGTGAATATATAGACAAACAGAGTGTCACTAGTATGCCTCTACTTGACTAGCTCGTTAATCAAAGATGGTTATGTTTCCTAGCCATAGACATAAGTTGTCATTTGATTAACGAGATCACCTCATTAGGAGAATGACGTGATTGACTTGACCCATTCCGTTAGCTTAGCACTCGATCGTTTAGTATGTTGCTATTGCTTTCTTCATGACTTATACATGTTCCTATGACTATGAGATTATGCAACTCCCGTTTACCGGAGGAACACTTTGTGTGCTACCAAACGTCACAACGTAAATGGGTGATTATAAAGGTGCTCTACAGGTGTCTCCAAAGGTACTTGTTGGGTTGGCGTATTTTGAGATTAGGATTTGTCACTCCAATTGTCGGAGAGGTATCTCTGGGCCCACTCGGTAATGCACATCACTATAAGCCTTGCAAGCATTGTGACTAATGAGTTAGTTGCGGGATGATGTGTTACGGAACGAGTAAAGAGACTTGCCGGTAACGAGATTGAACTAGGTATCAAGATACCGACGATCAAATCTCGGGCAAGTAACATACCGGTGACAAAGGGAACAACGTATGTTGTTATGCGGTCTGACCGATAAAGATCTTCGTAGAATATGTGGGAGCCAATATGGGCATCCAGGTCCCGCTATTGGTTATTGACCGGAGACGTGTCTCGGTCATGTCTACATAGTTCTCGAACCCGTAGGGTCCGCATGCTTAACGTTACGATGACAGTTTTATTGAGTTTTGATGTACCGAAGGAGTTCGGAGTCCCGGATGAGATCGGGGATATGACGAGGAGTCTCGAAATGGTATCTTGGTCCCAAACGTCACAACGTCAAGTTAGTCTCCAATGTTGTTCGGAGTCCCGAATGAGATCACGGACATGACGAGGAGTGTCGAAATGGTCGAGAGATAAAGATTGATATATAGGACGATAGTATTCGGACACCGAAAGTGTTTCGGAGAGTATGAGGTACATATCGGACTACCGGAGGGGTTACCGGAACCCCACGGGCGACTAATGGGCCTTATGGGCCATAGGAGGGGAGCACACCAGCCCACAAGGGGTGGCGCCCCCTGCCCCTAAGGAAGGAGGCCGAATAGGAGAAGGAGGAGGAGGTTCGCCCCCCTCCCCCTTTCCTTCCTCCCCCCTCTCTTTCCTTTTCCCCCGTCCGGTAATAAGTAATGTGGGGGAGGGGGCGAATTGGACTAGGGGCCCAAGTAGGATTCCTCCTACTTGGGGCGCCCCAAGGCTGCTCCCCTCCCCCTCCCACCTATATATACGTGGGGAGGGGGCGCCTAGAACACAGAACAACAATTGTTAGCCGTGTGCGGCGCCCCCCTCCATAGTTTATGCCTCCGGTCATATCTTCGTAGTGCTTAGGCGAAGCCCTGCACGGATCACTTCACCATCACCGTCACCAAACCGTCGTGCTGACGGAACTCTCCCTCGACACTTTGCTGGAGTTCGAGGCATGTCATCGAGCTGAACGTGTGCAGAACCCGGAGGTGTCGTACGTTCAGTGCTTGATCAGTCAGAACGAGAAGAGGTTCGACTACATCAACCGCGTTGTAAAACGCTTCCGCTTTCGGTCTACGAGGGTACGTGAACACACTCTTCCCCTCTCGTTGCTATGCATCTCCTAGATAGATCTTGCGTGAACGTAAGAATTTTTTTGAAATTACATTCTACGTTTCCCAACACTATCGATTTCTGATCATTGAGTAAAAACCTTCACACCATGCAATTTTCTTGCCTTCGAGATTGGGATAAAGTTATGGAAGGAGGCACCTGGACTTTTTGAGGGCAGCCAGTGTTGTTAGTTCCCTATGATGGCTTTACAAAGCCGTCTATGATTGATCTTAACACATTCAAGATATGAATTCAGTTTCATGATCTTCCGGACGATTTTGGCCCGTTGGTAAGACATAGGTATATATCACAAATCAATCCTTACATATACAATAAAATTGCTTGGAAGGGGAAGGGAGGTTGCATTCAGTCGTTCGTCGTGTTACAATTGGTCATGAAGGCTGTAGATTTTTGTTTTTTGAGTACATGAAGCTGTAGAATTAACACACATATTTTCATCTGAGTCCATCTTTGCCAGCGTACGTGCCCTTTCTTCCACCGCGTGTGTCACACCGCTTTCTTCCTGGCCTCCTTGGCGCGGCCCATTTTGCGGATACCGAGGGACATGCCGAGGACGTACCCATCGACGAGGGGCTCAGGCACCACAGAGAAGAGGAACCACAGGAGGGCGTGCGGCCAATAGGGCGCGCACCGAGGCTCGTACCCAATGTAGCGCACGGCGGCGCGGGCATACGTCTCCGGCGACGGGGCGAACAGGGACGCCTGCCTGATCGAGGCCATCTTGGTCGCCACGTACATGGGTACCTGCCCAAATAGGAGAGATTCATTCAGTTTGACGGATGATCTGACACTGATAAGTTCATAGCTCCTGATTATTACTTCCTTGGACCAAACAGTAGGATTTGCGGTGAACTGACACTAATTGAGTGCTCCTACTGTTTCTACACGTCATGATTCCGGTTTCTTGTTTTTTTTTAGTTGATTTCGGTTTCTTGTTGAACTAGCTCGCGCCCATGCATCAGTATCTGTCTATTGCACGATCCAGTACAGGTCTACAACTATGTGAACTAACTCATGCCACAATGAGAAAATCCATGTGTTCGTTGGGAGGGCCAGCAAAGACTTGTAACTGGTGGGGTGGTAGATCATAAAAATACCAAAATACTACTGTATCATTTGTATTTCTCTAAATATACGTGAACATCACGATGCCTGACATGCAAAATAACGGAGATAACAGAAACGCAACAGCCCTCTACAAGAGTGATTAGCTAGTAGGAGTACCTGGCATTGCACATCGATGCCTTTGTTCTTGTACTCAACATATAGGCTTCGCGAGAATTGATCAGCATACCTGAGAAATTGGGAACACATTAGTTTCATTACCTGTTCTCAGAAATAGTTGAGTTCAAACAACAGAAAACACTATCACTGTGCCTCACGAGTGGTTATGTAACTTTCTTCCGAGCATGCACGCACACATACTTCTTGTGAGTTTGTATTTAGTTACAATCTATAATCAACTTTTTGAAACAAATAAATGCATGTTGTATAATCTAGAGAAACCAGTGACTTGCAAACAAAAAATATAGAGAAATGAAATATCATCTTTGTACTACCTATCCTAGTGTGTGCAATTTGTACCTTTACAGTTGCAAATGATGTAATCGTTTTGGTATCACTGTGAATAATGAAAGACGGTGTGTTACCTACGGTCTGCAGATTTGAGCAGAGTCAAATTGCCATATTTTCTTTAAAGTAATTTTGTTTTATAAATCAAGGGTTAATTTACTCATTACTGGCCTCATTGCCATCGAAGTTTCTTACCCCAGGGATGTGCCTTATTTAGAACGGAAACGGTAAATATGAGGAAATTCAGCATGTGTTTACATTATGCTTATAGAAAGGTTTGGAGATAAAATTGGTGAGACAGAAATTTTTAGTTCTAAGAACTCATGTAATTATTTTCCAATATATGTTATGTGGCCTCCGAGTCTAACCGTGGACTTGGCATGTCGGGAGGGAGAAAAGTGGTTAATGGAACAAAATGTGAATAATACATGCCATGATTGTATGAAGATAAAGATAATTTGAAATCAGTTAACACTTGGCTTACTTATGTGGCACACTATCGTTATTGAGCACATATCAAGCAAATCAGATGAAATATGCTATTGATTCGAATAAATGTCGGTTCCTACTTACGTATGATGTGATTTATGTTGATAACACAAGGAACAAAAACCTAGAACGAGTGAACGACATCCTCCTCTTAACGGACTTCATAATCAAGATTTTTCTTAGGCGAATCACTTCGTAATCAAGGTTAAAATGCACTCTTTTTAAGTTTGTGCATTCATATTAAACTCCTATAGCAAGAATGAAACTAACTTCAGAAGTGGTTCAAGGACAGGGCCGAGCGGTACTCACGCCTTGGTGGCGGCGTAGACAGTGTAGAGCGGGGTGGACGGCATCAAAGTGCCAATGAATACTCAATTTTAGAATTTATCCATCTTTCTTACCCCTGAGATGTGCCTTATTTAGAATGAAAACAATAAATATGAGGAAAATTTAGTATGTGTTTACATTATGCTTACAGAAAAGTTTGGAGATAAAATTGGTGAGATATATTTTTTATTTCTAAGACAATTTGTGTAATTATTTTCCAATATAAGTTACGTGGCCTCCGAGTCTAACCGTGGGCTTGACATGTCAGGAGAGAGAAAAGTGGTTAATGGGACAAAATATGGAATAATACATACCATGAATGCGTATAGAGATAATTTGAAATCGGTTAACAGTCAGCTTACTTATATGTGACACACTATCGGAGTACTGAACACATGTCAAGCAAATTAGATGAATTATGCAACTGACAGGCCGAGCAGTACTCACGCCTTGGTGGCGGCGTAGACGGTGTAGAGCGGGGTGGACGGCATGATGGAGGCGGCGCCGGACCCGATGTTCACCACGGCGCCGCGCTTGCGCTCCACCATGCCAGGGAGCACGGCGTGCGTCACCCGGGTGACGGCCTCGACGTTGAGGCGTATGAGGTTCCTCCTGAGCTCCTCGTCCACCTCGTGGAAGTAGCGCGCGTACGGGTAGCCCTGCCCCGCATTGTTGACGAGCACGCCGACGTCGAGCCCCCGGATGGACTCCGCCAGCGCGGCCACGTTGGCGGCGAGCCCGTCGGCGGCGAAGTCGATGACGAAGGTGCGCACCTCGACGCCGGGGAACCTGGCCCTGACCTCCTTGGAGACCGCGGCGAGCTTGTCGGGGCTGCGGCCGACGAGGACGAGGCCGAGCCCGGCGGCGGCGAGCTCGAAGGCCAGCGCGCGGCCGATGCCGTCCGTGGCGCCCGTGACGACGGCCCAGGCGCCGTAGCGGCGGCGCAGCGGCTTGGCGGGGCGGAGGAAGGCCGCGTAGAGCCACAGCGCGAGGCGCGTTGCGGCGCGCGATGCGACGAGGAGGCCCACCGCCGCGAGCGCCTGCGCCCACGCGGGCTGCGCTCTTGCCCCGGCCATGCGATGGGAAGGAAGCGAGCGCGTGTACGCGGCCGCTACGGTGAGACTGGTGGGCAGTGGGGAGGTGTGTAGCTCAAGCTGGGCGATGGTGCGGTCGACGGCCATGCATATATAGCCCTGGGAAGAGGATGATGGTTGGCTGCTTGCTGTGGAGTTTCGTGGGGTCGAGCGCCCCATGCTGGAACGCTGCTAACTTATTAATTAACTGATTTTTTTGTAAGCCATTAACATAATATTTAGAATCCTCGGGAGGATGACGAATACATGCAGGGATTTCAAAGGCAATCCCATTCCCAGCTGCAGAAGTGATCATCAGCACATTGTAGGATACAGGTAGGGATATCATGTCATGCTCCCCAGTTTTTTTTCTTTGTCATAATATTTCTAGGAAAATTTTATACTGTATTATTAAACGTTTGTTCCAACAATCCCTATGAGTGGTAACCGGTAGCACATTATCCATGTATCTAGGCATTCTCACATGCAATGCATGCAGATTGTGTGGGCGTTGAAAGTTGACGAGGCTGAAGAGTAAATTGGGTAGTCAAAATCTCACGGATGGCAGGCGTAGTAGTTGAAGTTGAATCCCCTGCTTCTGCTTTCGTGCCACACGAATTACGCGGCATGCTCTTGGCGTGCTGACGTTCTTGATGTCGGAACGAAACACATGCGTCTCCCCCCACCAACCAAACCAGTACATAATCGCCAAGCTATTGCGAAAACATGTGCAGAGAACAATACAATGAAGGATATTCTTAACACTAGCATGCATAGCATATATGGTTGCACCTTCCTCCGATACATATGAGAAGTAAACAAAAATGTACTACACACATTACAAAACTCTTCAAGGGTCTCACTCTTCTGATCGCATAAAAAAGTCGTGAGATCTACACTATAGGTCCAAACACCGGAAGAATTTGTACTTTAATTTTGGCGAGCTCTGGAGCAAAGCTAAGCCCCATTTCTAGAACCAAAGCTATCTTCCCGCGCTCTTCTGTTTGCCTTTCTTCGGGTCTTTCTTGGAACTAGTCGACGCACTGGCCTCTTCCTCCGCCTTTTGTTCAGCCTCCAGCACGGCCAGCTGAAAATGCGCACAGGATGAGTTGACACATAATTTCATTAAAAGAATTGTTCATGGATATTGGAATTTCCCTTCCAGCAAAAGACAGGCATGAAAAAAAAAAATACCTCATCGAGTATGGGTTTCAGTTCCTTGAATCGAGTTTCAGCAAGATCAAAGCCATCCTTGCGGAGCTCCTGGCATCAGGCGCGCAAAGATTAAATACAACATACAGCCTAGAATAGAATACTCGATAAGCAACGAAGGGCAACCTTTCCGGTGTGTTGAGTGTGCTCGTAGGCTGCCATTTGCCAGTACATATTTGTTCTCTTGTAGAAATCTCTCAGTGAGTTCCTGGCTTCAAACACAAAAAGATGGGAATCAATAAATAAATAATGATTTGGTTTTCAGTCTGCTTCAGGTAACAAGCAGCTGGCCAAAAATTGCTCCACGATAAACATCCGAAGGATGACTTCAGACACCACACCCATTGCCAGGAACAGATCCACAAAGAATAGAAGGAATAAATAATGCTAATCAATTGCAACATTACCGTTGGTGTCCTTTGAGAATCAGAAAGACCGAGGATGACCCTGATCTGTTCTATCCGGGCACGTTTCTCTTTTCTGCGCAATTTCTTACGTTCCCCCTTCAGTAGAGCCACAGCACCGGACACAGCTACATTCTTCTCAGCCTCTTCATCGGACTACACAGGAGGAATAGAATTAATAACCAAACAATATGAGTGAAAACACTGATCACAAAGGAAAAGAAAGATAAACATCAGCATAAATCTCAGAAAGTGAGAAACTCCACCATGGGACTAACCATGCGTACCTACTTCTTTTATAACCTCCAAATAGGGAGTAGGGCATTTTGAAGGACGAGCTCCATGGAACTCTTTTTTAAAAAAAATTCAAAAGATCATATTTTGAAGTTCCAAAAAATTCTGGAAAAAATCATAGACGTTCATATGGATGTGTTTTACATGTGTGTAAATTCTGACGATGAAATACATTATGGTGAGAGCTACAAAAAAGAATCATGCAACATTTTTAATAGTGAACAATGCGTGTACTGTTCACCATTTTCAAAATCAGAATTTTGTCTCTTTTTTTTGTGTAGCTCTCACCATAATGTATATCATCTTCAAATTTTACACACATGTAGTATACATCCGTATGAACATGTGTGTTTTTTTTAGAATTTTTTGAAACTTCAGAATGTGATTTTGAATTTTTTTCAAAATACAGAGCTCCATGGAGCTCGTCCTCCATTTAGCATTTTTGTAAAACAGGTTAATTCATCACAAAAAAAGAGACTCTGGTGTTATCAACGACTTACAATTTCCTGTCATTATTGTACCAACCAAAAGCTACAAAAACAATAAATAATTACGGAGAACTGGCAGCTCAAGTTGACAGCTCAGGCAAGCATGCCAAACTGCCAGAGGCATCTTGGGTAACCCTGAGTGCAATAGTCAATACTCCCTCCGTCCGGAAAAAGCTTGTCCCAAGCTTGTCCCTCAAATGGATGTATCTAGCACTAACTTGGCGCTAGATACATCCATTTGAGGGACAAGCTTTTTCGGACGGAGGGAGTACAAAATGAGCCCTTTACCAACAGCCCAACTTTACTATAGCGTTCATGAATGACAACATATACCAACAAACTAAGAATGGGGCCTCTGTAGTTCCAAATATTTCTGCCACAAAATACTATAATGTTGGATCTATGGAAAAATGCTTGCCTATGACGCTCTTAAAACATTGATTGCTATCCTCAAGTGGAAAGTGTTGCTGGAACAGGTTTCTCACCGGCTCGTCTATCATGCAGAATTTTAGCCTAATGCATATACTAACGTGTATTCTTGAAACAAAACAGGCTGGAAATTAGCAGCTCATCTGGTTTCTGGCAACAATTGTTGAAAACATCAAACTAAAATATTTTCCTTGTTTTACAAAAAAAATAATCTTACAGGAAGTATATAGAACTGGCTAGAATCAGATTAATCAGTCACGACCCACGTCAAACTTAGCAAGATTTTAAGAAGTACGAGTATGACTGTTAGCAGGGTAAACCAAGTGGGTAATACTGTTCTCCTGAACATGTGCACAATATGAACCTTAAATCCAACTGCATACCTCCTCCTCATCTTCATCTGTCTCCATAGCATCATCTGCACTATCATCTTCATCGTCCTCATCCTCATCCTCCTCATCGTCATCATCGGACATTTCTAACCATTCGGATTCAGATGCCTGCACAAAAAGGGAAAGCAAAGGTGAGTTCTGATATATTTTGGGGAATAATTATGAAACAACTAGCAGATAATTTGTTGCACACTCCAATAAAAATGAACTATATCAGGGAAAGACAATCTTCAACTGACCGGTATGATACACTTCCACTCATCTAGTTTGCTAAGGTTAAGTGAATACAGATCATCAAGAGTAATTTCTCTATCTTTCACTTCCATCATTCCTCCATATAAGTATAGCGTATCTTTCCCTACAGCCATTGATGCATTGATACGACCAATGGGCTTAATTGCCTGTTATTACCAAAAAATAAGTGAGCAACGAAAGTGTCATTAGGATGTATAAACATCAAAGATGGTCTACGAATAATTGTCCGGCATGGGAATTACCTCTGGAGTTGCTTCTTGTTCTGTTGAATCAGACATGACATCAGAGTTTTGGCTTGAGCCAACTTTATTTAAGGTTAGACTCTTGGTCAAGTGATTAGAAACTCCACCGACTTCAGATTGAACATCAGTAGCTTCTTCTGAGCAGTCCATGGTATCATCATCCTCATTACCAATATTACTTTCTGAATCATTTGCTGTTTCCTTTCTTTTGATATCCTTTGTCTGTGCATGGTAAACCACTGTCAGCATAGTGTTATAATAATAACTAAATAAGCATTCAAGACAGCTAAATTTGCCATTTGCTAGGCAGAGATACAAACATCACTACATATTTAAGTTCAAAATTTGTGCACTTATGCACAACGGCTATACCCCATACCACAAAATTAGCTGTCTATCTCACAACTAATAAAAGGCATTTCTGCAGATTAATTGGTACAGTAGCTTTGTGCCTGATTTCTTAAAAAATGAGCCCCCTGCTTGCGTAGGGTCCAGGGAAGGGTCCGACCACTTTGGTACGCAGCCTGATTTCTTACAGATTATCAATTATAAACAGGACATGGCTGATCACATGATTACATTAATTTGAGGAATCACCTTATTTTTAGCAGGCTTGTCTTTCCTGAGCTCTAAAGGATACCTGAGACATCCAAGGAAAGCAATATATTCAACACACAAACAGAATGCAAAAACTACAAGAAAGAACAACCTTTCACATCTAGGCTTTACTGTTAACATTTAAACTAAGAATATGTGAGCTGTAAGCCAGTAGAAGTGGAACCAGTGTTAGACTGTCACTGCACAATTCTTGAAAAGCAAAGCATATGCTTGGATAATTAAAAGTGATCCCAAGAGTACTCCCCCCGTTCCATAATACTTCTCGTGGTTTTAAAACCACGACAAGTATTATGGCACAGAGGGAATACTATATGATTTTCAGAATAGTTAAGTTATCTAGAATCTAGATAACCACAAGAAGATTAAAGGGAAAGTTCAATCCAAGACATGATAGTTTATTGCTTCAATTCAATGATACTAAAAGTTGGCCAAGAGCAAAACATATATATGGTATGCCTGACTGCTGCTAACACTAACATATTTTGTTGCAGCTGCTACAGTAATTTGCCGGACCAAGCTGACACATCCATTTTTCTTTTAAATAGGCAAACAAGCAGGACTATGAATAACTTAATCTGAATTTATTCCACCAAGCGACTGTTGTCGTGATCATTCTTCTTAAAGAATGCCACCAACCTTAATGACAGACGAATAAGCAGGGCCATGAATAATTCAATTTGAATTTATTCCAGAGTAACTGGTGTCTCGGTCGTTCTTCTTAAAGAATGTTACCAGGTGCTAGTGCCTGTCTGGCTGAGTTTTTTGCAGCTAATTTTATTTCCATTAAATATAAATAAAATGAAATATTAAATTTGCACAGATGGTGATAAAAAAAAGCATACCAACGGTGATTGTCCAACTGGAATCCATACAACTCGTTCATGAACATGCTCATAAGGACATCAGCTACAAATAGAAATATGGGAGTGAAATTAGTTTCACAGCATATGGAAATACCCCTAGAGTTTGAAGATTTGAAGCAGCTCTTTGGTTCGTAAAAAAGAATAACCATCTTAATCACCAAAAAGATGAAACATAGTGCACCTAATATTTCAAATATAAAATAGAACAATCTAAGTAGGTAAGCATAGTGCAAGCAAAGTTCGGTTCAACTTACCTTCGACTTCCATATCTACTACGCCGCCAAAAAGGACAGCCCTTTTCTTGTGAACACACATTGAAAACCCAGCTCTGGGGCCAGGTGGCATCCCAGTCTTCTTAACCTATCAATGGTTCAAGTGGGAAACAAGTAAACATTGCAAGACATTCAGCGGGGATATGCAGGTCTCGAATAAAAACTTAAAACATTGGCAAGATAAATCCTTGGACTTAAGTACATGGGAGTACAGAACTCAGTAGATAACAAATTAAAGAGAAATGCAAGATTTGACCTTATTCCACTCCCAAGTACGAGGATCAAGAGACCACATATCTGCATGAACTGTTCCTTTTTCTGATGCATTTTTGTCAGAAGAAACTTCTTTAAAATATCCACCATACATATATATCTACAGAAAAACAACCATTAATAAACTTACATAGCTACATATTAAATAATAAAGGACTCAGCATAACAGGTCACATTTTGTCAGGTATTATGCCACACTTATTGAATGGTTATTGACACAAACAATTAAAGGTTGCAGAACTGGTTAAACAGAGCAAAATTTTGATATTTGTTGAGCAAACACGTCCAGTACATCAATCTATCACCATATCATCATCTTGAAGAAATATATTTCTTTCTTATGACTCCTTGTTACGACAAAAACATCAGTTGCCACATAAGAAAATTATCAATCATAACAAGAGCACTCCCAATAGCAAATAACATGTGATACATTAATAACTGAAAAATTGTTATGGAGTTACATTAAACAATTTATGAAGTATTAGCATACTAACTATCAAGGTAAAAAACAGAGGCTTGCCTGATCTTGGTAAACAACAAGCTGAAAGCCACTTCTTGGACTTGGCCACAGGCACCCAGGACGAGGCTTAATTTCCTCCCACTAAAACACCAACATTATCGGTAAGAATATTGAATTACATGGCTTTACATGTTACTAATATATACTTTATGTTGCTAGCAGTACTGACGGAAAAACAACATGGTGTACTCACCTTGAAATTATCCAGATCAAAAACATGCAGATCATTGTAGTACCTGCAGAAGATATGATTATCAATTGAAACCATATCATATTAAGTTCTTAACAGTTCACAACATACTCTACGCCACGAGTTCTTTTTGTGTTTCTTTGTTCGATGATCAACTGTAATACTGTTACACTACTACTCAACTGGTACATAACTTGTAACTAGGACATAAGTCCTAATACTTCTATAAAAATATCATACATTATTAAATATTACTAAAATAACTTCACCACAAGCTAAACATACTAACCTCACTTCCCTAAGAGTGTCATAGAAGCCGCCAAATAGCACAATCTTGTGCTTGTAAAGGACCTGTTGAAAGAAACACATACCAGTTTACACAAATGACTAAAGGAAAAAAAAAGGATCAAATTTATATTATCGGCCAATTATATTAATTTACATATTTATCAGATCACTCCATAGATTGCCTGATTCAATATCTCTTGTATTTAGGCACTAGGTTGTCCAAATATACTCATTCAACAGAACTACCTAATATGATTGCATCACAACCACATGTTTCCTACAACTATGCTGGTAGCCTGGTGCTTATAATGCAGAAAAGATTAAGGAAAACGGGACCATAATAGTTAACAAGTGGTTTCAACATAAAGACACCAACCATTCTGTGTCCTGAACGTGCACTTGGACATCCCTTGGCAAGAATTTGTTCCCATTGATTTGTTTTGAGATCCAGTGTCCAGAAGTCCTGCAGTAGAAAACAAGCCAAAGGATAAGAGATGTACCATATTTATGACTGTTAAACTTAAGATGCATATTACAGCCAGATAACCCCTGATGTTAAATCAGAAAGAAATAAGCGAATTTGGAACAAAATAAATTGTATCATCTATCATGTGTAGCACATCCAAATAAAAGACAGGCGAACCATGGTAAAGAGCCTTCTATTCCTTGATTTACAAATGGCAACAAACTCCCAGGCTTAATCTCTACAAATGACATTTCAACACATACTTTCATAGACATATCCCATATAAGATTAGTATCTCTCTTGGTTCAAATTTGAAAAAACAAGCCAAATGTAATTTGTCATCGGAGGCCGAAGCTGTCGGGACAGTTTATCATCACGGATATGTGAAATGCTTAATGCCAAGAAAAAATCCCCAGGCAGTTATGAGAAAATTTAGACTAATATACTTAGTCTTCTACCTTGTAATGATGAAAACGTTCTTGGTTTGGTGAAGTGAATTCCCCACCTGAAACATCAATAAAAAGAAAGATAAATCCAGTTGACTGAAATAGCACCTTTACTCGTAGAATGTACTCATGAGTGTAAAAGTTTTATTACCAAACATGTATACGTTATTCTTCCATGCAACTGTCTGGTGAGCACTTCGTGGAGGTGGACTGTTAGGACTAGATACCAACTTCCACTCATTTTTCTCTACATCGTAACGATAAAGATCACCATAAACAAAGGTCTGCAGAAGCATATAGACAATATTCAGCACCACTGAAATTATTTGCCTTCAAGAGGGAACTTATTAAAATTATCAAGGAAAAACATTAAGCAACCACTATATTACTACAGGGAAGCGCAAAGACATGAGATAAAATTTATAGAATATACAGGAATACCCATAAATGAAAGAGCATGGCAAAATCAGTGAAATATATTATCATATTATTCATGTCACATGCGGCAAAATGTCCAGATTACAGAAGATATGTTCTCCACCTTGCTACCATTGTAGAACTCTCCACCATACAGAATTAGTTCTGTATCCTTCGATGGGTTTATGGTAAGCTGCATATGAGAAAGAATCACGTCAAATTTGGCAACTAAATCTCCATAAAATTTACTTGCTTGGCTGAAAAATCATATACATATCTTCTGTGTAGCATTTGCAATAATATAAGTAACACACAGATTAATTATTATATTTTAACAAAAAAATCATGTCGAAAGCACTCCACAAAATGAAGAACTTTTATTTGGACATAGCTCAATGGTGTAATGATCATCATTTTTTAAATAATTCAACTAAAATTTCTCATAGCCTCGTAGAGATTTTGCGGACCTTGCTCATATACAATGAGACTGGGTTATCCAACTTCTAAGCACCTAACATGACCATCACAAGATTCACAAGCATAGAAATTAACGTTACACAGCTTCAACTATGAAGATTCTTTCAGTAACTGTCATTATTTTTGAGTCTCTGCAAGGCCTCACCGAGCCATTGGACCGGGGAGATGGTGCAGGGACATTCTCCTCCACATGAACCTCCTTCTTCTTCGCTTCCTCCTTCTGTATATTCTTCTGCAGTATAGTAAAGCCCAACAGGGGAAATAAGCAAAATGGGATGAAGTACAGCAACTGCTGAACAGGACGTAACAGCAACTGCTGAACAGCAGCAAGTGAAGCACTGGAAAGCGAGCTGATCGAAATAAACGGAGAGGTGAGGCGGAGAGGAAGGGGATACTGACGAGGATGGCGTCGATGTCGTCCTCCTCGCCGACCTTGCCGGCCTCGCGGCGGGCGCGCTTCTCCTCTCCCTTGGCCGTCTTACGCTCCGTCTTCTCCTTCCCCTTCCCCGGCTTCTTCTGCTTCTTCCCCATCTCTCCGGCTACTTCACTTCGCGGCGGAGGCGGGGCTAAGACCTCACTTCTCTGCGGCGGAGGCGGGGCTAAGAGCTTACTTGGGGCGGCGGCGGAGGCGGGGCTAAGAGCTTACTTGGGGCGGCGGCGGCGGCGGGGCTAAGAGCTTACTTGGGGCGGCGGCGGCGGCGAGAGCTAAAACCTCACGGGGAGAAGGGGAGAGAATGGTGTTTGGGACTTGGGGAGTGGAGCCGGCGCTCAAACTGGGCCTTTGTGGGCTAACTGCCTGTTTTTCGAGATTTTGGGCCCAGCAAGTCAGCGCCGAAACGGAGGCCTTCTTCATTCCTCCAACCAAGAAAACACCCCTGAAAAAAAGTAAAGATAAAGAAAACGGAAATGAAACAACCGAACCTCGCGAGTCGCGACCCCTCAATCAAAAAGAGAAAAACCTAACCTCGCGTCGGCGGCGAGGTCTCTACCGATCAGCCTCGCCGGGGAAGGGGATGGAGATGGAGATGGATTCCGTGCAAGCCAGCGGGCGGCGATCGGCGGAGGAGCTGGATGAGGCCGACCCCTTCGTCGCGCGGAAGAAGATGAAGCATCCGGAGAAGGGGATGGGGATTGGTTCCATTCTGGGACGGCAACTCGCGGAGGAGTTGAGCGAGTTGCTGGAGGCCATCTCGCTTGCTGCCCGGGCAGACCGTGAGAACTGGAAGGGGGTTGATTGCGTCCGGTCACTGCGGCCGGTCGACATGGAGGAAGCCCTCGCCGTCGCTGACCGGAAGAAGGTGGGGAAGCCGGAGAAGGGGAAGGAGGTTGCTAGCTGGCAGCCGACGGGGGAGTTGGAGGAGGCCCTCTCCGTCGCCGTACGGAGCGGGCTGATGGCCGAGGAGGTGCGGAAGTTCCTCCGCGTGGCCGCCTGGTCAAATCTGACGGACTACGACGTCCACTGTCTCGCCGTCGAGAGGGGCCTCAGGGACGAGGACGCCGTCTCCCTCGCAGAGAACTTCCTCACCATGTACAAGATCGTATTCTCCACTCTACACGCGCAGCTCCTCTCCTCGTTTGACAGACGGCGGTTTGATCCTGAGCTATGCCAATGGAAGACGTTTGGTCGCTTCGTCGACGAGAGGAAGAAAAGAGGTCCGGATGCGACCACCTTCCTTCTCTTCAAGATCAAGGCATCGGCCAGGACTGCCAAGGTGTCGTGGTGGCGGAAGGAGTACCCCCATTTCCCCCCGGAGCGGGCAGGGTACACCGGTGCTCTGCGCGTGGCCCGTCTCGTCGGCGGCAGAGAAGGGCCTCGTCTGGAGGAGGCGGGTGAGGACGGGCAACCGGGCGCCCTCTCATATGGTAGCGACTACAACTGTAGGTGGCTTGATCGCAGAGTGGGTGTCCTCGAGGACGGCTGGCTCAGCCCACTCAACGAGGTCGCCATCATCAGGAGGTTACCCAAAGGCGAGGGGATCTATATCATGTCGTACGTGAGTCGACTTGGTGTTAAGCTTGATGAATTTCTGTTTGTGTTGCACGTGGCTTGGACAGTCGCCTTGAGCTTTACCGAGCGATGGTTCTATGTCTCTTCCAAGTTCACAGAGGAGAAGTTGTACGCTGTTCCTGGTGTTGATTTTCTGAATATTACTGTTCTTGTGAAGAACCTGATCAAGAAGCTTTACCAGATGTATGAGCAAGAGGAGCAAGCTAAGAAAATGATGCTTGAGCAACAAGATCCTCATGAGAGGCAGGAGGAGATGAGACCGCTTCTAGAGGAGGAAGAGAGGAATAAACGGGAAGATATGCGTAGGAGAAAGGAGGAGAGCATGAAACAGAAACTCCTACGCAAAGAAAAAAGGGAGGCGGCTCATCAGATGAAGATGGTAACAAGGGCTGGGAAAGAACAGGGGAAGAATGAAGAATATGAGGAAGACTTCTTTTGCACTCCAACACTTTTGTGTGTGCAGAACCTGATTTGATGGAGCCAATGGATGAAGAGATATGTCAAAGTGAGCAAAGGCCCAAGGAATAGTTTGAGGAGGGTATGAATACCATACAAAAGAGAAGTAATGACACAAGTCTTATTTCTCCCATGCGCCATAATTTTTTATCATTTGTTTATGTCATAATCGTGATTTTGAATCGGATCGGAGCTTGGATGGCAAGATCGCAAATCGTAGCATTTTCACTACCAGGATCGCAAAAGCGTAGATTCTATGAACCAGAATCATAGAATTACACAAGTCAGTTTGGATTGTAAAGTCGTAAAATCTTACAAAAGAATGTCGATTCTAACAACCTTGTGTCTATCAATTTGTGTGAAACATATATGAATAAAAGTCACACAACACTAACACTAACTCTAGCTTATATAGATTAACTGATATACAACATCCACACAGAACTAGCTTTAGCTTATTCCGTTCACATATAATACCTTTCAGACAGACCACACTAAATGAGCAAACATTTTAAAAAAAATAAGCATTTTACTGAAATTGTAAACAGAGTAGAGATTAACACAGAGAAAAAGAGCATGCATTCAGAGAGAAAAATTGTGTTTACAATGGAAAATGGTCAAATCGACTGCTGGTCCAAATTGTCCCCGATCAAAAAATCATCAAATCCTACCAAGAAACCTAACCCTAGCCCGAGTACAGAGGGTGCTTACATTTGAGTCAAACTCCTCCGTGGAGTCCTTAGTGCTCTCTCCGTCGTTCCAGGAGACCATGGTGGCAGCGACGGTGGAGTAACAATGAGAGAGGAATCGCGGAGAGAGCGAGAGGTGATCGAGGGAGCGAGCGGTTGTTTTCCTAAAGGGAAAGTTCTCACCGAGCCAGTCATGATCGCCCGCTAACGGCAGTTTCCAACGCCGCCGTCCGAAATCAGCACATTAGTGATTTGCCAGGTCAAAAACACGCTAAAAATATACTTAAATGTTTGTTGCCTTCTGTGTAGTGATTTTTGCGACAAAGTGTAAATTTTGGTTTCTGCTAATGTGACCGCTATTGTGGTGGCATTTTGCATTTCACTCTATATGACAGGATCCATTTGTATCATTAATTTTAGTTTGTGAAATGTGTATATGGCCGCCATGGATGTTACAGATAAGTTTGGATATACTCGTTTGAAAATGTGTGTATAGCAAACAAAGTTGCAGTCCATCCACTCATGTAGATATCACGTTCACAATAATCAAGGTATACAATGGTGAAAAATCGCTACTACCATATATTTGAGAAAAAAAAGTTATTACGGTTATTTTTCTATGCACATGTTTCCCAGTCCCTAATATTGAATACAATCATGGCCACTGCTATGACACGTCCATTTTACATCATGTTTTCTTACTGTTATTTATAATATTTTTATTTATAATAATGCTTTTTGAGTAATTCTAATGCCTTTTCTCTCATAATTTGCAAGGTATACATCAAGTGGGAGAATTTCGGTAGCTGGAAATCTGGACCTGGAAAAGCTACGTCAGGCCACCTATTCTGCACAACTCCAAATAAGCTGAAACTTCACAAAGATTTTTTATGGAATATTTAAGAATTATTGGAGCAAATAACTAACAGAGGGCCCCCACCAGGTGGGCACAATCCACCTGGGCGCGCCAGGGAGCCCAGGCGTGCCCTGGTGGGTTGTGCCCTCCTCGGCCCACCTCCGGTGCCCATCTTCTGGTATATAAGTCGTTTTGACCTAGAAAAAATAAAGAGAGGACTTTCGGGACAGAGCGCCGCCGTGTCGAGGCGGAACTTGGGCAGGAGCACTTTTGCCCTCCGACGGAGCGATTCCGCCGGGGGAACTTCCCTTCCGGAGGGGAAATCATCGTCCTCATCGTCACCAACAACTCTCCCATCTTGGGGAGGGCAATCTTCATCAACATCTTCAACAACACCATCTCATCTCAAACGCTAGTTCATCTCTTGTGTTCAATCTTGTTACTGGAATTATAGATTGGTGCTTGTGGGTGACTAGTAGTGTTGATTACATCTTGTAGTTGATTACTATATGGTTTATTTGATGAAAGATTATATGTTCAGATCCATATGCCATTTAATACTCCTCTGATCATGAGTATGTTTATTATTTGTGAGTAGTTACTTTTGTTCTTGAGGTCACGGGAGAAATCATGTTGCAAGTAATATGTGAATTTGATATGTGTTCGATATTTTGATAGTATGTATGTTGTGATTCCCTTAGTGGTGGCATGTGAACGTCGACTACATGACACTTCATCATATTTGGGCCTAAGGGAATACATTATGGAGTAGCAATTAGATGATGGGTTGCGAGAGTGACAGAAGCTTAAACCCCAGTTTATGCGCTATTCTGTAAGGGACCGATTGGATCCAAAAGTTTAATGCTATGGTTAGAATTTATTCTTAGTACTTTTCTCGTAGTTGCGGATGCTTGCGGGGGTTAATCATAAGTAGGAGGTTTGTTCAAGTAAGAACAGCACCTAAGCACCGATCCACCCACATATCAAATTATCAAAGTAGCGAACACAAATCGAACCAACATGATGAAAGTGACTAGATGAAATTCCCGTGTACCTTCAAGAACACTTTGCTTATGATAAGAGACCGTTTTGGCTTGTCCTTTGCCTCAAAAGGATTGGGCTACCTTACTGTACTTTTGCTACTACTATCGTTACTTGCTCGTTACAAATTATCTTGCTATCAAACTACTCCATTACTTACAATTTTAGCACTTACAGACATTACCTTACTGAAAACTACTTGTCATTTTCTTTTGCTCCTCGTTGGGTTCGACACTCTTACTTATCGAAAAGAGCTACAATTGATCCCCTATACTTGTGGGTCATCATGCTTCAAATCGTCCCGATGATGTTTGCAAAAAATCATCCGTCTGGGAGCCGTCTGATTAGGCGCACGGGGCCGTTCGATCTATAGCCTTGCAGCCCATCTTCCTACTCTCGCTAGAATTCCACGAGGACAACCCACCTCCTGACCTTGTCTCTTCTCCATAGCATGTCGCGACTCTGCATCACAACACCGACGACCAGATCAGCGGGCGGCGGCGCCGACAATGCTCCTTTGCAGCACAGGCGCCACCATGTGATGCTCCATCGCAGCACTGGCTCTGCTCCACGCTCGCCACCATATGCAGCTGTTGTCGATGTTGTCGACTAGGTGACCACCGTATGCAGCACCGGCCGGCACTCATGGTAGCACTGACGGGACCGACGATTCTCCGTTGCAGCTCCAAACGGAGCTCCAATGCAGGACCGACGGCTCCAGCGGAGCTCCAACGCAACTCTGGCGAAGCTCCATTGCAGCCCGGGAGGAGCTCCAACGCAGCATCGGCGGCTCTGCGAAGCTCCAATACAACTCCGGCGAAGCTTCATTGTAGCCCGGGAGGAGCTCCAATGCAGCACCGGCGGCTCCACGAAAGCTCCAATACAACTCTAGCGAAGCTCCATTGCGGCCCGGGAGGAGCTCCAACGCAGCACTGGCATCTCCAGCGAAGCTCCAATGCAACTCCGGCGAAGCTCCATTGGGACGCCGGTGCCGGGATGAAGCAGAGATGCAACAGTGATGTGGGTTCGAGATCTCATCATCGCCGTACCTCAAGCGCTCGCAGCACTGCACTTTTCCTTCCATATGTTGCAACAACTGATGGCAGCAGCAGCGGCGACTCGCGGATCTGGTGGCCGCCGGCCAGGTTGCAAGAGAGAGAGAGAGAGAGGGGGTAATAGGGAAAGACGAGCAGGGGAGAAGGGAGATGTAGGAGAAAGAAAAGGGGAATTTTCCAAACAACCGGTGCGAGGAAGAAGACGCCTGGAGATAAGGAAGAGGAACGCGTGGCACACGTGGGACGCGGATGAATTGTCCAGAAAATCATCCAGGTGATTTGAACACTTTTCCTACAATCATAATACTTTCAACGAGAATCAAAAATATTTCCTTCCAACTTTTTATGGTGCCACGTGAAGCATTGCTAGTATTTAATTTACGTAATTTATCCATTTCAAAAACAAAAAATGTACTCTCTTCGTAGAGAAATAACCGTGGCTCAAATGAATCTATCTAGCATTGAAATACATACAGATAATACTACTACCTTCTGAACGGCAGTTGCTGTCTTGGCGTTGAATTCGAGCACAACAGGAGATACTAGGGGGTTGTTTGGATAGATGAAATATAGAGAATCCGTTCTGTATAAAACAGAAAAACTGTTTAACCGACTAAAACCACGTTTGGCTCTTCTAACAAATCCATGGATATGCAAAACTGGATTCCTATAAACCTGGATTTCAGGTTGTAGAAAAACGACTATTAGTAGTTTTTCTATAAACGCGATTCCTCTCTTTCTCTCGCTGATCCTTGTGGGGATGTTCATCAGCCGAAGGATTAGAATCTGTAGATGTGCCGGTGACCGACGACAGCCTCGACGAGCTCTCAGAGCAACTCCAATGGGGCGACCCATTTCGTCCGCGGCCGTCCGTTTGGGTTGGCGCGGACAGAAAAGGCGGCCCAACGCGCCGACCCAAACGGACGCGCGTCCATTTTTCGTCCGCGGGCGACCCATTTTTGAGCCTGATTTGCGTCGGCGCGGACACGCAACGGACGCGCGCGCGCTTGCCTACTCCTGTCCCCGGGCCCGCTAGTCTGTGGCACATTGGCCTCCCTCCCCCCGACCAACAAGCAACCCTCGCCCCCGCCTCCTCCGTCACCGACGCTGCCGCCCATTTTTGCCGGCGACTCTTCCAGCTGCCGCCGCCTCCACATCCGCCCAGCAACGCCGCCCCTGCCCCCAGTCGCCCGCCGCCGCCGTTTTGCCGCCAGGGAGCAAACTGGTTCCCGCCGCTTCCCCCACCGCCCAGCCGCCCGCGACCAAGAAGACGCCTCGCCGCCCCCGCCACATACGACCGGCACACTCGTCGGACGCCGTCACACTCGTCGGACTCCAGCAGGGCAGCTAGCTGGTCTGTGGGCGCCGCGTCTCCCCTCGCCGGCGGTCTCCTTCTTCGACGCCCGCAAGCTGTTCGACAGTTTGCCAAGGTACGAAAATGGACTCCGCCGACGAGTTCTTTTTCCACAATTTCATTTGCGACTCCGAAGATTCATCGTCCGACGACGAGGAGGAGATATTGGCTGCCGTGTTGGTCCATCACCACCTCAACAACCAGCGGCCGTTGTTCCGTGGCTCCATTCCGGGCCACCTTCCGGCGTTGAATCATAACCGGGAGAGCGGGCATTTCCTTCTCTGGAAGGACTACTTTGATACAACAAAACCGTTGTTCAAACATCACAAATTCCGCTGCCGGTTCCGTATGAGTAGGCATGTTTTCAACCGTATTAGAGAGGGAGTGGTCGGCTATGATGACTACTTCGAGTGCAAAGAGGATGCCGTTGTCAAGATTGGTTTCTCCTTTTATCAGAAATGCATTGTCGCCATACGAATGCTTGCATACGGAGTGCCCGGTGATGTCATTGACGAGTACGTCCGTATGAGGGAGTCTACATGCCTAGAGTCCCTGTATAAGTTCTGCAAGGCTGTGATTGCTGTGTTTGGCCCTGAGTACTTGAGAGAGCCGACAGCTGAAGATACAGCCCGTTTGTTGGCGATGAATGCTAGCAGGGGCTTTCCGGGGATGCTTGGCAGCATAGACTGCATGCACTGGGAGTGGAAGAACTGCCCTTCTGCTTGGCAAGGGCAGTATAAGGGACATGTCAGGGCTTGCACTGTCATACTAGAGGCCGTGGCGTCTCAAGATCTCTGGATCTGGCACTCTTTCTTTGGCATGGCTGGATCACACAATGATATCAACGTGCTTCAGCGCTCGCCGGTGTTTGCTAGGCTTGCCGAAGGCAACAGCCCACCGGTGAACTTTACTGTCAACGGCCACAACTACGACAAAGGGTACTATTTGGGTGACGGTATCTATCCTCAGTGGACCACTATTGTAAAGACAATACCCAACCCTGTCGAAGAGAAAAGGAAAAGATTTGCCCAAGAGCAAGGAAGTGCTAGAAAGGATGTCGAGCGTGCCTTTGGTGTTTTGCAATCTCGATGGGGCATCGTTCGGTATCCTGCTAATACTTGGAGCACGCAGAAACTATGGGAGGTGATGACTGCTTGTGTGATCATGCACAATATGATCGTAGAAGACGAGCGCCCGGAACGTCTGTACGGTCAAGGCTTTCAGTTTCAGGGTGAGAATGTTGTGCCTGAGCATGGAGTAGCGGCAACATTTGAACAGTTCACTCAGTTTCATGAAGACATGCGTGATTGGGAAACTCACGTGCAACTGCAAAATGATTTGGTTGAGCATATGTGGACTCATGTTGGCAACCAATAGATGTATCTTCTTTTATTCGTTTGCAAAACTATGTGAAACATTTTTATTTTTATTTGGCTTGTAAAATTATACTATTTATTTAGGCGGCTAAACTATTTTGTTTGTTAAATTTTCATTTCATAATATGTTGAATGCAATGTATTGGGCGGTCAGCCGTCCACGCCTGCACATATGGGTCGGCGCGTTGGGCGCGCTGCCGACCCATATGAAAAACAGGGCGGACGCCGGGCGGGCGGCCGAGCCAAACGGACAAAAAGCGAACGAAATCGCCGTCCGTTTGGGTCGGCCCGTTGGAGTTGCTCTCATGGGTGTGCCACACCTTGAGGCCGTCATCCTCTAGCCGCCGGCCGCCGCTTCTTCTGCGTCGTCCGTCTTATATCGTGGTCGTCGTCAATGTCAGCTCATTGAGTGCGTACATGCGTCTGCAGCCGGCGGATCAAATCGATCCAGCTTCACTAGTAGGAAAAGGGGCTTTTACCCCAGTTTGTAAGGGCCTTTTGTCCCGGTTTTCGAACCGGGACTAAAGGGTCGTTACTAAAGCCCTAACCCTTTAGTCCCGGTTCTTACACGAACCGAGACAGAAGGTCCTCCACGTGGCCGCTGCTGCCAGCCCAGGCAGGGGGGCCTTTGGTCCCGGTTGGTGCCACCAACCGGGACCAATAGGCAGGGCCTTTTGTCCCGGTTGGTGTCACCAACCGGGACCAATAGGCATCCACGCGTCAGCATTTCAGGGGCTGGGGTTTTTGTTTTTTTTGAAGGGGGGGGGGTTGGGGGGTTAATTTAGGTGTTTCATATATTGTGTTAGCTAGCTAATTAATAGAGAGAAGTGTCCTCTCTTATCTCCGTGCTTGGTCGACGCTACGTACTATATACGTATGGAGAGGACTAGACACGCTAGCTAGTAATCAAATGAAGGAAACAGAAGATCGTCATGAACATATGCATACAGAGAGAAGTGATATCGACCACCTCTCCTTCTCCGAGAGATTGGTCGAACAACAAGTTCTCGTATATCTATCCGACACTACCGGCTACATATATACAATAATTATCTCTTACAATACAATCTCCTAATTAAATTGTAAGAACACAGGGTCCACATAGTATTCTCCGTTTTCAGCGATCACGTGGTCAAGGAAGAATGCCGCCAATTCCTCTTGAATTGCTCGCATACGATCTGGTGCTAGGAGTTCATCCCGCTTCCGAAACATCTAATTTGAAGAAGGGGGTCAATACATATATATATGAATAAATGAAACTCAACACAAATGATGGTAATAAAATAAAATTGTGAATATTATTGCTTACGCACTTCATATTGTTCGTCAGAGTAGCCCCGCTCACAGGTCGTGTAGCGGATGGACTCGCAAACGTAGTATCCACAGTAATTATTCCCGGGTTCCTGCCACAACCACTTTACAAGAAATAGAGGTCAATCAAACTGATAAGCAAGCATGCTAAATGGTATTGATGAAACTAGCGCTTGAATCACTAGGAGATGCGCGGAACATGCTACTATAGTACTTACTTTCGGGTGTTTAAATTGCAGCTTCTTCGGCAGTCCCGGAGCTTTTGTGGTGAATTTTCTCCAAACCCTGCCAGACAAAGAAAACAATTACTTGATATCAGGAAATGAACAAAGTTGCTGATATGGTGGATAATGATCGATTTAACTTACTTCTCGAGCATTTGAGTCATGTTCGCATAGTCCTGGGGATCTTTTCGTCTCGAGTCTAAGACGGTTACTACTCCCTGCTCAAGCTTAATCTCTAGGAGAATATAGTGGAAGCTGCGCATGCATGCATAAGTCATCAATTACATTACCATAACCTGGACTAATAAGGGAAACCGAATATGCACAAGACAGTAACACTCACTTGAAGTTGTAAGGAAAGAGTATTATATCTTTGTTTTGATTTAATACCAACGATCGTAGCAAGTTGGCCTCGGCTTCTTTGGCATGTTTTTCAACCGTATATGCATCTATGAGATTTGTGTTAATGAACCCAATATCACCGATTTGTCTTTTCTTCAATTCGGCGATCTTCAATCTGCATAATATAGTGAGGATAATTATAAATACATGCAATGAAAGAGCTGACCTATATAGAGAGACTTAATGACAGAAGTAGTACTACTTACAGACAGTAGCAAGTGATCGTTGTTTTATCGAGGGCCTTTTGATTGTAAAACTGGAAGAAATCCTCAAATGGAACATTCAGCAGTTCAATTCCAACGAGGTCATGCTCCGGTTTAACTCTCAGCGTCAAAGTATTCATCCCATCAGACTCTCTGCAGGTTTTCATGTACCAATCATGTAATCTTCGCATCATCGTTGTTAGAGATCTTTCATCTTTGACGAGAGGCTTCCCGTAATGGTATTTGTGTTCGTCCACCTCCATGATTTCATAATGTACATCGTCGGGCAGGTAATCTCCAAGATTGCTATAACCGGCCACCATCCTCGGATCATTAGCGACGATGTCTTTTGACACCTTGAGCGGGGGGCACGATTGGTTCGCTTGTTCGCCGAGCTGGGCAATTTTTTCCCAGCTCGTCGTTCTTTTAACCTTTGATCACTGACAGTACTTCCCGACCGCTCCGCTTCGGCATATGTCTTTGCAAGAATGCGCTCATAGTTGCCTCTCGGCGGAGACTTTGGTGGTTTTGTCAGGGCAGCCAGAGTGCGCTTTGCTTTCACCGGATCTACCTTCTCCTCCGGAGGTGGATGTTTCTTTGCTTTCACCCCTTCAAAGAAGTTTGTCACTTCGGCTCGCACGATCTTCCTGGTTTCCTCCTCGGTCCTCTCGTATGGTAACTTCTCTGGAGTCTTCAGAGAAGGACCGAATCTGTATTGCCTCCCGCCTCTGGCAGCTGTACTGCTAGACGCCGGCAGAGCAGACGGAGCGGCTGCGGCTGTCTTCTTTCCTTGCTTACGAGGCGGAGGAGAAGGACTACGACGCGCCGGAGCAGCCGGAGCGGCGGCGGGTCTCTTCCGCCCTTGCTGACGAGGCGGAGAAGGAGGAGGCTGGCTGCTCTGGCGCGCCGGCGCAGGCGGAGAAGGAGGCGGAGTGCCGCCACGCGCCGGAGAAGGAGGCTGAGTGCCCTGATCACTCGCCGGAGGAGGAGGCGGAGTGCCGCCACGCGCCGGAGAAGGAGGCTGAGTGCCCTGATCACTCGCCGGAGGAGGAGGCGGAGTGCCCTTACTCGCCGGAGCCGTCCAGTTCGGAAGGTTGATGAGCTCCTTCCGCCATAGGCACGGAGTCTTCAGAGCTAAACCCAGCCGAGTCTCCCCTTCACCGGTAGGGTGGTCAAGCTGGAGGTCCTCAAATCCCTCCGTTATTTCATCCACCATCACCCTAGCATATCCTTCTGGAATCGGCCGGCAGTGGTAGGTTGCGCCGGGTTCAGGAGGTAAAACAGAGCCAACAGCCGCCTTGACTTTGAAGTTCTGCCATTGCGCCATAAGGTGGCAATGTTGAGACTCCGTGATAGCATCCACGGGGTAGCTAGCAGGAGCCGTCAAGACATGCTCCAGCTGAAGCAGCTCGGTGGAAGCCACGCTGCTTCTCCGCTGAGATGGCGGGGTAGCTTCGGGGGTAGTTTCGGCATGTCGATTGCCGTCTCGTTCCTCTAGCGCTTGAACCCTTTCGTGCAGCTTCTGAATTTGGGTCTGCTCCATTTTTTTCCTCCTCTCCTGGCTTTTGTAACCGCCTGCGTCCGGAAAACCAGCCTTCCACGGAACGGAGCCTGGCGTGCCTCGTGTCCGTCCAGGGTGCTCAGGATTCCCGAGGGCCATTGTGAGCTCGTCGTTCTCTCTGTCTGGAACGAACGTCCCTTCCTGCGCTGCATCGATATATTGCTGAATCTTCTTGACTGGTATTCTCAAAAGCTCGTTCGTCCAAACGCACCTCCCTGATACAGGGTCCAAGGTTCCGCCAGCCCCGAAGAACCAAGTCCGGCAACGGTCTGTCCAGTTCATTGTCTGTGGTTCGATCCCTTTTTCAAGCAGATCATTCTCAGCCTTGGCCCACTTAGGCCGGGCTTTGAGGTAGCCACCTGACCCCGTGCGATGGTGAAGCTTCTTCTTCGCAGCATTCTTCTTGTTTGTCGCTGACATCTTCTTACTCTTTTCCGATGTCTTGTGGGCCACAAATGCGGGCCAGTGATCTCTGATCTTCTCATACCGGCCGATGAATTCTGGTGTCTCTTCTTTGTCGACAAACGTTTTCAGCTCATTCTTCCACCTCCTGAATAGGTCTGCCATCTTCTTAAGAGCATGAGACTTGATTAATTGCTCTTTAACTGGCTTCTCCGGATCCTCCTCTGGCGGTAGGGTGAAATTTGCCTTCAGCTCAGTCCAAAGATCATCTTTCTGCATATCATTGACATAAGACACCTCAGGGTCTTCCTTCTTAGGCTTATACCATTGTGGATGCTGATCGGGATCTTGTCCCTAACTAGAACCCCGCACTGAGCAGCAAATGCATCCTTTGTCCGGATGGGTTCAATCGGTTGGCCGTCGCGCGCGATTGCTGTGATCTCAAACCTTTCATCCGAGCGCAACTTTCTCTTCGGGCCTCGTCTCTTTACCGCAGTTGTGCTCGATCCGGAGGGCTAGAAAAAAGAAGAAAGACGAGTGTTAATTAATATGTGTACATACCAAAACAATGAATGCATCAATTAGCTAGTCAGCACAGGCTTAACTAATATATTTACCTGGCCGGACTCTGTTCGGTCACCGGAGCCGTCACCACGGGCTCCTTCTTGCACCAGCATTGGGTCACCGGAGCCATCATAATCATGTCTTTCCTCCTCCACTCTTCGATCACCGTAGCCTGCTTCTTCACCCTGTTCTTCCAGACCATCATTGTCGTTAAGATACGACAAGATATCACCTCCGGCTAAGATTATGTCCCCCAACACCTCTTCTGCTTGCTCGTCTCGTCCGTGCTCCATTGTTTCTGCAAATATTACAACATGGCAATTATTACACAAACATGACAGCAGGTGGTTAGTGCAAACGTAGACCTAGCTTATTCCGGGTTTGGGGTGGCCTCGGCAACGCTTCAAGGGTAGGGGCGCGGCGGGAGGGGGTAGGAGACCGACATCGTTTTTTCTAGGGTTTAGGTGTCCTTGAGAGTTTTGGTCGAGCGAGAGGGCCGGGGGGTGCTCCCGTGGTATAAGTTATCACGGTCGAGAGGGGGTATAAATATCGACCGTCCATCATGTCGAAGTTATCTGGGAGGGAGTTATATATATCGACAACGACGACATACATACATGGGAAAATAATGTTATCGGGGAGGGGGTATATCGACCCCCCCACGTGTTGAAGTTATCGGGAGGGGGTTATATCGACAACGACGACATACGTACATGGGAAAATAATATTATCGGGGAGGGGGTATATCGACCCCCCTCGTGTTGAAGTTATCGGGAGAGGGGTATATCGACGACGACAGACCCGATAAAACATAAGAAAACGAAGAAGAAATAAAAAGAGGAGAAGAAGAAAAGGAATAGAGGAGAAGATCGAAGAAAAAAAGAAGAAAAAAAGAGGAGAAGAAGAAAGGAATAGAGGAGAGAAGAAGAAAAAATAGAATTTTTTCTATTTTTTCTTCTTCTCTTCTATTCCTTTCTTCTTCTCCTCTTCTTTTTCTTCTTTTTTTCTCTTTTTATTTATTTCTCCTCTTCTTCCTCTTCTTTTCTTCTCCTTTCTTCTTCTTCTTATTTTCCTTTTTCCTCTCATTCATAAAAAAATGTTTAAATAGAAAATTTCGAAAAAAGTAAAGGTTTTGCCTAATGCATTGTTCATATGAATATACAAACATTTGCATATTCTACAATAATTAATATCACCAAAAAAATCTATGAACAGAAAAAAATCCTAACTTTTCTAAAAATCTATCTTTTGCATATATACATGAACATATATATACACAGAGAACATATATACATACATATACTCATACATGAACATATCATCATATATATAAAAAAGCATATATATGAAAAAAAGCATATATATGAAAAAAGGGCGCCGGCCGGACCAAGGTGAGGAGGACCGCGGGGTCGGCGGCGAGGATGGCGACGGGGCAGTGGGCGCGCGCTCGGGGTAGGGGGCGACGGCGGCGAAGGGCGGGGCAGGGCGACGGCGACGACGGGGACGGGCCGGGGCGGCGCGCGTCGGGGCAGGGGCGCGGCTGACAGCGAGGGCGCGGGCAACGGCGACGACGGGCACGGGCAACGGCGACGGCGGGGCGGCGGGCGGCGTCGGGGCAGCCTGGCGGTGTCGGGGCAGCCTGGCGTCGTCGGCGTCGTCGGGGCAAACTGCAGATGAACTCTGAAAAATTTCCTAAGTGTTTGCTTATATAGCAAAGTCTTTAGTCCCGGTTCGTGGCACCAACCGGGACTAAAGGTAGGCATTAGTCCCGGTTGGTGCCACCAACCGGCGGCCTTTGGTCCCGGTTGGTGGCACCAACCGGGACTAAAGGGGGGGGCATTGGTCCCGGTTGGTGCCACGAACCGGTACCAATGCACCCCTTTAGTCCCAGTTGGTGGCACCAACCGGGACCAAAGGCCTCTTGCTGCCCGCGTCGCGGCCAAAAGTTTAGTCCCACCTCGCTAGCCAAGGGGCGCCCGCACCAGTTTAAAAGCCCCGGCGCGGGTGCTGTCTCGAACTCCTCTCTATAGCAGGCTTCTGGGCCTAACTTTGGCGCGCTGCCCGTTGAGCCCTCTAGCCCTTCTGGGCCTGTATTTGCAAACCCGAGGGTTGGAAGGCCCAGCGGGCAGCGCCACAACAATTTTTTTTGCTGTATTTATTTTTTTGTTTTCTTTTTTGCTTTATTTATTTTGTTTTGTTTCTACTTACAACAAAAAACTTATTTATTTTATTTTATTTTGTTTCTAATTACTTATTTATTTTACTTTATGATAATTCTTTTTGCTATTAAAGTTTCTATCAAAAAAGTTCTTTATGAAAATTCTTTTTGCTGTATTTAGTTTTTTTTGTTTTCTTTTTTGCTTTATTTATTTTGTTTTGTTTCTGCTTACAACAAAAAACTTTTTTTTCTAATTACTTATTTATTTTGCTTTATGATAATTATTTTTGCTATTAAAGTTTCTATGAAAAAAAGTTCTTTATGAAAATTCTTTTTGCTTTTAATGATTTTGAACAGAAAATACTTCGATAATTTTAGTTGCATCAATTTTATATGATTTTAGTTTCAATAATACTAGAGGTTCTTATAATGTTTTGAACAGAAAATACTTTGTTAATTTTAGTTTCATAAATTTTATTAAAGTTTATTTTATTTTGTCGTAACACAAGAAGTCCGGAGTTGTAATAAGTTATTAAAAATAAAAAAGAGGCGCAATGCTCGTTGATTAGCTTCAAGCCTTTCGGAATAGTGTAGACTGCACTGCACATAGCTCCATGCAGTCTACCTTATTCCTCAAGGCTTGAAGCTAAGCAACGTGAAGGTGAGCATTGCGCCTCTTCTTCATCGTCTCTGCACTCAGGGCTTATAAACCGCTCCTAGTGCCTCTCAGCTAGCGAGGTGGGACTAAAAAACTGCTTAGTAAGAAACTCTAGTACCGGTTCGTGGCACCAACCGGGACCAAAGGGTGGAATTGGTCCCGGTTCGTGCCACCAACCGGGACCAATGGCCTTGCACAGCGGCATGGTGGTGGGAGTTTAGTCCCACCTCGCTAGCTGAGAGAGAGCCGCACCTGTTTATAAGGTGCGGTGCGCCTGAGCTGTCGAGCTCCTCTCTAAAGCAGGCTTACGGGCCTAACCTCTCTATACATGCTTGTGGTCCTACTGGGCCTACTGCGGGCCTGAATCCTGGCCCATGGATGGGTTTCTAATCGTATTCAGGCCGTGGTGGCCCAGTAGGTGGCATAATTTTTAATTTTTGGCCTGTTATTTTTCATGCATTTACTAATTATTTTGAGCTATAAGACCCTAAAATTGAAAAGCATTTCAAATGAACTCTGAAAAGGTTGAAAGTTGGCATGGTATCATCATTTCATCCACATAGCATGTGCAAGAAAGTTGAGAGGGTTACGGCAAAAACTAGATGCACTTCGTGTACAAAACGGACAATGGTATCATACTCGTCTGTTACAAAGTTGGCATGGTATCATCATAATAGTTGCGGGAGAAAGTCTTCACTTTTTATTCGCTTGTGTCATTTGCTTATTGCGCTGTAACCATGGATAATCTTCATCGTTTATCAGGATGCTTGGGTCAGCCTTGACTTTGAAGGGAGGAATTTCATGAAACTTTTCATAATCTTCAGACATGTCTGTCTTGCCCTCCACTCCCACAATGTCCCTTTTTCCTGAAAGAACTATGTGGCGCTTTGGCTCATCGTATGATGTATTCGCTTCCTTATCTTTTCTTTTTCTCGGTCTGGTAGACATGTCCTTCACATAGATAACCTGTGCCATATCATTGGCTAGGACGAACGGTTCGTTAGTGTACCCAAGATTGTTCAGATCCACTGTTGTCATTCCGTACTGTGGGTCTACCTGTACCCCGCCTCCTGACAGATTGACCCATTTGCACTTAAACAAAGGGACCTTAAAATCATGTCCGTAGTCAAGTTCCCATATGTCCATTATGTAACCATAATATGTGTCCTTTCCCCTCTCGGTTGCTGCATCAAAGCGGACACCGCTGTTTTGGTTGGTGCTCTTTTGATCTTGGGCGATCGTGTAAAATGTATTCCCATTTATCTCGTATCCTTTGTAAGTCAATACAGTCAAAGATGGTCCCCTGGACAACGAGTACAACTCATCACAAACAGTGGTGTCACCTCTGAGACGTGTTTCCAACCAACTGCTGAAAGTCCTGATGTGTTCACATGTAATCCAGTCGTCACACTGCTCCGGGTGTTTGGAGCGCAGACTGTTCTTGTGTTCATCGACATACGGGGTCACCAAGGTTGAGTTCTGTAGAACTGTGTAGTGTGCTTGAGACCAAGAATATCCGTCCCTGCATATTATTGAGTCCCCTCCAAGCGTGCCTTTTCCAGTCAGTCTCCCCTCATACCGCGATTTAGGGAGACCTATCTTCTTAAGGCCAGGAATGAAGTCAACACAAAACCCAATGACATCCTCTGTTTGATGGCCCATGGAGATGCTTCCTTCTGGCCTAGCGCGGTTACAGACATATTTCTTTAGGACTCCCATGAACCTCTCAAAGGGGAACATATTGTGTAGAAATACGGGCCCTAGAATGACAATCTCGTCGACTAGATGAACTAGGACGTGCATCATGATATTGAAGAAGGATGGTGGGAACACCAGCTCGAAACTGACAAGACATTGCGCCACATCACTCCTTAGCCTTGGTATGATTTCTGGATCGATCATCTTTTGAGAGATTGCATTGAGGAATGCACATAGCTTCACAATGGCTAATCGGACGTTTTCCGGTAGAAGCCCCCTCAATGAAACCGGAAGCAGTTGCGTCATAATCACGTGGCAGTCATGAGACGTTAGGTTCTGGAACTTTTTCTCTGGCATATTTATTATTCCCTTTATATTCGACGAGAAGCCAGTCGGGACCTTCATACTGAGCAGGCAGATTTCTTTCTCTTCTTTCGTAAGAGCGTAGCTGGCAGGACATTCATACTGCTTCGGAGGCATGCCGTCTTTTTCGTGCAAACATTGCAGGTCCTCCCGTGCCTCAGGTGTATCTTTTGTCTTCCCATACACGCCCAAGAAGCCTAGTAGGTTCACGCAAAGGTTCTTCGTCACGTGCATCACATCGATTGAAGAGCGGACCTCTAGCTCTTTCCAGTAGGGTAGGTCCCAAAATATAGATTTCTTCTTCCACATGGGTGCGTGTGTAACACCCATGATGCGGCTATATCTCCCACGTGTCGAGGCACGACTTAGAGGCATAACCGCATAGTGGTTTTGTCGCAAGAAGGGTCATCTTCACACAATCCCATGAACTGAACAAGAATGGGATAAGGAGTTGGCTTACAATCGCCACTTCACACAATAAATAAATAAATCATACAACATTCAGAGTACACACATAGGTCCGACTACGGAACCAAAAGAAAAGAAGACAACCCAACTGCTAGATCCCTGATCGTCCCAACTGGGCTCCACTACTGATCAACAAGAAAAGAAACAACACAACGGACAAGATCTTCATCGAGCTCCCACTTGAGCTTAGTTGCGTCACCTGCACTGTCATCGTTGGCACCTGCAACTGTTTTGGAAGTATCTATGAGTCACGAGGACTCGGCAATCTCACACCCGCGAGATCAAGACTATTTAAGCTTATAGGAAAGGATGGGGTAATGAGGTGGAGCTGCAGCAAGCACTAAGCATATCAGGTGGCTAACATACGCAAATGAGAGCGAGAAGAGAAGCAACGGAACGGTCGTGAGGCTAGCAATGATCAAGAAGTGATCCTAATCTCCTACTTACGTCAAACATAACACAAGAACCGTGTTCACTTCTCGGACTCCGCCAAGAAGAGACCATCACGGCTACACACGCGGTTGATGTATTTTAATTAAGTCAAGTGTCATGTTTTCTACAACCGGATATTAACAAATTCCCATCTGCCACATAACCGCGGGCACGGCTCTCGAAAGTTTATACCCTGCAGGGGTGTCCCAACTTAGCCCATTATAAGCTCTCACGGTCAACGAAGGATATTCCTTCTCCTAGGAAGACCCGATCAGTCTCGGAATCCCGGTTACAAGACATTTCGACAATGGTAAAACAAGACCAGCAAAGCCGCCCGATGTGCCGACAAATCCCGATAGGAGCTGCACATATCTCGTTCTCAGGGCACACCGGATAAGTCAAGCTACGAGTAAAACCAGACCTCGAGTTTCCCCGAGGTGGCCCCGTAGGCTGCTCGGTTCGGACCAACACTCGAAGGAGCACTAGCCCGGGGGGGTCTAAAATAAAGATGACCCTTGAGTCTGCAGAACCCAAGGGAAAAGGGGATAGGTGGTAGCAAATGGTAAAACCAAGGTTGGGCCTTGCTGGAGGAGTTTTATTCAAAGCGAACTGTCAAGGGAGTCCCATAAATCACCCAACCGCGTAAGGAACGCAAAATCAAGGAACATAACACCGGTATGACGGAAACTAGGGCGGCAAGAGTGGAACAAAACACCAGGCATAAGGCCGAGCCTTCCACCCTTTACCAAGTATATAGATGCATTAATTAAATAAGAGATATTGTGTTATCCCAAAATATCCATGTTCCAACATGGAATCAACTTCAACTTCACCTGCAACTAACAACGCTATAAGAGGGGCTGAGCAAAAGCGGTAACATAGCCAAACAACGGTTTGCTAGGAAGGATGACAAAGGTTAGAGGTTCATGGAAATTTGGGAGGCTTGAAAAGCAAGTGATAGGTAGCGCGGCATAGCAATAGAGCGAACAACTAGCAAGCAAAGATAGACGTGATTTCGAGGGTATGGTCATCTTGCCTGCAAGGTTCTCAGAGTTGTCGAAAGCTTGATCCTCGTAAGCGTACTCAACAGGTTCCTCGTTCACGAACTCGTCTCCCGGCTCTACCCAAAACAAGAACACAAGCAACAGAAACACAATCAATCATGGGAAATGCACAAGCAACATGATGCAATACATGAATGATATGCAAGATATGATATGCGATGCATATGCGTGCTCCGGAAGAAAATGATGAACAAGGCAGTAACTTGGCAAACCAAGCATGCCACTGGAAAGATGAGATGATTTCGGTGAAATCGATCTAAAGATCACCGGAAACGGATGCACGGTTTGCAAATGGCAAGCAAAACAAGAATGACACGAATCTGTGATTAACAGCATGATAGCACTTAGAACACATCAAGAAACTATGCTACACCACCCCAACATAGCAACAAAGCATATGACAGTAATCTACATGAGATTCTTGACAAAAGATGGACACTGAGCTACGGCTAGATCACACCATAACAGGTTCAGACAAGCATGGCAAAAGTGCAAAAGATATCAGGTTCACAGACTTGGAGAAATTACTGGACATGGCTGAAACAGCAACAGGTAGAATTGTTCAGAGCAAGCAATCAACATACTACAGGAACTTAACATAGCAAAACAAGGCATAGCATGAATCTACTAAATGCATAGAACAAAAGTTCCTTAGTGACCATAAGCCAAAAAGGACCAGAAGATATGATGGCAACCATGTAAACATAGCAAGTTTCGTTAGCAGGTTTCAGACTTAGCAGAAAACAGAGCATGGCAGAAAAAATAATATGAAGGCATCTTGGTGAGCTTGATGAACTCACCACAAAGCAATGCATGACCAAACAAGCATACCTACAGCAAGATGGAATGTTTATGAAGCTATCCATGGCAAGAGCAAATACATATCATGAAAGGATCAACTACAACAAGCTTGGCAAAATTGAATAACACGTAAACAATCTGCCAGGAACATTTTATAGCAAAAGTAGAGCAAGATTGAGTCATGCTATGTCACTCCATAATTGCAGACAAGGGCATGAAGGGATCAACTACAACAATATCTACAAAACATCCTTACTGAACATCTCCAAAAGGAGCATGGATCTCTCTGTAGACACAAGGATACATAGCAACAAAATATCAGCAGTCACAGACTTAGTAAAATTACTAAGTCCCTGAAATCAGAAACATCACGAAGCCTAGTTTGCATACTTGTGCTAGTCACCACAGAGATCACCAAAAACACATGGCATACACCTCTGTAAAGATGGCATGGCATACAACAAAACACATGTAGAGCTCATACTCATAAGATGCACATATTAAATGAAACAAAAATAACAAAACACTAAGTTCTGTTATCAGACAACAGTAAACATTACTTAGCCCTCTTGCATCAGAGATTTGGGCATCGAGATGAACTCAAATGAACATGACCCAATAAAACAAAATGTAGAGCACCTCGTAGCGAACATTTCAATATATTACACGCGCGAAACGGGGCTATATGCAGAGAGTTATGCCATGAGGAAGTATGCAACAGAATGTAAAAATTCGGGGACTTAGAGAAATTCGAGGGGGGTCTCGGGGTCAACCTTACTGCCCAGATCAGATCGGGCCGGAGGGAGCTCGGGGCTGCCGGAGCGCTCGCCGGCGAAGGGGAAGGAGGAGGGCGCGGCGGCCGGCGCACTGCAGAGAGAGAGAGATCTGAGAGAGAGAGAGAGGCAAGAGGGAGAGGGAGAGGGAGAGGAAGGAGGAGAAGGGGCGCGGCGGCGCCCTGCTCACCGGCGGCGGGGCCCGGCGAGGTGGCGCGGAGGACTGGAGGCGGCGACGAGGGCCGGCGCAGGCGGGCGGCGGGAGGCGCTCGGCATCGGGCGCAGGAGGCGAGGAGCGGGGCGCCTCGGGGCGGCGGCGGCGGCTCGGGCCCGCGCGGGCCCCGGATGGGCTCCGCGGGCCGCGGCGGCGGGGAGGAGAGAGAGAGGAGGCGCGGGTGACGTGGCGGCGGCGGATTGGTCGGAGGGCGGCGGCGGACATGTCCGGCGGCGCGGAGGAGGAAGAGGCTAGGGTTGCACCGCGAATTTCGGGGAGGCTCACATATTTATAGGTAGAGGGAGCTAGGAGAGTCCAAACGGGGTGCGGTTTTCGCCCACACGATCGTGATCGAACGACCGAGAGCATGGAGGTGAGTTTTCTGGGTTTTGAGCTGGTTAGAGAGGGGTTTTGCTGCAACACACAAAAGGACTTTGCGGTTACCCGGTTAACGGTTGGAGCATCAAACGACCTCCAAATGGCACGAAACTTGACAGGTGGTCTACCGGTGGTATACCAAGGCCACTTGACAAGACTCGGTCCATTCCGAGAACGTTCAACACCCGCTCACGAAAAGAAGACAAGAGGGGTGCGCCGGAGGAGGTGGGAGTGCCGGATTGCAAAACGGATAACGGGGAAAATGCTCGGATGCATGAGACGAACACGTATGCAAAGGAGATGCACATGATGACATGATATGAGATGCATGGCATGAACAAAATGAAAAACGAAAAACAAAACCCGACCACGAAGGGAATATCATAACACATAGCCGAAAATGGCAAGAGTCGAAATTACAATTATGGAAAGTTACATCCGGGGTGTTACACCGTGTCCCTCAGCATCATTCGGAACAGCTAGTCCGCCGGGACCCTTTCCAAAGATTACGTGTAAATCATTGACCATAGCAAGTACGTGATCACTATAGGGGAACGCGACAGAAAACAAAATTTTTCCGACATACGCACCAGCCCAGGACCACTATGGAGACTGCATACATGGTTTGATCTTTTTCGTTACCGACTCGTAGCGCAGCGGGAAGTAGAGTCGATGACGATCGGCGGTGCAGATCCCCGCAGCTAGGATTTACAACCTCCCAACCGCGAGGATGTATACCCTCATCTGCTCCTCAGACAGCCCTCCGGGAGGCGGTCGAACAGCCCCCCCGGACGGTGTCGCGGACAGCCCTTCGGGAGGACCTTCGAAACTCGAACGGTCACTCGGACAGCCCTTCGGGAGGACCTTCGAAACTCGGACGGTCACACGGACAGCCCTTTGGGAGGCACACACGAACTAAGACCGAAACTACGATCTCTCTACAGAGTTGCACACATACGGTGTCATCTATCCGGCAGGGCTTCGCCGTCCAGAACTAGTTCCCACCGGAACCCAGACAGCCTTTCGGCTCTACGAAACTGTTTCGCTGGGAGGGAGAGAGAAGCCAGATCATGCATGGCACTTGTATGTGAGAAGGGATGATCCTTTAGGCAGCCCCCTCCACCCCTATTTATAGGCCAAGCCCAAGGGTGGCTTCTCCAAGAAGTCAAGGGGGGAATACCAAAAAGGCCCTCAAGGTGGCTTCTCCAAGAAGCCAAGCAAAAAGCACTTTCACTATTCATGACGACATTTTTCAGCATCCGTTCGAACTGAAAATATTTATGTGGGCTCAGAACATTTCCAGCACCCACTAAAATAATTTTCAACGCGTTCCGAAACAATTTCGGTTTAGTGATTTTCATCTGCAAAAAGCAAACAAGAATGCGTTTTCACTATTCATGAAGACAATTTTTCGCGTCCACTAAATCCGAAAATATTTCTGTGGGTCTTAGAATAATTCCAGTACCCACTAAAATGATTTTGGATTCGTTCTGAAACAATTTCAGATTAGTGAATTTCATCTGCGAAAAACAGCCAAAGCGGTACCGGCAGCTCCGAAACATTTTCGGTTTTTATTTCTGAAAATTCCAAAAAGTTTCCAGAATGATTCTGGCACCCTCCAAGAATTATCAGGCATGTGCCGAAACCATTTTGACTTAATGGCATACCCCGAAACAACTTTTTCGGTTTCACCGAAACTCATCCGGTGACCTCTCTCTGCGGAACTTTTCCGCTGTCCAAAACTTTTCGGTGTCCGAAACTTTTTCGGTGATTTTCTCTCAGACTCCCTGTCTAGTATTCACCAGATATATGACCCTTAAGCATGTGACCCTATAGGTTCGGTGAAGTATAGACATGACCCGGAACCCCTTCCGATCAATGATCAACATCGGAGCCGTGGACACCCATATTGACCCCTATACCCACATGAATAAATATTCGAGTGAACCTCATGTTGCCGTGTGCTATTCCTATTCCTTCGCGATATGTTACAAATATCCGAGGTGAGACATGTTAGCATTCCCGTGGATCAACAACTTGTCCACTATGCTAGTTACCTCGTTACCGGTTTTGTTCTCTTTTTTCGTTTCGTGTTCCGGCATCCCCGTGATCAAATCACAAAGTGTCTGGCCAGACGATGATGGATACCGTAACACCGAGAGGGCCCAGAGATATCTCTCCATCGTCGGAGGAGCAAATCCCAATCTTGAGCAAATCAAGTTACTTGACACACTTTTCCATGAACCCGTAAGCCGCCGTAATAGCCACCCATTTACGGATGACGTTTAACAAACCCCAAAGTTCATGAAGCAAGCATGAAGAAACTTGATACTCTCATGGTCTAAGGAATCATGCAAACGTTAACCATCTCTGTGTTATGTACCAATAAACTTGTGACGAATGAATCTCATAGCATAACATCAATCCGGGTCGATTCAACACAAATGTTCTCTTAACATTGTGCCCTCAAAGTTGCTGGCATATACATGCCCATGACCAGGAAAACAAAATCATCATGCAACACTTGAGCTAGCTTAGATGCCAGAGTAGGAATACTTCTTACCGTTTATTATTCCACACGTGCATATGAGTCTTCCTCCGAGCCTCGTGGATATTGCAGACTCGAGAATCATTGCAGTTATAGCATGGAACATAAACATAATATGAACTCGGAGATAAATAATATCATTTATTATTGCCTCTAGGGCATATCTCCTACAGAATCCCACTTGCAGTAGAGTCAATAATCTAGTTAATGCTAATGTACTTTACACCTATGGCATACTGGTGTAAAAAATGCTTCGCATGTGGTATAGCCTGATGTCCATCGGATCTGACAATTTCAGCTCCGTGTGTATCTCTGCATATCCTCGCATTTTCATGCTTTCACAAAATTCATATTTTGTGTGGACTTGGCGTTGTATGTATGTGAATCATAGGTCGAACCTGGATTCCTCAGACTGAGTTATGGAGCAACTACCTGCAGTAGTGTCCCATTGACAAAAGCCATCTTGGAACCATACTAAGTTCATGAATGAACTATATGATTCAACATCTTCTTTTGTCGCTTCTAAAGCGTCAACATACTTAGTCATTTGTTATAGAATTCGCCACAGTATCCTGTTTGGAACAATTTCCAACTACCGTGCCACCATATTGTGTATTACACAAAACCCTTAACTTAAATCGAAAATCGCATGGAGAAAAGATGAAGACTGTATCGATGTAACATTTTACAACGAACTCTTCATGATCTCGCTTGCAAGAAAACATATCATCAGTACTTACTCTAGTACTCAATGACATCTTTCACTGTTGTCCCACGATCAGTACTTTGATCACTTTAGTATCCATACTCGCAACACCTTGGGAGTATCGGACATATCTGGTTGTTTTACATACCATGGAATACATGATTAATCCAAACACAAAAGTGTGTGGAATCTGCATCATGTATTTTACTCATCAGTGTTTTGGGACACCGAGTCTTGCAAAAAACTCTTTCCATGTGACTTCGGCAAGAATCACTCCTTGGCGGTTTTAAATGCTAAAAGGTTTTAGCATCTTGTCAATATGTATTCATTGCTTAGCCCCATTAGGTAAATCTATCTCCATAGATCATTATGCCTAATATTGAGGCTATTTAGCCTAAGCACTTCATCAAAAAACTATTTTCAAATGAAGTCCTAATTCGTGTCAAGAAATTTATTTCCAATTAACAATGTGCCAAGCACACAAGGTTTTTAGAAATATTATTACGCTCCCACTTACTTTCTTGAATTACAAGCATCTTCGTTACCCATTGATGAAGTCAAACCCCTTTGACCATTTCATCAAAGCACGAAGATTCCAACTCCATTTTGCTCTCTTCTGTCCATCGCTGGAACTCTGAAGTTTGCACCCTTACTAGCATCCTCTGGATAGACAAAATGCCTTGGACTGTAACACATGCAAGTCCTTGGTTTCATTTCCATCAGATGGAAATCCTATTTTCATCCATGTTTCATATCTCATGATTGAAATATGTATTAATTGCTAGTTCAACCCGAACCGACTTTAAGCATCGCTACGATGAAAACAACCTCATCGTAGTCAACTCTTGAACTTGTTATTTCAACAAGTCGAGCTTTATGGATAAAACATTTTTATCCGTATCAGTTTTAAGTTCCATAAATATTCGTTAGACTCTAAGTCTTACGAAAGGTGTATCAAGGTTTTAATCTTGAATCACTTATATGGAAACTAACTCGGGTTGTATTGGCATTTAGCCAATTCCGGAGTTAGGGCCCATCAATGCTTCCTTGTCTATCGTAGGTATAATGTTGTCTAACAACAATATCTCGTTTGCGCACCTGAGAGGTTTGCACGAGCCTTGCCTACGTGGTTCAGCTGCAAGTTCGACCGAAGTTCATACATTTTATTGTAGAGACTTCCGTATCAGTCGCAGTAGGAAACTCTGGAATTACTTCCAAGGTCTCTTTCCTTTGATCTGATGACGTAGATACTGTTTATCTCGTCGAGTTGCACTATTCTCCCACTCACCTTTTTGAAAGAACCATTCTCTTTAAAAGCACACCGTTTCGCGGCAAAACTATTTGCCTCGGTATAGTGAGGGAGGAATACCCAACATTTTGGTATAACCTACAAAGTAGCACTTGTCTGATTTGGAATAGGTTTGTAACCTTTTACACAAGCCCCATATTCCAAATGTTAAGAAAAGATATAACATGGTTGGGCGTACCATACCATGGCTTCATTTCAACAGACCGATGTAGCTCTTTTCAGTGTAAAAGCCGCAGTCTCTAAAGCATCACTTTTAAAAGGGATAATGGCAAATTTATTTATGTCATCTTTGACCTTACCATGTCATAAATGGTTTGATTACATCTCCACGGACTTTCCACTGCAGTGGTGTTCCGGGAGGTGTAAGTTATGAAACCCTTTCACAACTCATCAGACATTCGCTAAACATGTAACTCAAATATTCCTTTGTGCAATCAAATTGCAGAAAACATAATTTTCTTGTTACAATAACTTCTCTTTTGAAAACCTTTGAATGATTTCAAAAGATCCAGACTTACGTCTCATCAAGTAAATATCCATATATCTACTTGAGTCATTTCTGAAGATAAATAAATCCACCACTAACAACACTTATCGGACTACACACATCAAATGTATGATCACTAATAAGTTTGTTGTTCGTTCCTTATGGCCTGTGAACGGTATTTTAGTCACTTCACTTTTCGGAGGAAAGTTGCAAGTGTCAGATGATTCAAAATCAAAAAGGACTTCAAAATCCATCATAATGGAATTTTCCATGCGGGTTTCTCCAATGTGACCAAATGTAGTGCCACACTTGTGTGGTATTCTTTTAGTCTTGCGACATTTAGCGTCAGTGTTATGGATGTATCATATTACCATCAATATTCATAACATACATCCCATCTTGGATGGAAGCATGGCCCTTCATGTTATTCATAATACTTAACAACAATTGTTGTTTTTATGAACAACTCTTTTGCAACAAACATTGTGCAATGGGCTAGAGTGTATGAAACTCTAAAATGAATTATGAAAGTAAACCCAGAGGTATTGTATTATTATCAATATTCATAACATACATCTCATTCATAATGAAAGTATGGCCCTTGTGTTATTCATAACATCGAACATAAAAAGTTCTCTTATGAACAACCTTCTTGCAAGATACCTTATGCAATGGGCTAGAGTTTGTAAAACTCTAAATGAATTATGAAAATAAATACAGACGGCAATACACCGATGGAAGGTATAGTAACATTTACTATGTTCCCTGTGTATACCTTAACCTCATTTCTGGCTAGTCTTTTTAGGCCATAGTAGCTCTTACATTGATTCGCAACAGAATGCAATCGAGCGGGTATCTTTGTGATTAACTCACAATACCCAAGAATTAGTGATTAACATGTTTAACCATAATTCCCAAGAACTATGTCTTTGACCAGCCTACTATACATCAAAAACTTGTATGACATTCATACATGAGCTGGATATTCCAGTCATCTTTCTTTCTGCCTTTATACTTCTAACAGTTTAACTTTTAGTATTTCTCCTACTCGCAAAAGAAGCACCCAACTTAAGAGTGGCGTTAGCCCCGGACTTCCTAGGTGTGTAAGTCATACTAACACCCTTTGGACACTTCCTTTCTCTTTAAGTTGTTGTTTTATTCACCTTTCATTATATGACAGGCGTTCTTCTGGATCCCTTTCCCAACAGTCAAATGCATAGTAAACACTTTTACTAATACTTGCAAACAAACATTGCTTTGTTTGTATCTGAAAATAATTTTCAGTTCCATGAATATCATATAACTATCCCAACTTTCGAAGTTTGGGTTTCATGGAAGCAAACATATTCCACTTGACCGTAATAGAATTCTAGCTTTTGGATCGAAGGACGAGAGTCACATGATCCATAGCATTAGCGGGAGGATACGGAAAGCATGCGATAGGACAAAGTCCTTCTCGGCACTTTTGAGGACAATCCTCACATTACGTTACCAAACGTAAAGTTTTAACCAGATATTTAACAGCTATTCAATTTTAACAGGGAAGGTGGAAACGCGAGCCATTATTCTACAACTATTTTGCAAGAAACACTTAGACAGTGTTCATAATTAATTGCACTGAGAATAAACATGTTAATTCAACAGTGCGCTCCCACTCAAATCAATATCTCTCATAATTGATTTAGAGTGATTCAAGATCCATATTTCTATTCGATGCCATTGACGGGTTCATCACTGATGACACGAATTTCAATCGGTAGGCCAACTTGCCGATCACATCTCTATGTGATTCTTGTTCATCTTTCGATGGGCGTGTTCCGAGCTCAGGACTCTCCTGCCTGAACGTCAAAGACAACCAAGTGATCTTGCTGCGAGGTCTGACCTCACCCGCCTCATTCCTCTCGATTCGTTCGTGCTCATGTGTACATGGCGCACCCCGAAAAGATACGAATTTCAGACGGTGCTACACTTGGGTGAACACTAACTACTTTGATATTTTAAGTGAGAGATCACCCTAATAAAAAGCGACTACCGCGCAATCAAGAAGGGTGCATCATAAGGGATAAACATCTCAGGCAATTCATAATAGCATGATATGGTATAGCCCTTTCTGACGGAGAAGTATTTCATTTCTTCGTCTTCGGCATTCACGTCGGTGTTCACCTTCACGAAGATTGCCACCACCTTGTCGATGCACCAGATAATATTGCTATCTCTATAGCTAATAAAATAAGTGCATTACTTAAGGTTGACACGCAGGTCATTAAAGTGACAATCATATGGCTCCAGCCATCATGCCGAATCATGACACACAGGTCATGTTAATTACATCATGTAGTCATCTCATACATAATCAAATTGAATATGAGAATTGCCATACCACATCACATGCACATCCTGCAAAACCAAGTTAGACGCCTCTAATCGGTTTATGCAAAATTTTATTTTCCGTGGCTTCTAAGGTTTTGACTTAAACCGCAGCTACCAACGTTTTATCATCAAGTATGATTATTCAAGTTGCTAGATTAACATCTCGGGGTGTATGAAACACGAGATAATTAAATCTCGAGCCCCATACTAAACTTCTTCATACGCATGACCCCCGTGCAGATCATATCTGCAATGCCCTTTCATCTGCGAATTTCATCTTTCTTTTGACTACGGCAGAACCCAAAGAACTGATAGCACTTCCATGATCAATCAGGATCACGGATTGCCAGAACTTTGTCAAATTCCACCATGCCGTCTCGAGATTGAGCAAACGCAAATTCTAGGGAAGTAACAAGAACGTCGGGTAACAGATTTCATCTGTCACCCGCATAAATAATTTTCAGCAATAGATCTCATCTACTACCTAATTATATTATGCAATACCCATACATCTCTATGTATTCTAGATCGCAACCTGCATCTACGCATAGCACGGCTCATGATGCCACTGTAGGGGAACGCGACAGAAAACAAAAAATTTCCGACATACGCACCAGCCCAGGACCACTATGGAGACTGCATACATGGTTTGATCTTTTTCGTTACCGACTCGTAGCGTAGTGGGAAGTAGAGTCGATGACGATCGGCGGTGCAGATCCCCGCAGCTAGGATTTACAACCTCCCAACCGCGAGGATGTATACCCTCATCTGCTCCTCAGACAGCCATCCGGGAGGCGGTCGAACAGCCCCCCCGGACGGTGTCGCGAACAGCCCTTCGGGAGGACCTTCGAAACTCGAATGGTCACTCGGACAGCCCTTCGGGAGGATCTTCGAAACTCGGACGGTCACACGGACAGCCCTTCGGGAGGCACTCACGAACTAAGACCGAAACTACGATCTCTCTAAAGAGTTGCACACATACGGTGTCATCTATCCGGCAGGGCTTCGCCGTCCAGAACTAGTTCCCACCGGAACCCAGACAGCCTTTCGGCTCTATGAAACTGTTTCGCTGGGAGGGAGAGAGAAGCCAGATCATGCATGGCACTTGTATGTGAGAAGGGATGATCCTTTAGGCAGCCCCCTCCACCCCTATTTATAGGCCAAGCCCAAGGGTGGCTTCTCCAAGAAGCCAAGGGGGGAAATACCAAAAAGGCCCTCAAGGTGGCTTCTCCAAGAAGCCAAGCAAAAAGCACTTTCACTATTCATGACGACATTTTTCAGCGTCCGTTCGAACTGAAAATATTTATGTGGGCTCAGAACATTTCCAGCACCCACTAAAATAATTTTCAACGCGTTCCGAAACAATTTCGGTTTAGTGATTTTCATCTGCGAAAAGCAAACAAGAATGCGTTTTCACTATTCATGAAGACAATTTTTCGCGTCCACTAAATCCGAAAATATTTCTGTGGGTCTTAGAATAATTCCAGTACCCACTAAAATGATTTTGGATTCGTTCTGAAACAATTTCAGATTAGTGAATTTCATCTGCGAAAAACAGCCAAAGCGGTACCGGCAGCTCCGAAATATTTTTGGTTTTTATTTCTGAAAATTCCAAAAAGTTTCCAGAATGATTCTGGCACCCTCCAAGAATTATCAGGCATGTGCCAAAACTATTTTGACTTAATGGTATACCCCGAAACAACTTTTTCGGTTTCACCGAAACTCATCCGATGACCTCTCTCTGCGGAACTTTTCCGCTGTCCGAAACTTTTTCGGTGATTTTCTCTCAGACTCCCTGTCTAGTATTCACCAGATATATGACCCTTAAGCGTGTGACCCTATAGGTTCGGTGAAGTATAGACACCCGGAACCCCTTCCGATCAATGATCAACATCGAAGCCGTGGACACCCATATTGACCCCTATACCCACACGAATAAATATTCGAGTGAACCTCATGTTGCCGTGTGCTATTCCTGTTGCTTCGCGATATGTTACAAATACCCGAGATGAGACATGTTGGCATTCCCGTGGATCAACAACTTGTCCACTATGCTAGTTACCTCGTTACCGGTTTTGTTCTCTTTTCTCGTTTCGTGTTCCGGCATCCCCGTGATCAAATCACAAAGTGTCTGGCCAGACGATGATGGATACCGTAACACCGAGAGGGCCCAGAGATATCTCTCCATCGTCGGAGGAGCAAATCCCAATCTTGAGCTATCAAGTTACTTGACACACTTTTCCATGAACCCGTAAGCCGCCGTAACAGCCACCCATTTACGGATGACGTTTAACAAACCCCAAAGTTCATGAAGCAAGCATGAAGAAACTCGATACTCTCATGGTCTAAGGAATCATGCAAACGTTAACCATCTCTGTGTTATGTACCAATAAACTTGTGACGAATGAATCTCATAGCATAACATCAATCCGGGTCGATTCAACACAAATGTTCTCTTAACATTGTGCCCTCAAAGTTGCTGGCATAGACATGCCCATGACCAGGAAAACAGAATCATCATGCAACACTTGAGCTAGTCTTAGAGGCCAGACTAGGAATACTTCTTACTGTTTATTATTCCACACGTGCATATGAGTCTTCCTCCGAGCCTCGTGGATATTGCAGACTCGAGAATCATTGCAGTTATAGCATGGAACATAAACATAATATGAACTCAGAGATAAATAATATCATTTATTATTGCCTCTAGGGCATATCTCCTACAATCACCGGTACGCATGGCGGGCTTCTTCCGGTGATCTGCCTCGCCTTTGAAATGCTTGCCTTTCTTTCGACATTGATGGTTGGTCGGAAGAAATCGACGATGGCCCAGGTACACATTCTTCCTGCATTTGTCCAGGTATATACTTTCAGTGTCATCTAAACAGTGCGTGCATGCGTGGTATCCCTTGTTTGTCTGTCCTGAAAGGTTACTGAGAGCGGGCCAATCGTTGATGGTTACAAACAGCAACGCGTGCATGTTAAATTCCTCCTGTTTGTGCTCATCCCACGTACGTACACCGTTTCCATTCCACAGCTGTAAAAGTTCTTCAACTAATGGCCTTAGGTACACATCAATGTCGTTGCCGGGTTGCTTAGGGCCTTGGATTTGAACTAGCATCATAATGAACTTCCGCTTCATGCACATCCAAGGAGGAAGGTTATACATACATAGAGTCACGGGCCAGGTGCTGTGATTGCTGCTCTGCTCCCCGAAAGGATTAATGCCATCCGCGCTTAAACCAAACCATACGTTCCTTGGGTCAGCTGCAAACTCAGCCCAGTACTTTCTCTCGATTTTTCTCCACTGCGACCCGTCAGCGGGTGCTCTCAACTTCCCGTCTTTCTTACGGTCCTCACTGTGTCATCGCATCAACTTGGCATGCTCTTCATTTCTGAACAGACGTTTCAACCGTGGTATTATAGGAGCATACCACATCACCTTCGCAGGAACCCTCTTCCTGGGGGGCTGGCCGTCAACATCACCAGGGTCATCTCGTCTGATCTTATACCGCAATGCGCCGCATACCGGGCATGCGTTCAGATCCTTGTACGCACCGCGGTAGAGGATGCAGTCATTAGGGCATGCATGTATCTTCTGCACCTCCAATCCTAGAGGGCATACGACCTTCTTTGCTGCGTATGTACTGTCGGGCAATTCGTTATCCTTTGGAAGCTTCTTCTTCAATATTTTCAATAGCTTCTCAAATCCTTTGTCAGGCACAGCATTCTCTGCCTTCCACTGCAGCAATTCCAGTACGGTACCGAGCTTTGTGTTGCCATCTTCGCAATTGGGGTACAACCCTTTTTTGTGATCCTCTAACATGCGATCGAACTTCAGCTTCTCCTTTTGACTTTCGCATTGCGTCCTTGCATCGACAATGACCCGGCGGAGATCATCATCATCGGGCACTGGTTCCTCTTGATCTTCAGCAGCTTCCCCCCTTGCAGCATCATTGGGCACATCGTCTGGTTCCTCTTGATCTTCAGCAGCTTCCCCCGTTGCAGCATCACCGTATTCAGGGGGCACATAGTTGTCATCGTCCTCTTCTTCTTCGCCATCTTCCATCATAACCCCTATTTCTCCGTGCCTCGTCCAAACATTATAGTGTGGCATGAAACCCTTGTAAAGCAGGTGGGTGTGAAGGATTTTCCGGTCAGAGTAAGACTTCGTATTCCCACATATAGGGCATGGACAACACATAAAACCATTCTGCTTGTTTGCCTCAGCCACTTCGAGAAAATCATGCACGCCCTTAATGTACTCGGAGGTGTGTCTGTCACCGTACATCCATTGCCGGTTCATCTGCGTGCATTATATATAATTAAGTGTGTCAAAAACCATTACAGAACATCATGAATAGATAATTAAGTGACCAAATTAATAGAAGTTCATCATCACATTAAAACCAAAGTACATACATAGTTCTCATCTAACAACATATATAGCTCTCCAGAGCATCTAATTAATTAAACCATACATTGAAACTATGTAAAACATTTCAATGTGAAAACAAATGCGATCATAATCGCAACCAAGGTAACAATTGATCCAACGGCATAATGATACCAAGCCTCGGTATGAATGGCATATTTTCTAATCTTTCTAATCTTCAAGCGCATTGCATCCATCTTGATCTTGTGATCATCAACGACATCCGCAACATGCAACTCCAATATCATCTTCTCCTCCTCAAATTTTTTTATTTTTCCTTCAAGTAATTGTTTTCTTCTTCAACTAAATTTAACCTCTCGACAATAGGGTCGGTTAGAATTTCCGGTTCAACCACCTCCTAGGCGCCCACCCTCTCGAGCTCCTCTCAACTGCAGGCTTTCGGGCCTAACCGTTCTCTTTGCCTGTGGGGCCTATTGGGCCTTCTGCGGGCCTGAATCCTGGCCCATGGATGGGTTTCAAGTCGTATTCAGGCCGTGGTGGCCCAGTAGGTGGCATAATTTTTTCTCTGTTTTTTGTTTTCTCTTTTGCTTTATTTGTTTTGTTTTGTTTCTACTTACAACAAAAAACTTATTTATTTTATTTCTAATTACTTATGTATTTTACTTTAATTATTTTATTTTTATTTATTTTACTGCTGCTATTTTTATTTAATTTATTAAGGTTTATTTATTTTAGTTACTATAGTTTATTTTATTTTATTTTATTAAGGTTTATTTATTTTTATTTATTTTATTTACTAAAAAAATGAACATAGATGCGCCTATAGAGAAAATTCAACCTAAATTCATAATAAATTTTATGAAATTCAAAGAAATTTACTGTGAATTTAGGTCAAATTCCCTGTATAAGGGCATATATTTTCACTTTGAGAGGAGCTCAACAAGGCAGAGAGGGACGGGCTTATAAACTGATGTGAGCGCCCTTCGGTTGGCGAGGTGGGACTACACACTGGCCGCAACTAGGACCAGCCCTTTAGTCCCGGTTTGTGGTATGAACCGGGACTAAAGGGTGGTGGGCCAGGAGCGTGGCCCTTTGGTCCCGGTTTGTCCCACCAACCGGGACCAAAGGGTCCGGACGAACGGGGACCAATGCCCCCACGAGGCCAGGCAGGCCCCTGGCCGCATGAATCGGGACTAATGTGAATATTGCCCTGTGACCAAAGCCCGGTTTTCTACTAGTGCTTGTTCCCGTCGGTAGCTAGCTTCTAGATGCACATGTGCGCGGTGTCGTTTCATGCGTTCTGCAGCCGGCCGATAGAATTGATTCAGCCATCGCTCTGAGCAGCAAGGGTCTACATCTGTGTGCGTGTTCACGGCCGTAGTTTCGCGCGTCCGGCAGCAGGCGGATCGAACTGATCCAGCGCTTGCCTCGGTAGCTAGCTTCTACATAAGCGTGTACATGGCCGTCCGGCTAGATCGATGAGCCAACTCTCTTTAGTACTTGCGTACCTCGACGGAATGTGACGGGAGAACGAGAAGCTCACCGCAGAATAGGAATAGTACTCTGAATCATTATCATATAAGGAATTGATGAACACACTTTCCAACCTAAACGTAGTCTTATATAAACTCATTCTTAACGAAAAAATAGTAAAACTGGTTTTGCTAAAAATCACCTAAAAACTCGTTTTCTATAAGCCAACGCCTAATATTTGGTTTCCAAACAACCCCTAGGAGTTTTTTATTTTTTTTGAACACAAGAGATACTAGGAGTTGGAAACTACTAGGAGCAACTTTTGGATCCTAGCTAGGAGTAGGAAACTAGGAGTACCTTTTGGATGGCAGTCGCTGTGTTGGCGTTGAGATCGAGCACAGCAGCCGCCGCAAACAGCGGGAGAAGTTGCCTCCCTGCGCTCGGTTCTGGATTGCCGGCGAGAGACACGAGACCAAGCCGCGCGCGAGCGAGCGAGTGACACTGTCCACCGCGCCCACTCTGCGTGCCTAAATAAAGCAACCCGGGCGCGGACAGCACATCGCAAGCCACTGGCGGAACGATCGACCGCCCGCGCGTCTCGCCGCCGCGAGCGAAACCTGGGCATCGCGTCGCCGTCGCCGTCGCATGCAAAGGCTCGCCGCCGGCGCCGGTCACGTGACCGCGGCCGTTCGATTCGACGGACAGGCGCACGATGACGTCCGGGTCCCGGTGCGCGCCGTGGGGCCGGGGCGGCGGGGTCCAGTCTCGCGGCGAAAGCGGCGGCGGCCGGTTCAGCGTCTTCACGGCGATCCTCCCGTCGCTGGGCGCGCAGCACAGCCACAGCTTCAGACGGCCCAGTGTCCGGCGCTGGGTCGTGTCCCCCTACGACCCTCGCTACCGGCTGTGGGACAGCTACCTCGTCTGCCTCGTGCTCTACTCCGCGTGGGTGTCCCCGTTCGAATTCGGCTTCCTCCAGAACCCCCACGGCGCGCTGGCCATCGCCGACAACACCGTCAACGCCTTCTTCGCCATGGACATCGTCCTCACCTTCTTCGTCGCCTACACCGACAAGAGGACCTACCTGCTCGTTGACGACCCCGCCAAGATCGCCTGGCGCTACGCCACCACCTGGCTCGTCCTGGACGTGGCCTCCACCGTGCCCACCGAGCTCTCCCGCCGGATCCTCCCTCCCGACCTCCGGACCTACGGCGTCTTCGGCATGCTCCGCCTCTGGCGACTCCGGCGTGTTGGCGCCCTCCTGTCCCGCATGGAGAAGGACCGCAAGTTCAGCTACTTCTGGGTCCGGTGCTCCAAGCTCGTGGCCGTGACGCTCTTCGCCGTGCATTGCTCCGGGTGCTTCTACTATCTCCTCGCCGACCGGTACCCGAAGCCGGCCGAGACCTGGATCAGCATCTCCATGCCGCAGTTCCACACCGAGAGCCTTTGGAACCGCTACGTGGCGTCCATGTACTGGTCCATCACCACCCTCACAACCGTCGGCTACGGCGACATGCACGCCGTCAACTCGAGGGAGATGCTCTTCACCACCTTCTACATGCTCTTCAATCTCGGCCTCACAGCCTACCTCATCGGCAACATGACCAACCTCGTCGTCCACGGCACCAGCCGCACCAGGAAATACGTAAGTCTTACAGCTGCAACCTCTTGTTGAGATGGCCAGCCATACTGACGATCGACTGACTTCTGGTCATCTGATCGATCAGAGGGACAAGATCCAGGCGGCAACGAGCTTCGCGCAGCGGCACGAGCTGCCGGAGCGGCTGCAGGACCAGATGATCTCTCACCTCAGCCTGAAATTCAGGACGCACTCGGAGGGGCTCCAGCAGCAGGAGACGCTGGACGCGCTGCCCAAAGCATTGAGGTCCAGCATCTCGCACCACCTCTTCTTCGGGCTCGTCCAGAACGTCTACCTCTTCCAGGGGGTCTCCAATGACCTCATCTTTCAGCTGGTAATACTTCATTACTAACAGAGATCTAACAAGATGATGATGATGATGGCATTCAGTGGGGAATCTGCTCAACTGGTTACCTTGTTTCTGCTGCGCAATTGCTTGGGAAGGTGTCTGAGATGAGCGCCGAGTACTTTGCGCCGCGGGAAGACGTGATACTGCAGAACGAAGCGCCCTCGGATTTCTACATCATTGTCACTGGTAGTGTGGTAAAAATGATCACACTCTCTTCATGATCCGTCCGATCCTCGGTTATCTTCAACTTTTCTCGCTGATCCGTGTGAGTGGCGCATCTGCAGGAGTTGCTGGAAATTCAGAACAACGGTGCAGAGCAGGCAAGTCTAGCTACGATCTGTTTCTTTCCATAGCTCTTGCTACCACACAAGCTGAGTGAGCATGTATATGCAGCTGGCCAGCATGGCCAAGTCCGGCGAAGTCATCAGCGAGATCGGAGTCCTGTGCTACAGGCCTCAGCTCTTCACGGCCAGGACGAAGTCCCTGTGCCAGCTCCTGCGCCTGGATCGCGCCGACTTCCTCAAGGTCGTCCAGTCCAACGTTGGGGATGCCACCATAATCATGAACAACCTCATCCAGGTCGATTTTCAGTATATATGCTCCACCCAGCATCAACAAAGAGGACCACAACACTGAATTTTTTGGGGTTTTTTTGGTCATGCATGCAGTACCTCAAGGAACACAAGGGTGACGGCGTGATCTCGGGCATCGCCAAGGACATCGAGCGCATGCTGGCCACAGGCCAGCTTGATCTGCCAATCACGCTCTGCTTCGCGGCGTCCAGAGGAGACGATTTTCTGATGCACCAGCTGCTGAAGCGCGGCCTGGACCCCAATGAAATCGATAATTGTGGCCGTACAGCATTGGTAATCATTGAGACGCATTTTTTTAGTTTAGCTAAATGTCAGTCGACTGAATTTTAAATTAGGGTCGGACGATTTTGAGAGTTCGCCGGATGAAAAGAAGGAGAAGGAAGGGGCTCACCGGAGGGCTACCCCATTATTTATCTTAGGGTTTAGGATGGAGACGGTGGTGGGGAACAGTGACGGGGCTTCACCGGATAAAAAAAAGACGTGGGCGGGACTAGAGGGATGGCCGGGGGCAGCGACAAGACCGGAGGTGGGGCCGGTTCAGGGAAGGGCGGGGCGCCGAGGCGGCGGTGGCCGGCGGCATGTTTGGCGGTTTGGGAAGAAGAAGAGGCGAGGAAGAAGAAGGGTCAGGCGCCAAACAATCTTCATGCAACGGTCCAGAACAACCGACTGACCCAAATTTAAAAACCAGTCGACTGGCGTGTAGCCGCACCTATTTTTTTAGAATGCTCATTTTGCTTAGTTTGTTCATGGATCTGAATGGCTCAGATTAATTTTGTTTCTCAACTGGAAATTAACGGTCCATGATTTGATTATTTATCTGTGAACAGCATATAGCAGCTTCAAATGGGAGTGAGCAGTGCGTTAGGCGCCTGCTGGAGAATGGTGCTGATGCGAATGCCAGAGGTATATATGGGTAAAAGTTTTGAAAATCTCAGCAAATATTATGCAAATTTCATGGCAATTGCTGAATAATTTGAATTCTAAGTAGAATTAGTATCAAATTAGGATATTGGGGGAACTCCCCCTCGGTGATTCTAAAAAAAAAGGATATTGGTTGACGTGCAGATCCAGAAGGAAAGGTGCCCCTGTGGGAGGCCTTGTGCAGGAGGCACCAGCCCGTGGTGCAGCTGCTGGTGGAGGCCGGCGCGGTCCTGTCGGCGGGGGACGGGGCCATGTACGCCCGCGTCGCCGTCGAGGAGGACGATGCCGTGCTGCTGGAGGAGATCGCCCGCTGCGGCGGGGACGTGGCCGCCGCGTGCTCTAGCGACGGCACCACCCCGCTGCACCGCGCCGTCCTGGACGGAAACGCCAGGATGGTCAGGGTCCTGCTGGAGCACGGCGCTGATCCTGACAGGGGGGACGCCCGCGGGCTGACGCCGACGGCCTTGGCCGACCGGCACGCCCACGCCGACATTCAGCAACTGTTCGCGTCGCACCGCCAGCAGGACCAGCAGGGAGCGCCGAAGCCCTCGTCGACGGAGGAGGGCGTTGCCGTCGCGTCAACGGCTCCGCAGGTCACGAGGTTCAGGAGCGTGCCGTCGACGAGAGTCCTGCCGCCCAGCGGTAGCGTTGGGTCGTCGCCGAACCGGGTCGGCCGCCAGTCAAACTCCTCGTCGGCGCGCAGCACGCCGCAGCGGATGGCCAGCTTCCGGAACTCCCTCTTCGGCGTAATCTCCTCGTCGTTTCATGGAAACCGACACGACGGCGGCGGCGGTACGAGCTTCCACCACCGACATGAGAGGAATCCGATCAGCTCGCACGTCAGGGTGACCATCTCGTGCCCTGAACAGGGACGGGGCGAGAGGAGGCTGCTCGTGTTCGTGCCGGAGACGATGCTACAGCTGCTCGAGCTCGGAGGGAAAAGATTCGGGTTCGCGCCGACGAGGGTAATAACGAGCGACGGCGCCGAGATCGACGACGTGAGACTCGTCAGGGATGGTGACAACCTCCTCCTTGTCTCCGATCAGTGGGCGCCTGACACTACCAGCGCGCATAGGAATCAATAATGAAACCACTGATACATTGGTTGGGAAATTACACTTCGAAAACTGGTTGTATATACGGGGGATTTTTAATAATTAAACAAAAAGTCAAAATAGTTTAGAAGTTCTTTTTAGAATAAATTTGACTTTCTTTTGCACTAGTATATAGATTTTCACAAAAAGAAAACCAACATTGACTTCATGGCTAAAAATTTGTCATCTTTGAAAACAAGTCAAAGGGGAATTTTCTTTTGCGGAATTATTCTCACAAGTACAATGGAAGGTCAACTTTATTTCTAAAAAGTTTCAGAAACTTTTTGACTTTTTGTTGAATTACTAAATTTCTTTTTCATAGAGGGTGTAGATACGCCCAGGAACCAAATGTCTGAGTCCTGCATTGGTTGTAATTTATTGGATCTTTCAAAAATGAAAAATAATACATACTTATAGGAAGATAATATGGATTGCATAGCTCTGGCCGGAAATATGATCCTCCTGTCTTGACTTATTTCTACAACTTACAACATCTACGGCCAGACCTAACAAATCCGGCTCTTTGAACTTCCACAGAAATACCCGCATGTGTCCGCGGACAATGAGTGATCACCCCTTAAATGTTTGTGTCCACGGTACCTTATTAGCAAATTCTCAAATTCATGCAATGACATGCAACGTTAAAATAACCTACGTAGTTCTACATGTCATCGGGCTAAAAAAATTGACATGATGTACTAGCTATGAGAAATAATGCTACATCTACAAAAGGTTACTTAATTTTTATACAAACAAGCTGATGTGGAGAATTATAATGGGTAATAGGGGGATGAAGCCCTCCTCCCCCCTCCCCCCCCCCCCGGTTGAATTCAGGGGGATTAGATTGGAAAGTTAAGTAAAATATTTGTAGATTTTTGTAGGTCTAACATTATTGAGCTATGAGCTATGGAGAAAGTTCACTGTTCGTCACGAAAGTAGGGGTTGAAGACGCAATATGGATCGAGTCGGTCTACTCACGGCCGAAGCTATTCATCTGTCACTGGCCTCCTCCTCCTCTTTGGGGGTAGTATGGCGAGGGCATGGACCATCCGAGTTTGCCCTTTTCTGAGGGCACGCACCGCCCAGGTTTACTCCTTTTCGGCGATTCACAACTTTTTTTAACTCTTTAGAGCATGACATTTCATAGAGAAGGTTTTTTTCCTAATCTTGGTATGTGCACTTTAAAAACATGCGATTTTTTTTCAATCTATTCATCTTTAATTATGGTAGTACAACGAAGACTAGAAATAGTGCATTTTTATTATAGGTAACTTGGCATTTTTAGTATTTACATGATGACATGTTTATTAAGTAGGCAATGGCAGGCGACGCAACGCAACATCCAATGACAACGCAGCCGCCTCCTCCTCCACCAAAAAAGCTAGGGTTTGTGCCTCTCGCCGGCTCCGCCGCAGGTCTGCCTCGTCTCCGGTGGCCCTAGGGCCATGGAAGCGAGGTGGATCCTAGCAAGGGCCGGCGAGAGGGCTTTGTTGTTAGTCGTTCCTTTCAGATTTGTTAGGGTTTGTGTCCTGCTCAGGAAGACGAGACGACGACGGCTCCCTGAAGATGGAATAAAGGTCTCCCCGCCTAGCCCCCATTCTGGTGGTGCGTCTAACATCGTTGGTGGGCGTGTGGAGGTGTGTCTCCAACGGATCTATTCTCGGTGGATTTGCTCGGATCTGGTTGTTTTTCGTCTATGTTCGTGTGTCTTCGAATTGGATCCTTCATCGGCGGCGGTTGCTGTTCTGTTGCGCTGGTCCTATGGGGCTTTAGCACGATGCCTTCCCGACTGTCTACTACAACAAGTTGTGCCCGACTCCGGCGAGGAAGGGGCGATGACAGCGGCGCGTTTGGCACGCTTCAGTGCTTGTAGTCGTCGCTAGGTGGTCTATGGACGTGGATGTAATTTTTATTATTTCTGGTGTTCGTTGTACTGCCATGATTGAAGATGAATAGATCAAAAGTTTTTCGCAAAAAAAGTAGGTAACGGCAGTTTCTATTTAGGTAGCATGTCATTTTTATTTTTTAGTTCATGGCATTGTTTATTGGCTAGACTATGGTAAATTTTTAGCGACTATGGTAATTCTAATAATTAGACAATGGCATTTTTATTAAGTATACCATGACATGTTCTATTTTAATTAGTCTATGGAAGTTTTAGGCCATGCTAGTTGTATTATAGGTAGCATGCATTTTTATAAATTAGGCCATGGCAATTTTGGTTATTAGACCATGATATTTTTATAAATCAGGTCATGGCATTTTTAGTTCTTAGAACATGACAGTTCTATTATTAGGAACATGGCAATTTATTAAATTAGACCATGGTAGTTTCACCAATAAATACCATGGTAGTTTCACCAATAAATACCATGGTAGTTTCATTATAAGCAACATGCCATTTTCTTTGCAACGTTCACATGGCAACTAATAGGATTCATTTGGCATTCTCATAACATGAGACATGTACACACCATGACAACTTTTTTGGAAATTGGTAAGACATGGAAAAATTTACAATTTTTTGGTATTGGTCAGATAACAACTTTACGTTTTCTTTCCTTTTTCTTTCTTGATATACTGTAAGACATGACATATTTTACTTTTTTCCCTGCGTGTATTGACGGTCACATGCCAACTTTCAAAGTTTTTTGTCCTATTCAATAATTGCAAATTGTAGAAATAATATTAGGACTTTTTTGTACCACCAGCACCACAATTTCCACAATCCATCAATGTACGATTACATCACAGAAGAAAGTAGTTTATAGTAAACTAGGCTCTTTTGGTGGCACAACTGGGGCAGTTATAACATGCCCAAGTTTATCGTACAGAGAGGGGGACCTCCTATATGTCGTTCTGTGCTACAAATAGTCGGCCAGTCAAATCGCAAAACAGGGTAGTGTGCTGGCCGGGAATCGAACCCACGAGTGCGTACATATGCGCCCTTGCTGATAGACACTACTGTTATAATTGGGTTGCGAACCAAGTTGTGTTTGGATGGTTCAAGGGATAGTGGTATTCTCAGCCCATCAAGATTCAAGTCCTGGCGCTCGCATTATTTCTGGATTTATTTCAGAATTTTAAGAAGATAGAGATAGAATAAGTTTAAACTACATGTGACTTGTCTTGTACTCCAAGCCTCTATTCCTCATGTACTTCTATATATACCTTATATGAGGGTCAAATCAATACAACAACATAATATTATCATCCTATATTTTCCACAACTACAACCGAAGAGCGCTGGCAACCGATATGCAACACAACACTTAAAGAACTAAATGCAGTATCACACTTCACACTTTTTTGAAAAAGTCACAAACAATTTTCTAAAAGTCGGGCAATTCTTTGAACTTACGAACAATTTTTAAATTGTTTTGAAATCGTGAACAAATTATGAAATTCCCAAACTATTTTCCGAAAACATGAATATTTTTAAAATTTGTGAACAAAATGGGAACAAAATTTTGACAGAAACATATTTTCAAAGCACAAACTATTTTAAATTTTGAGAACAAATGTTGAAATTCCCAACAAATTCGGAAATGCGGTCACTTTTTTAATACATGAACAAAATTTTGAAAACTGTTTCTTTTTACTTCAAACAGTTCTTTCAAAATGTGAACACATTTTTTTGAAAAAGAAACAAATTTTAAATATTTTGTAAAATTTTGAAAAAAGGAGAAAATAAAAAGGAATAGAGAAAACAAAAAAGGAAACAAAGAAACTAAAAAAGAAAAGTAGAAGTGAAAATGAAAAACAAAACCGGAAAACCGGGCCAGGAACCATCCAGAAGGTTCCCGAAACCGGAAAATGCTCGCACGAAAAAAAAACTGACTAAGCCGACCCATGTAACATCGAAGGTGTGCGATAGGTCGATAATGCAGAATGCGGCAAATAGGGTTTTTCAAGAGAGGGATATGGTTCGCTGGTGTGTGTGTTTTTTTTTTTTCCGAGGGAACGCAGGAACGATCTAAAATCTACTTGTAGTACAAAATTGAGTCACTTATTTGAAATGAAGGGGTATATAAACAGATGTGTTTCGATGGCTAACAAACGCATCGTACCTACGTGTTGTAGGCGGGGTCGCGCTTGTTTTGAATGCTGCTCGGAGTCGTACGTACGCGGCCTGATAAGCTGGAGGGCCGCACGTTCTTTTTGCCCTAGGTTCCGGTGCTGCTCGTATTTATCGCTGCGTTTCGCTGAACGCTGAACGGCCTAGCTTGTAAGCTGAGAGCATCCATGGCGGCGGCCAGTAACACACGGTGCATCCAGGTGCGTCTCTCAACTTTTCCAGTCTGTATAGAATCGCGAGCAGAGATTCTTCGGCTTAAACGTAGTCAAACTGTAACATGAATCGTTTCCTTCCTCAAAAGGTGGGGAGGAGGTACGTAGCCAGCCCTTGTTTTCCTTGGTGTGTTTATATAGAAATAATGACTCTTCCGATCCACGCTTCACATAGTCGGTAATCGTGGGTAATCGTGGCTATTCTGATGCGCTGGCTTTTTGGTCTTAGCACACCGACTTCGAATCGCTCAAGTGCTTTTAGTCGTTGTGTTCACGGACTTGGTTGTAATTTTTGATACTTTTGATGACATTTGTACTGCTACTGCATATTATTATTGGATCGGAAGATTTTTCTCAAAAATAAAGTAACGAATGTTCCTTTGTCTACATCAATCAATTCATCCATGCAGGAAGTGGAGCAGCAGCAGGAAGACAGGCTTAGTAAGCTGCCGGATGACATTCTCCTGTCCGTTCTAGATCGTCTCGACGTACGAGGCGCCGCAAGAAGCAGCATCTTAAGCAGACGGTGGAGGCATCTCCCTCTCGCGATCAGTCGCATCACCTTAGACCTTAAGCGCCACAAGCTTAAAGACGACGGCTCCAAGTCCGCTCTATCCAAGAAGGCTCGGACCAACCTGTCCGTGGCAGAAGCAGCCAGAGCCTGTTGGCACGCAGGGACCAGCGGCAGGCCGTCCGCGCCCTCTACCTGCGATTCTACCTGGGAGACGAGTCCGTGGGCATCGTCCGCGCCGTCGACGACGCCATGGCGCGCGGCTGCAGCATCGCCAAGGCGACATTCGTGATCCTGGGCGAGAAGATGGACATCCAGTGCACTGACGAGGACCTCGCCGGCCACGCTGCGCGCTTCCTGTCTTGCCTGGACGCATGCCCCCGCGCGTTCGCCGGCCTCACGGCGCTGCACGTGGAGAGCGTTAAGCTGGGACAGTCGGACATCAACAACCTGCTCGGCACCTGGGGCAGGCTGAAAAGCCTCTCTCTGCTCAACTGCGATTCAGGCCGCGACACGGCCCTGGTCGTCCAACACCCGCGGATCGCGGTGCTGAAGCTCGTGACCTGTGGCACCATCCAACTGAGGTGGCTCCCGGAGCTGGTGAAGCTGACCTGTGAGTGCTGGCTTCCTTCACGAGATCCACTCTTGTTTGGCCACGTCCCGCGGCTTCGGACTCTAGCACTCGCTACTAACTGCACCAGTGACTACAAGATACTAAGGTTGAGCGAATTACTTGACAAGAATGCTACCGTCCGTGAACTGTGGATGGGCTGGTAAGAACACTACTACGGCATGCATGCATGTATGCTTTTCAACAAGAGCAACACGTCGTATTTCATCTTCTTTCCGTCGTGTGCAGCTCTGGATTCAGCCGGAGGCACCGAAGCAACTGGCTCCTCGACTAAGCAACTTGAGGATTCTGAATCTCCAGAAGATTCCTGAAGAATGCGGCATCAAGTGGACATTCTTCCTGCTAGATGCCGCACCTCTATTGGAGGAGCTCGACATTGAGGTGCAATAACATGAGATAATTTGTTTGCCGAAGCTGAAACCTCCCTTGCCTTAATTAGCTACATTACGAACTGTGCTATGTAAATGATTTGCTATGCCTCTCTTGTCCGCAGGTATCGAACCACCAGTGCAACCCATTGGAGGATGAGATGCTAAGGGAACGTCTAGTTTGCAAGAAAACATTTATCGAGTGGGAACCATCTGATTTCAAGCGATATAACTTGGCCGTGCTCACAATCTATGGTTTTCGGCCCGAGAAAATGTTCATGGGGTATATTACAAGGATCATGGAAGTGGCTATCTCTTCATGATGATTTCTGCCACGATTGCATATTTTTTTTTGAATTTTCGGGGGGGGGGGGGGGGGGGGGGGGGGGTTCCCCCACCTGAATATATTAACCAGAGAAGGCCCAGGGGCCCCGATGATTACAAGCATGAGACAGGACACCACACTGTAGTTTTACATAGGGGAGGGGAAAAACACACTGGCCCACCTAACCCAAGGCTACCCCAAAGCCTGCATCCAAGTTTCAACATGGATCCGACAGGTTTCATTCAGGCGCCCGCACCACAACAGCGCGTCTTCCTTACATGAGCCTACTAACCGAGCGAGAGAGGGACGCTGCCCCTGGAACACAACCGCATTCCGGTGCTTTCATAAGTGCCAGCAGCACAACATAGCGAATTCAGGTGCAAAGCCGACCGCCGAGCTTGCCGCAGAAGCCATGTGATCCAAGCAGCTCACGCTCACCCCCTCGACGTTGACGCCGATCCGCCCCCAGAAGGATCTTGCGAACGGACAGGAGAAGATCATATGATCCGCACTCTCCAGCTCTTCCTCACACACGGGGCACCCAGCACCATCAGGCTCCACAATGTGTTTTTTTAGCAGGACATCTCTTGTATGGATACGTTTCTGCACCATCAACCAGCAGAAGAACTTGACACGCGACGACGCTCTCGTGACCCAGATGGAGGTCGCAAACGGGGCAACCAGTCCACCAAACCTCAGCAGTCTGTACGCCATGGCAGCTGACAGGGCGCCGCGGGGGGTCGTGATGTGGAGGAGAGACCGCTCATCCCCCTCCTCTCTCACAGGCTGGGCCTCCATCATTGCCAGGACCACTCCTAGCTCGGTTTCGCCCGCACGCGTGAGGCGCGGCACGAGGTGCCTAAGCAGGCCCTCCTCTCTTGCCTCCCAGACAGTCATCTCGGGAGTAACAGCATGCGAAAAGAGAGCAGGGAAGGCCACGGCGAGGGTGCCACAGGGCAGCCAGTTGTCGAACCAGAAGGAGACCGAGCGCCGTCCCCCACGGCGACCGTGGAAAGAGCACGATACAGAGGCAACAGCTTTGCCAGGGCTCTCCTGTGTTCGCCCAGAGCATGGTCACCACGCGCCAGGAGCGAACTCCCGTGAGCAGCACCCCAGACCCAAGCAGCCCACCTCGACCGCGGCACACTGTGCAGTCTATGGATCATCTTCAGCAGGAGGCAGTCATTCTGCACAACGAGGCTACGGACCCCGAGCCCACCTTCAGTTTTCGCGCGGCACACGCGATCCCAGGCCACCAAACATTGGGCTCCCGACGCCCTCTCGGCCACATTCCATAAGAAATCTCGCCTCATGGCATCCAGCGCGCGGATCAGCTTTGGGGGGAGGAGCAGCGCAGCCATGGCATAAGTCGGCAGAGCGTCCAGGACAGCGTTAATCAACACCAGGCGTGCAGTAGGTGAGAGGAGGCGCGCCGCCCAGCCCGCAAGGAAATTGTCCACTTTCGCGATCATTGGCAGGAAGTCTTCGAACCTCAGTTTCTCCCACGACAGAGGCAGACCCAGGTAAGTTTGAGGGAAGGATCCAACAGCGCATCCCAACGTCCGGACAACCATCTCTTGAACCACCACATCTACATGAATCGGGACCAGGGTGCTCTTGGTGAAATTGATCCGCAGACCAGTCGCATCTGCAAACATGTCTAGAATCCTTCTAAGACGGGCAGCCCCCTCCTCACACGCCCGCATGATGATCAAGGTGTCATCAGCGTACTGGAGCACCACCGGGGGTTGTCGGGCACCAACGGGTGCTTCATCACATCATCTTGCCGGATCAGCTGCTGCAACACATCCGCCACAATCAGGAAGAGGTACGGCGAGATCGGGTCCCCTGACGGAGCCCGCATTTAGTTCAAACCACTTCCCAGCCACACCATTAAGCAGAATCGCCGAACGGGAAGAGACGATTGCATATTTTGTCCATCGACGACATATCCCCAGACCAGGACAGAGAGAAACTTCATACGAAAGGAAATTAATGAAGGGAGGTCGTCCCCTATCAACACTATCCTGTTCTACGCACGACCGATGTCTGTACGCGATGAACCAGTCGAAATTATTGATTGACCATATCCTTGATGTCTCTCCCAGGCACTCACTTGTAAATTGTTTAAGTTTTTTTCTCTGTAATGTGTAGTTTTGCAAAGCTGGTATCATCAGCAATATACAAATACTTAATGTGTAGTTTTTTTAAGTTTGTAGTTTTGCTGTGCTGATGCGTTGGTCCTATGGGGCCTTAGCACGACGACTTTCCGACTATCTACTACAACAAGTTGTGCCCGACTCCGGCGATGGAGGGGCGATGACAGCGGCGCGCCTTCGGCTCGCTTCAGTCCTTGTAGTCGTCGCTAGGTGGTCTATGAATCTGGATGTAATTTTTATTATTTTCGGTGTTCGTTGTACTACCATGATTAAAGATGAATAGATTGAAAGTTTTCTCGCACAAAAAAAAGTTTGTGAAATTGATATATATTTGGGTCCTCCACAAATACAAAAACTAGATTACAAACCAGTGTTGTGTCCATTAACGGCATCAAAATTACCAACGGGCAGGATGAGTATTTAAAAGAAAACTACCACAATTCGACCGACGCTGACGAAAAACTACCATTTTAGGAACCCTAGCAGAAAACTACCACTCTACGACCAATTTATTTGCAAAAAACTACCAAGTCTGACAACTACCTGATTTGACTAGTTTAAACCGTTAATAAGTTAGCCCACACGTCAGGTTAACCGTTAACTATGACCGTTATTACAATTGGGACCCAAATGTCAACCCTCTTGTTCATCCGCTCTCTTGCATTTCTAGAAGACCTCATGCCGTTCATCATGTCGGAGCGACCACGAGCCACCGAACGAGGCACTGCGTCCGCAGCTCGATCTGATGGCTTCAGCTGTGGCGTTGCATCCCCTCACTACCAGAATTAACGTAGTTGCCAACGGCCTCATCTATGCCGACGGCCCCCGTCGGCATAGATGGACATATCCCGACGGCCTAGGGCAGCCGTAGGCGTAGAAAAGTTGTCGGCATATGTCGATCTATGTCGACGGGGGCCGTCGGCATACTACGGCCGTCGGGACCTCTGGCGATACGCGTACGGGGGCCGTCGGCATAGATGAGGCCCGCCTACCCGGTCAGCGATGACCGTTTGACGACGTCGGAACTACGCCGACAGGGGCTAACGGCGGCCGTCGGCAATGAAATCAAACAGAAAAAAGGGGGGGAGGAATCAGACAGAAACTATGCCTACGGCTAAGCCGTCAGCATAGGGCTACCACGAGCTACCAGAGGGCGCCACGTGGAGCCTATGCCTATGGCTAGTCCGTCGGCATATATCTAAAACTATGCCTACGGCTAAGCCGTCGGCATAGCCTGGCATAGATATGTTGACATCACCGATCCGCGCCGTCTCCACGTCATCGATCCGAGGGGGAGGGGGTCTGTGGTGTGGCAGAGATATTCCGACGGCATAGCCGTCGGCGTAGGCCTGGCCCATGCCCTCTGCCATGTCATCAATCCGGGTGCATCGCCACATCATCGATCCATGGCAGTGGAGCTCCGTGTGCGCAGCTATGCCTACGGCCTTACCGTACGCATACCTATATATTTTTTTAGTATTATTTATTTTCTTTTTTAAATATAAATGTGCCTTATCTAAACAAAAATCATACCCCAATGGTATATCGATTGCCCCCCTCACGGACGTCGCTGCCGCCGTGTCACGAAGGGGGGAAACGGTCGACACAGAGGGAATCTGGTTAGAGGGGGGAATCGGGGTGTAGCTATGCCACCGAAACATCGCACGGCTCTTGATGCATGTGTGAAAGTGTTGTGGCATGCGTAGACGCTCGTCTTGGGGCTCCGTGGTGTGCCCCCCTCCACGGACGGCAGTGTCGCCGTCACTTGGAGGGGGAATCGTGCGGGTGCGGTAGAACCGGAGGGAATCTAGTGGTGGGTTGGGTCCAGACCATGTTCGGGGATGTTGCTATGGGCTGACCTATCGCAACTAGGTGGAAGAGACCACTGGTCAAAGCCTGTCCGGCAAAAGTCAAAGGGCTAGATCTCCTGGTCAACTGGGATTAGGGGTGGCCTTCGGGGTGTAGCTATGCCATCGACTACTTGACGATGACTCCTCACAGGGAGGTCGAGGGAGAGGTGCCCCTAGAGGAGGAGGGGGCGGGGGGAGATGAAGGAAATATGCCCTAGAGGCAATAATAAAGTTATTATTTATTTCCTTATATCATGATAAATGTTTATTATTCATGCTAGAATTGTATTAACCGGAAACATGATACATGTGTGAATACATAGACAAACAGAGTGTCACTAGTATGCCTCTACTTGACTAGCTCGTTGATCCAAGATGGTTATGTTTCCTAGCCATAGACAAAGAGTTGTCATTTGATTAACGGGATCACATCATTAGGAGAATGATGTGATTGACTTGACCCATTCCGTTAGCTTAGCACTTGATCGTTTAGTATGTTGCTATTGCTTTCTTCATGACTTATACATGTTCCTATGACTATGAGATTATGCAACTCCCGTTTACCGGAGGAACACTTTGTGTGCTACCAAACGTCACAACGTAACTGGGTGATTATAAATGTGCTCTACAGGTGTCTCCGAAGGTACTTGTTGGGTTGGCGTATTTCGAGATTAGGATTTGTCACTCCGATTGTCGGAGAGGTATCTGGGGCCACTCGGTAATGCACATCATTGTAAGCCTTGCAAGCATTGCAACTAATGAGTTAGTTGCGGGATGATGTATTATGGAACGAGTAAAGAGACTTGCCAGTAACGAGATTGAACTAGGTATTGAGATACCTATGATCGAATCTCGGGCAAGTAACATACCGATGACAAAGGGAACAACGTATGTTGTTATGGGGTCTGACCGATAAAGATCTTCGTAGAATATGTAGGAGCCAATATGGGCATCCAGGTCCCGCTATTGGTTATTGACAAGAGAGGTGTCTCGGTCATGTCTACATAGTTCTCGAACCCGTAGGGTCCGCACGCTTAACGTTCGTTGACGATATAGTACTATGAGTTATGTATGTTGGTGACCGAATGTTGTTCGGAGTTTTGGATGAGATCACGGATATGACGAGGAACTCCGGAATGGTCTGGAAGTAAAGATTGATATGTGGATAGTAGTGTTTGATCTCCGGAAAGGTTCCGGAATCCATCGGAAGGGGTTCCGGATGTTTCCCGAAATGTTTGGGCACGAGAACACTTTATCTGGGCCAAAGGGGAAAGCCCACGAGGTTTTTGGAAAGTGCAAAAGGAAGTTTTGCGGAGTCCAGGGGCCAGACGCCAGGGTCCCTGGCGTCTGGGTCCAGACGCCGGGAACCCTGGCGTCTGGCCCTGGAGTCCGAGAAGGACTCTTGCCTTTCGGGTGAAACCGACTTTGTGGAGGCTTTTACTCCAAGTTTCGACCCCAAGGCTAGCACCCAAGACACATCAAGAAACACCAAGCCGTGTGCCGGCAACCCCGTCCCCTCTAGTTTATCCTCCGTCATAGTTTTCGTAGTGCTTAGGCGAAGCCCTGCGGAGATTGTTCTTCACCAACACCGTCACCACGCTGTCGTGCTGCCAGAACTCATCTACTACTTCGCCCCTCTTGCTGGATCGAGAAGGCGGGGACGTCATCGAGCTGAACATGTGCAGAACTCGGAGGTGCCGTGCTTTCGGTACTTGGATCGGTCGGATCGTGAAGACGTACGACTACATCAACCGCATTGATATAACGCTTCCGCTTACGGTCTACGAGGGTACGTAGACAACACTCTCCCCTCTCGTTGCTATGCATCACCATGATCTTGCGTGTGCGTAGGAAATTTTTGAAATTACTACGTTCCCCAACAGGAGAGCCCCTAGAGGGCGAGGGGGTGGGGGGAGAGCCACTACAGGGGGTCGCGGCCAGAAACAGCGCACCCTCACCGACTTAGGGGTGTTGTCTTCGAGGCCTTCCTCTAGTGAGGTACCCTCTGACAAGGAGGAGGAGGACGAGGAGGTTCGGGAGGAGGAGGAGGAAGTTGAGGAGGGGGACGAGGAGGAGGAGGTTGGGGAGGGGGGCGAGGAGGAGGGTGGTGGCGGGGATGATGGTGGTGGCGGGGGTGATGGTGGTGGCGGGGAGGGGGTTGGCAACAAGGGATGGCTGCGTGGTAACGCAAAGGTACCAAAGCAGATTCCTGCTACCGAGGAGCAGAAGTGGCTCAGTGAGCCCACGGGGAAAGAGTAAGTGCCACTTTATAATAATTTCATTTTTTGCTTGTCACATGCTTATATTTTTGTTTATTTTGCTTGTCACATGCTAATATTTCATTCTTTTGCAGCAACTGGATATATCCTAAAGGGGCCCGTATTCCCAACGACCTCATCACCGTCTTGCTAAAGGTATACTGGTCGGGGCTGTACTATCCAGATCTAGTCAGGCACCCGGACCGCCTGGTTTTGGCCACAAGATAGGACCACTGGGTAGCGGCCCCCACGCGGACTATGAGACCCATGCTAAGGCCGTTATCACTAATTTTTGGGTGAGTTCTCTTCAGAAGCACAAGTCCATTCTGGTTTCATGAATGATTTAACTCATGGCTTCTTCCATTCTGGTTTCATGAATGATTGTAGAAATACTATCGAGTTCTTCCGGAGCACAAGGCCACTGCTGACCAGATTGTGCTTTGCCAAGCCAAGAATAAGGCCTGCCAGATGCAGTACGAGGTGCGCTGGGTGGCCATCTCGACATACTATCACGACGCTCTTGGTGTGAAGATGACCAAGGAAGAAGCGCGGAGGATGGGCATTACCTTGGAGAGGCACGAGTACTTGGCGGTAAGTATAAAAGATTTTTATTTCTGATGTTTGTGGTACATTTCATCATTTCGTGTTGACATGCCATTATGCTTTCATTATGTAGGTGTGTCCAAATTGGTGTTATGGAAAAGACGAGTCATGGGCAGCGTTGGTGGATCTATGGTGTGATAAGGATGGAGCCTGGGCGGCTACGAGCATCAAAAATAAGGCTAACCAGGGGAAGGAGGGAGTACATGCTCAGGGAAACCGAAACCACTTTCTCCACAAGACACTTGAGGTGTATCTATGTACATTAAACATTCTTCTTCTTCTTCATCTTACCATCACTTTCTTATGTATGACTAACCTCTGTTTGGTTGTTTGGTGGTGCAGGAGGAGGAATTGAAGCGGCCGCTCTCACACATGGAGGCGTGGGAGATCGCCCATACACGGAGGAAGCCCAAGCCTGGCGAGGCCAAGTACTACAGCAAGACCGCAAAGTATAAGAAGGCCTACTCCGAGGGGTATCTGAGTTTACATCCGGGCACACCTGACCCCATTGCGGCGGATCTGGACGAGAGGGTGGTGGTGGGTATGGGGCCCAAGAAGCAAGGTCGGCAGCCGATTCTGGATGCTGTGATCACTCCTTCTATCTCCTACACACAGCTCCGAGCTACCAACCCGAGCCTGAGCCAGCGCACAAGCACGCCCATGACCAGTGCGCAGTCACAGTCCCTCTTTGCTGAGCGGAACTCTGTAAGTATTTTCCCTCTTATCTTCATTGCTCACTTTATTTTCCGCATTGAGATGTTTTATGAGTTCCATCATGTCATACCGTAGGCCTACATGGAGTACACACGCCAGGAGACCATGGCGTGGCATGCGAGCCTTTTAGCATTTCATGAGCACAACTCTCGCATGATGGCGGTTAGTTTGGCCCTTTTCATTTCACTTCTATTTTGCACTTGCATTTCTTCTAACATTCTTGTTTGCTTGGTCAATTAACATGCAGCATGTTGTTGAGTGCATGGCGGCCGGCAGGGTTCCCTAACTGCAACCAGCACCATCTCCTCCACCACAACCAGTGCTGCTTACTTTTGAGGAGTTTCTGGCACAAAACCCTGGCCCCGCGCCGGTTAGCACATCCCAAGCTATTCACCCAAAGCATACTGTTTATTCAACACAATCATATATCCCCTTAACATGTCTTTTCAACATCCAGGGAACCGGTGGATCTACCATTGGTGGTGGTGCTGGTCTTGGCATCACTCCTGAGTCACGGAGCCCGGTCACTCCGATCCACAGAGGCGGTGGCGGTCTTGGCGGTAGCGCTGCCGCTAGCAGTGACGACCTGGGCTTCGGCGGACTTGGCGGTGACGACCTTGGCGGTGGTGGTGGATGTCCTGGCGCTTAAGCCTTTGGGTGACGGTGGTGGTGATGATAAACTTGTGTTCTTTAGATGACTTGTGGTCTTTTATGGTCTTTTAGATGACTTGTGTGCTTCTTTAGATGCTTATGTTTGTGATGATGCTTATGTTTGTCATGATACTTATATTGTTGTGATGGTGTTGGTTGTGAGCATGATACTTATATATGTTGTGTATGTCTATTTCATCATATATATCTGTTGTGAATTTGAATTGAAATCAAACAGAAAAGAGAAAAAAATCACACATAAACAAATTGGATCGATTTTTGATAAATCGAATTCAGTTAAGATAGGGGAAATTCAGATAGAAATTTCTGAGCCGTATGAGGTAGGAAACTCTCAAGTACGGTTCTAAGGGAAGGAACTTCCTATTCCGACCGAGGAGAACAGGCCATTCTACAGGGTGATTCGGAAATTGCGGAAGCTTGTGCCTACGGCTAAGCCGTCGGTATAGGGCCACCGCGAGCTACCAGAGGGCGCCACATGGAGCCTATGCCTACGGCTAGGCCGTCGGCATATATCTGAAACTATGCCTACGGCTAGGCCGTCGGCTGTTGGGAATCGTAGCATAATTTAAAATTTTCCTACGCTCACCAAGATGCATCTATGGAGTCTACTAGCAACGAGGGGAAAGGAGTGCATCTACATACCCTTGTAGATCGCGAGCGGAAGCGTTCCAATGAACGTGGATGACGGAGTCGTACTCGTCGTGATCCAAATCACCGATGATCGAGTGCCGAACGGACGGCACCTCCGCGTTCAACACACGTACGGTGCAGCGACGTCTCCTCCTTCTTGATCCAGCAAGGGGGAAGGAGAGGTTGATGGAGATCCAGCAGCACGACGGCGTGGTGGTGGATGTAGCGGGTCTCCGGCAGGGCTTCGCCGAGCTTCTGCGAGAGAGAGAGAGAGAGAGGTGTTGCAGGGGAGGAGGGAGGCGCCCAAGGCTGTAGCTTGCTTCCCTCCCTCCCCCCCTTTATATAGGCCCCCTGGGAGGGGGGGGGGCGGCCAGATCCCATCTAGGGTGGGGGGCGGCGGCCAAAGGGGGGAAGGGGTTGCCTTGCCCCCCAAGGCAAGGGGAAAGCCCCCCACCCTAGGGTTCCCAACCCTAGGCGCATGGGGGGAGGCCCATGGGGGGGGGCGCCCAGCCCACTAGGGGCTGGTTACCTTCCACTTTCAGCCCATGGGGCCCTCCGGGATAGGTGGCCCCACCCGGTGGACCCCCGGGACCCTTCCGGTGGTCCCGGTACAATACCGGTAACCCCCGAAACTTTCCCGGTGGCTGAAACTTGACTTCATATATATAATTCTTCACCTCCGGACCATTCCGGAACCTCTCGTGACATCCGGGATCTCATCCGGGACTCCAAACAACTTTCGGGTTTCCGCATACACATATCTCTACAACCCTAGCGTCACCGAACCTTAAGTGTGTAGACCCTACGGGTTCGGGAGACATGCAGACATGACCGAGACGCCTCTCCGGTCAATAACCAACAGCGGGATCTGGATACCCATGTTGGCTCCCACATGTTCCACGATGATCTCATCGGATGAACCACGGTGTCGAGGATTCAATCAATCCCGTATACAATTCCCTTTGTCAATCGGTATGTTACTTGCCCGAGATTCGATCGTCGGTATCCCAATACCTTGTTCAATCTCGTTACCGGCAAGTCTCTTTACTCGTACCGCAATGCATGATCCCGTGACCAACGCCTTAGTCACATTGAGCTCATTATGATGATGCATTACCGAGTGGGCCCAGAGATACCTCTCTGTCACACGGAGTGACAAATCCCAGTCTCGATCCGTGCCAACCCAACAGACACTTTCGGAGATACCCGTAGTGCACCTTTATAGTCACCCAGTTACGTTGTGACGTTTGGCACACTCAAAGCACTCCTACGGTATCCGGGAGTTGCACGATCTCATGGTCTAAGGAAAAGATACTTGACATTGGAAAAGCTCTAGCAAATGAAACTACACGATCTTTTATGCTATGCTTAGGATTGGGTCTTGTCCATCACATCATTCTCCTAATGATGTGATCCCGTTATCAATGACATCTAATGTCCATAGTCAGGAAACCATGACTATATGTTGATCAACGAGCTAGTCAACTAGAGGCTTACTAGGGACACGTTGTGGTCTATGTATTCACACATGTATCACGATTTCCGGATAATACAATTATAGCATGAATAATAGACAATTACCATGAACAAAGAAATATAATAATAACCATTTATTATTGCCTCTAGGGCATATTTCCAACAGTCTCCCACTTGCACTAGAGTCAATAATCTAGTTACATTGTGATGAATCGAACACCCATTGCGTCCTGGTGTTGATCATGTTTTGCCCTAGGGAGAGGTTTAGTCAACGGATCTGCTACATTCAGGTCCGTATGTACTTTACAAATATCTATGTCTCCATTTTGAACACTTTCACGAATGGAGTTGAAGAGATGCTTGATATGCCTGGTCTTCCTGTGAAACCTGGGCTCCTTTGCAAGGGCAATAGCTCCAGTGTTGTCACAGAAGAGAGTCATCGGGCCCGACGCATTGGGAATCACCCCTAGGTCGGTAATGAACTCCTTCAACCAGACTGCTTCCTGTGCTGCCTCCGAGGCTGCCATGTATTCCGCTTCACATGTAGATCCCGCCACGACGCTTTGCTTGCAACTGCACCAGCTTACTGCTCCTCCATTCAATATATACACGTATCCGGTTTGTGACTTCGAGTCATCCAGATCTGTGTCGAAGCTAGCGTTGACGTAACCCTTTACGACGAGCTCTTCGTCACCTCCATAAACGAGAAACATATCCTTAGTCCTCTTCAGGTACTTCAGGATATTCTTGACCGCTGTCCAGTGTTCCATGCCGGGATTACTTTGGTACCTTCCTACCAAACTTACGGCAAGGTTTACATCAGGTCTGGTACACAGCATGGCATACATAATAGACCCTATGGCCGAGGCATAGGGGATGACACTCATCTTTTCTATATCTTCTGCCGTGGTCGGGCATTGAGCCGTGCTCAATTGCACACCTTGCAATACAGGCAAGAACCCCTTCTTGGACTAATCCATACTGAACTTCTTCAATATCTTGTCAAGGCATGTACTTTGTGAAAGACCAATGAGGCGTCTTGATCTATCTCTATAGATCTTGATGCCTAATATATAAGCAGCTTCTCCAAGGTCCTTCATTGAAAAACACTTATTCAAATAGGCCTTTATACTTTCCAAGAATTCTATATCATTTCCCATCAATAGTATGTCATCCACATATAATATGAGAAATGCTACAGAGCTCCCACTCACTTTCTTGTAAACACAGGCTTCTCCATAAGTCTGTGTAAACCCAAACGCTTTGATCATCTCATCAAAGCGAATGTTCCAACTCCGAGATGCTTGCACCAGCCCATAGATTGAGCGCTGGAGCTTGCATACTTTGTTAGCATTCTTAGGATCGACAAAACCTTCCGGCTGCATCATATACAACTCTTCCTTAAGGAAGCCATTAAGGAATGCCGTTTTGATGTCCATCTGCCATATCTCATAATCATAGTATGCGGCAATTGCTAACATGATTCGGACGGATTTCAGCTTCGCTACGGGTGAGAAAGTCTCATCGTAGTCAACCCCTTGAACTTGTCGATAACCCTTAGCGACAAGTCGAGCTTTGTAGATGGTCACATTACCACCTGCGTCCGTCTTCTTCTTAAAGATCCATTTGTTTTCTATGGCTCGCCGCTCATCAGGCAAGTCAGTCAAAGTCCATACTTTGTTTTCATACATGGATTCTATCTCGGATTTCATGGCTTCTAGCCATTTGTCGGAATCCGGGCCCGCCATCGCTTCTTCATAGTTCGAAGGTTCACCGTTGTCTAACAACATGATTTCCAGGACAGGGTTGCCGTACCACTCTGGTGCGGAACGTGTCCTTGTGGACCTAAGAAGTTCAGTAACTTGATCCGACGCTTCATGATCATCATCATTAACTTCCTCCCCAGTCGGTGTAGGCACCACAGGAACATTTTCCCGCGCTGCGCTACTTTCCGGTTCGGAAGGGGTGACTATCACCTCATCAAGTTCCACTTTCCTCCCACTCAATTCTTTCGAGAGAAACTCCTTCTCCAGAAAGGACCCGTTCTTGGCAACGAAGATCTTGCCTTCGGATCTGAAGTAGAAGGTATACCCAATAGTCTCCTTAGGGTATCCTATGAAGACGCATTTTTCCGACTTGGGTTCGAGCTTTTCAGGTTGAAGTTTCTTGACATAAGCATCGCATCCCCAAACTTTTAGAAACGACAGCTTAGGTTTCTTCCCAAACCATAATTCATACGGTGTCGTCTCAACGGATTTAGACGGAGCCCTATTTAAAGTGAATGCGGCAGTCTCTAAAGCATACCCCTAGAATGAGAGCGGTAAATCGGTAAGAGACATCATAGATCGCACCATATCCAATAGAGTGCGATTACGACGTTCGGACACACCATTTCTCTGAGGTGTTCCAGGCGGCGTGAGTTGTGAAACTATTCCACATTTCCTTAAGTGTGTACCAAATTCATGACTTAAATATTCTCCACCACGATCTGTTTGTAAGAATTTTATTTTCCTGTCACGTTGATTCTCAACTTCACTCTGAAATTCCTTGAACTTTTCAAAGGTTTCAGACTTGTGTTTCATTAGGTAGACATACCCATATCTACTTAAGTCATCAGTGAGAGTGAGAACATAACGATATCCTCCGCAAGCCTCAACACTCATTGGACCGCACACATCGGTATGTATGATTTCCAATAAGTTGGTTGCTCGCTCCATTGTTCCGGAGAACGGAGTCTTGGTCATCTTACCCATGAGGCATGGTTCGCACGTGTCAAATGATTCGTAATCAAGAGACTCCAAAAGTCCATCTGCATGGAGCTTCTTCATGCGCTTGACACCAATGTGACCAAGGCGGCAGTGCCACAAGTATGTGGGACTATCGTTATCAACTTTACATCTTTTGGTATTCACACTATGAACATGTGTAACATCACGTTCGAGATTCATCAAAAATAAACCATTGACCAGCGGGGCATGACCATAAAACATATCTCTCAAATAAATAGAACAACCATTATTCTCGGATTTAAATGAGTAGCCATCTCGAATTAAACGAGATCCAGATACAATGTTCATGCTCAAAGCTGGCACTAAATAACAATTATTGAGGTTTAAAACTAATCCCGTGGGTAGATGCAGAGGTAGCGTGCCGACGGCGATCACATCGACCTTGGAACCATTCCCGACGCGCATCGTCACCTCGTCCTTCGCCAGTCTCCGTTTATTCCGTAGTTCCTGTTTTGAGTTACAAATATGAGCAACCGCACCGGTATCAAATACCCAGGAGCTACTACGAGTACTGGTAAGGTACACATCAATAACTTGTATATCACATATACCTTTGGTGTTGCCGGCCTTCTTCTTGTCCGCTAAGTATTTGGGGCAGTTCCGCTTCCAGTGACCACTTCCCTTGCAATAAAAGCACTCAGTCTCGGGCTTGGGTCCATTCTTTGACTTCTTCCCAGTAACTGGTTTACCGGGCGCGGCAACTCCCTTGCCGTCCTTCTTGAAGTTCTTCTTACCCTTGCCCTTCTTGAACTTAGTGGTTTTATTCACCATCAACACTTGATGTTCTTTTCTGATCTCCCCTTCTGCTGATTTCAGCATTGAATATACCTCAGGAATGGTCTTTTCCATCCCCTGCATATTGTAGTTCATCACAAAGCTCTTGTAGCTTGGTGGAAGCGACTGGAGGATTCTGTCAATGACCGCGTCATCCGGGAGATTAACTCCCAGCTGAGACAAGCGGTTATGCAACCCAGACATTCTGAGTATGTGCTCACTAACAGAACTATTCTCCTCCATTTTACAGCTGAAGAACTTGTCGGAGACATCATATCTCTCGACCCGGGCATGAGCTTGGAAAATTAATTTCAGCTCCTCGAACATCTCATATGCTCCATGTTTCTCAAAACGCTTTTGGAGACCCGGTTCTAGGCTGTAAAGCATGCCGCATTGAACGAGGGAGTAATCATCAGCACGCTGCTGCCAAGCGTTCATAACGTCTTGGTTATGTGGGATTGGTGCATCACCTAGCGGTGCTTCTAAGACATAATCTTTCTTGGCTACTATGAGGATGAGCCTCAGGTTCCGGACCCAGTCCGTATAGTTGCTGCCATCATCTTTCAGCTTGGTTTTCTCTACGAACGCGTTGAAATTGAGGACAACGTTGGCCATTTGATCTACAAGACATAGTGTAAAGATTTTAGACTAAGTTCATGATAATTGAGTTCATCTAATCAAATTATTTAATGAACTCCCACTCAGATAGACATCCCTCTCGTCATCTAAGTGAAACATGATCCGAGTTTAACTAGGCCGTGTCCGATCATCACGTGAGACGGACTAGTCAAGATCGGTGAACATCTCCATGTTGATCGTATCTTCTATACGACTCATGCTCGACCTTTCGGTCCTCCGTGTTCCGAGGCCATGTCTGTACATGCTAGGCACGTCAAGTCAACCTAAGTGTATTGCGTGTGTTCCGAGGCCATGTCTGTACATGCTAGGCTCGTCAACACCCGTTGTATTCGAACGTTAGAATCTATCACACCCGATCATCACGTGGTGCTTCAAAACAACGAACCTTCGCAACGGTGCACAGTTAGGGTGAACACTTTCTTGAAATTATTATAAGGGATCATCTTACTTACTACCGTCGTTCTAAGCAAATAAGATTAAAAAAATGATAAACATCACATGCAATCAAATAGTGACATGATATGGCCAATATCATTATGCTCCTTTGATCTCCATCTTCGGGGCACCATGATCATCTTCGTCACCGGCATGACACCATGATCTCCATCATCATGATCTCCATCATTGTGTCTTCATGAAGTCGTCACGCCATCAATTACTTCTACTTCTATGGCTAACGCGTTTAGCAACAAAGTAAAGTAATTTACATGGCGTTATTCAATGACACGCAGGTCATGGAAAATAATAAAGACAACTCCTATGGCTCCTGCCGGTTGTCATACTCATCGACATGCAAGTCGTGATTCCTATTACAAGAATATGATCAATCTCATACATCACATATATCATTCATCACATCTTCTGGCCATATCACATCACATAGCACTTGCTGCAAAAACAAGTTAGACGTCCTCTAATTGTTGTTGCAAGTTTTTACGTGGTTTGTAGGTTTCTAGCAAGAACGTTTTCTTACCTACGTATGACCACAATGTGATTTGCCAATTTCTATTTACCCTTCATAAGGACCCTTTTCATCGAATCCGTTCCGACTAAAGTAGGAGAGACAGACACCCGCTAGCCACCTTATGCAACTAGTGCATGTCAATCGGTGGAACCTGTCTCACGTAAGCGTACGTGTAAGGTCGGTCCGGGCCGCTTCATCCTACAATGCCGCCGAAACAAGAAAAGACTAGTAGCGGCAAGAAGAATTGGCAAACTCAACGCCCACAACTGCTTTGTGTTCTACTCGTGCATAGTAACTACGCATAGGCCTGGCTCATGATGTCACTGTTGGGAATCGTAGCATAATTTAAAATTTTCCTACGCTCACCAAGATGCATCTATGGAGTCTACTAGCAACGAGGGGAAAGGAGTGCATCTACATACCCTTGTAGATCGCGAGCGGAAGCGTTCCAATGAATGTGGATGATGGAGTCGTACTCGCCGTGATCCAAATCACCGATGATCGAGTGCCGAACGGACGGCACCTCCGCGTTCAACACACGTACGGTGCAGCGACGTCTCCTCCTTCTTGATCCAGCAAGGGGAAGGAGAGGTTGATGGAGATCCAGCAGCACGACGACGTGGTGGTGGATGTAGCGGGTCTCCGGCAGGGCTTCGCCGAGGTTCTGTGAGAGAGAGAGAGGTGTTGCAGGGGAGGAGGGAGGCGCCCAAGGCTGTAGCTTGCTACCCTCCCTCCCCCCTTTATATAGGCCCCCTGGGAGGGGGGGGGGCGCCGGCCAGATCCCATCTAGGGTGGGGGCGGCGGCCAAAGGGGGGGAAGGGGTTGCCTTGCCCCCCAAGGCAAGGGGAAAGCCCCCCACCCTAGGGTTCCCAACCCTAGGCGCATGGGGGGAGGCCCATGGGGGGGCGCCCAGCCCACTAGGGGCTGGTTCCCTTCCACTTTCAGCCCATGGGGCCCTCCGGGATAGGTGGCCCACCCGGTGGACCCCCGGGACCCTTCCGGTGGTCCCGGTACAATACCGGTAACCCCCGAAACTTTCCCGGTGGCCGAAACTTGACTTCCTATATATAATTCTTCACCTCCGGACCATTCCGGAACCTCTCGTGACGTCCGGGATCTCATCCGGGACTCCGAACAACTTTCGGGTTTCCGCATACACATATCTCTACAACCCTAGCGTCACCGAACCTTAAGTGTGTAGACCCTACGGGTTCGGGAGACATGCAGACATGACCGAGACGCCTCTCTGGTCAATAACCAACAGCGGGATCTGGATACCCATGTTGGCTCCCACATGTTCCACGATGATCTCATCGGATGAACCACGGTGTCGAGGATTCAATCAATCCCGTATACAATTCCCTTTGTCAATCGGTATGTTACTTGCCCGAGATTCGATCGTCGGTATCCCAATACCTTGTTCAATCTCGTTACCGGCAAGTCTCTTTACTCGTACCGCAATGCATGATCCCGTGACCAACGCCTTAGTCACATTGAGCTCATTATGATGATGCATTACCGAGTGGGCCCAGAGATACCTCTCCGTCACACGGAGTGACAAATCCCAGTCTCGATCCGTGCCAACCCAACAGACACTTTCGGAGATACCCGTAGTGCACCTTTATAGTCACCCAGTTACGTTGTGACGTTTGGCACACCCAAAGCACTCCTACAGTATCCGGGAGTTGCACGATCTCATGGTCTAAGGAAAAGATACTTGACATTGGAAAAGCTCTAGCAAACGAAACTACACGATCTTTTATGCTATGCTTAGGATTGGGTCTTGTCCATCACATCATTCTCCTAATGATGTGATCCCGTTATCAATGACATCTAATGTCCATAGTCAGGAAACCATGACTATATGTTGATCAACGAGCTAGTCAACTAGAGGCTTACTAGGGACACGTTGTGGTCTATGTATTCACACATGTATCACGATTTCCGGATAATACAATTATAGCATGAATAATAGACAATTACCATGAACAAAGAAATATAATAATAACCATTTATTATTGCCTCTAGGGCATATTTCCAACATCGGCATATATCTGAAACTATGCCTACGGCTAAGCTGTCGGCATAGCCCCTACCACATGGCGTCTCCTCTATGGGCAGCACTTGACGACGGCGCCGGCAGCCACCGTTAGTGTGGAACTTTGCCGATGACCCTGGCGGTCGGCATAGATGTACAGATGTCGTCGGCATATCATCTATGCCGACGGCATCCCGGGATACACCGACGCATATGTTGCCGACGGCCCTATGCCTACGGGGGCCGTCGGCATAGGCCTGTCCCGACGGGAATCAAGGCTATGCCTACGGCCTGGCACCGCCACCGCCGCCTCCCCCGTCGTCGGGCTCGACCCACGTGTTGGTTTTTTGAATCGCTAGAACAAATTTACCGTGAGTGCAAAGCTAGCTTCCGAAGCTAGCAGGCAGGCAGCTCGCTAGATTCTCCTAGCACCGTACATGCAAAGCTCTCTCGGCCAACATGCTGAGAGAGGGCGTTGTTGTCCCGCAAGTGGCTCCGCAGGTCGCGAGGTTTAGGAATGCGCCGTCGGCGAGAGTCCTGCCGCCAATCGGTAGCGTCGGGTCGTCGTCGTAGCCGAACCGTGTGGGCTGCGAGTCAAACTCCTCGTCGGCGCGCAGCACGCCGCAGCGGATGGCCAGCTTCCGGAACTCCCTCTTCGGCGTCATCTCCTCATCGTTCCACGGAAACCGACACGACGACAGAGGTGGTACGAGCTTCCACCATTGACACGAGAGGAATCCGATCAGCTCGCACATCAGGGTGACCATCTCGTGCCCTGAACAGGGACCGGGTGAGAGGAGGCTGCTCGTGTTCGTGCCAGAGACGATGCTGCAGCTGCTCGAGCTCGGGGGGAACAAATTCGGGTTCGCGACGACGAGGGTAATAACGAGCGACGACGCCGAGATCGACGACGTGAGACTCGTCAGGGATGGCGACCACCTCCTCCTCGTCTCTGATCAATGGGCGCCCGACACTACCAGCACGCATAGGAATCAATAATGAAAGCACCGATGCATGCGTTGTAATATTGGATCTTCCAGAAAAATGAACTGCGAGATTAGGAAGATGATATGGATTGCACAGCTTTGACAGAAAATCTGGTCCTCCTTCATTGACTTGATTCATACGAGGCGACTCCTAGGAATCAACCGGTTGATTTCAAAAAGAAATCAGCTAGGTTCTCAGCCGTCAGATCCGTCACCCGCAAACCGTTGACCGCTCAACGCAGCAAGCTGCACCACAGTAGCCACACCCTCATCAATGGACCGACCATTGCACTACAGCTCCGCCGACGGCCCGCAGCACCACGCCCGTTGCACTATAGCTTCTCCTTTCACCACCGGTACCGGTGTGTTGCACTGCAGCTCCACCATCGGCGCGTAGCAACACCCCCGTTGCACTGCAGCTCTACTGCCCACCGGCGTGTTGCATTGCAACTCCGTCGTCGGTGCGTAGCAACATGCCCATTGCACTGCAGCTCTACTGCCCACCAGCGTTTTGCACTGCAGCTCCGCGGCCCGCCGAGATCTGCGAGGACGCAACACCATGCACGCTGTGACGAAACATCCCCACTGCCAGGCGAGATCCATGGTTCTAGTGCTCCTCCTCTGCAGCACTGGCAACGATGCGACTTGTTTGTCAACACCAACCACATCAACGGTCGGCGACACTCGGCAACACCGACTGCAGCAACAGCCGACGCCGGTGCTGAGCATGATGCGACCTCGCATCATCAGTCCACCACCAGCGATGATGGCAGTAGCTTGCAGTGGCGTATAGAGCTTAGGCATCAACGCTTGGGGGCCAAGGCAGTCGACATATAGAACAAAGGCGGGAGGTGGAGGAAAAAACCACACGGACGTGTGGCGTGCATAGGGGGCGGTTTATGCGAGCGTGTAATCATCTGGCTGATAGTAAACATTTTCCTTCCTACTTCCTTAGTCTCGAATTACTTATCGCAGAAATGGATGTATCTATACGTATTTTTAGTTCTATATACATCCATTTCTATCCATTTACGCGACGAGTGATTCGGAACGGAGGGAGTGCAACATTAGAGGATCTGCAGCTGGACCTAGCAAATCTGCCCCCCTAAACTTCTGTGGACGCGTTCGCGAACAATAACTGGTCACCCGTCAAATGTCTGTGTCCACGATACCTCATTATCAAATCCTCAAACCCAAACAATGGCATGCATCATTGAACTAACCTGCTTTGTTCTACATGCCATCAGACTACCAAAAATTGGCTTGTTGTACTAGCTATGAGCTATGGAGAAAGTTCACTGACGGTCACCTTTGCCCTTGCCCTTGTTGTGTTCATCACGGAATTAGCGGTAGAAGACGCAATATGGATTGAGCCGGATCTTCTCACTGTCGAAGTTGTTCAACCCATCACCGGCCTCCTCCTCCTCTTTGGGGGACAGTCCAGCGAGGGCACGCGTCGTCTGGGGTTACCGCTTCACGAGGACGCGGGCTCGGAGGGTATCCTCGGTCATGTCCAACACGGCATGCGGCTTCGTTTCCACTGTTTGATGCGCATTCTCCCTCGCTCGGCGGGCACAATGGCCCTCAGCGCATCCATGGGCGAGCCATCTACCGGCATTGACCTTGAACTCGGAGCCCGACTTCACGGGAATGAGGCTCAACACCAGGGGTTGTGAAGCCAGCCCGGGGCCGTTTGGCTGGGCGCGATGGTCCGCCGTGATCACGCACCTCGAGCTACCGGTGGGACGAATCCAAGTGCTGCTTGCGTGGTCGCAATGGATTCCCGTCGGAGCGACTCAGTCCATAGTGCTCAGGCGGATTCCTCTAATTTGCATGAAGGACTATATTTCTTTGTATCTTCATTTAAATCTATGTAATTTTAGTTTAGATTTTGTTTAAATTTATGTAATATAGTTTATTATGCAATATACTTTATGCTACTAGTTTGAATGGAGTTCCAATCAAGTTTGATGGACTAGTTTGAATCAAGAACCGCTTAATTTTAGAGGAGCAAATTTGAGGAGTTAAAGGATAAGAGTCAACATATTCCTCTAAATTATAGGGATCGGTTGGAGATGGTCTAAGACTTGGTCGCTAATTCCATCTTGGAGAAAAAATGCAGTCCTTACCTTTCAAGTTTTACTAGCACATACGCCCATGCGTTGCAATGGAGAAATTATACCTGTTTAAAAAACCTTTAAAACTGTGTTGAACCACATATGCTTCGCTATGAAGTAAATGCAAGCTGTCATGAATCAGGATTGCCTCGTTGAGCGAATGGATTGTAGGAGAAGAGTCGCTAATGACAAAAGCGATCGACAAATAGGGTTCTTCGGGACGGGACGACAGTTCAACACATGGGACATGATAATGCTTGCTGGAGGAAAACGGTTGAACATTTTTCCACCACCACGTTGAGCACTCACCTGGCTGCGAGCCATGCCATTCCCAGGCGGCGATTGGAGTTGCTAATGTTAGGGGCATCGGCGTCGTGACCGAAGGAGGCGACCTAAACGAGGAGCATCAATAGAGGCGCACGAGGAGGGGTTAAGAGTATTTTATATCTCCAACGGCCGCCCAACGCGCGATGCGTTAAAAAAGCGTTTGCAGCGCGTCGAACGACTGTTTTTGCGCGGCGTGGAGCACTGGCTTCAATGGCGGCTGTAAACATTAGCGCGCGTGGTAGCTCCAGCAGGCGCTGCAAAAATAGTGTGCGCGCACTCTCGCACAAACACTCTATACAGTGCATATGCATAGATAGATAGATAAAACGATACATAGATATTTCACAATGCATACATAGTTCATCATAGCATAGATAGATAAAAATTACGGTGCAACTGGATAAAACTACGGTGCAACTAGATAAAAACTACGGTGCAACTAGAATCTACTCCGAGTCGTCATCATCATTCTCGCTGGTGTCGTCCGTGGTAAAGAGCCACACGTCTTCCTAACGAGGATCGTCTGAGTTGAAGAACGACTCCCCACCTGCGTTAATGAGATCACACTGCGCCTCCCCGAGTGCCTTCCGCTGACGCCTGTCCGCCCGCTCCGCGCGCTGCCTTGCCGTCCTCTCCGCCCAGAAGGCGTTCTCGTCGGCGACTGTTGGGAATCGTTGCAGAAATTAAAAAAATTCTACGCATCACCAAGATCAATCTATGGAGAGACTAGCAACGAGAGAGAGGGGAGTGCATCTTCATACCCTTGAAGATCGCGATGCAGAAGCGTTACAAGAACACGGATGAAGGAGTCGTACTACTACTACGGCAGGGCTTCGCCAAGCACTACTACTACGGAGGAGGTGTTGGGGAGGGAGAGGGCTGCGCCAGGGGAAGGGGTGCGGCTCCCATGCGCCTCCCCAATATATATAGGGGTGGAGGGGGCTGGTTTCTTGCCCTCCAAGTCCATTGGGGCGTGGCAAAGGTGGGGGAAAGAAATCCCATCATTTCCCTTCCCCACCGATTGTTATCCCCCTTTTTTAGGGATCTTGATCTTATCCCTTCGGGATATGATCTTATTCCTTCTAAGGGGGGATCTTGGTGCGCCTTGACCAGGGGTGTGGGGCCTTGCCCCCACTACCCACGTTCACGTGGGTCCCCCCATGCAGGTGGGCCCCACTCCGAAACCTTCTAGAACTTTCCCGGTATAATACCGAAAAATCCCGAACATTTTCCGGTGGCCAAAATAGGACTTCCCATATATAAATCTTTACCTCCGGACCATTTCAGAACTCCTCGTGACGCCCGGGATCTCATCCGGGACTCCGAACAACATTCAGTAACTGCACACTAATTCCCATAACAACTCTAGCGTCACCGAACCTTAAGTGTGTAGACCCTACAGGTTCGGGAATCATGCAGACATGACTGAGACAACTCTCTGGCCAATAACCAACAGCGGGATCTGGATACTGAAAGGATCTAGATGACGACTAGAGGGGGGGTGAATAGGCATTTTAAAACTGTTATGGATTTGGCTTTATCCTAATGCGGAATTAAACTAAACGGATACCTTTCAAGCACAAATCCTAAATATGCTAGGCTCAACTAAGTGCAGCAACAACCTATGCTAAACAAGATAGGCACTTAAGGAAACTAGCAAGCACAAACTATATCACAAGATATGGAAATGTAGGAACAACTAAGCAATTCAACTAGCACAAGATATATCAATATGAGCAAGTATGAATTGCGGGAAGTAAAGGGTGTGGGTAAGAGATAACCACAAGTGAGTCGGAGACGCGGATTTATCCCGAAGTTCACACTCGTGAGAGTGCTAATCTCCGTTAGAGCGGTGCCGAAGCCAAAGCTCCGGGGCGTCACCAAGTGACTCACCGTATTCTCCTTTTCGAGTCACCCCCAACGGATGAGCCTCGATTCACTCGGGGTTGGTCTTGAAGGCGACCACCACACCTTTACAAACTTCTCCTGAGCACACCACAAACAAGGAAGCTTCCGGAGGAACTTGACCACCTAGGCCACTTCAACACCCTTCCCCGGAGCACACCACAAGAGGAAGCTTCCGGGGGAACCTTGGCCACATAGGCCTCTTTCACAATCTTCTCAATGTATCACCAAACCGTCTAGGAGGCGGAGGCCTCCAAGAGTAATAAACTCACGGGCTCACACTCGAACAAATCGATGCAGGGAGCTCAAACCAATGCAACAAATGCAATGCAAGGTCAAGCAACAAATGCTCAACTCACTCTCTCAATCTCATAAGATGCACTCTTGAAAGTAGGAGATTGAAGATAGGGGATGCTTTGGATATGATCAACAAATGGCTCACTAATCCATCCACAAATCCCCCTTCACATAGAGGGGAGATAGGGGTTTGGGAGAGGTGGAGAGAGGCTCAAAATGGTGTTTAGAATGTGTGTGAACCAACCCCCAACCGGTGGGAGGAAAGGGCCCTTAAATAGCCAAACTCCGAAACTAGCCGTTGGGGCTCCAATGGGCATTTCCTGGGCACCCCGTGCGCACGGGGGTTGAGACCCCGTGTGCACGGGGTTCCGTGTGCACGGTACGAGCCCGTGTGCACGGAGTACCCAGAATTCTGGACACCCCGTGCGCACGGGGTCAAAGACCCCGTGCACACGAGGTCCCCAGGACAGCCAGCAGCAGCCCACTAAAACATCGATAACTTGGGCATACGGACTCCGAATTCGATGATCTTGGGCTCGTTTTGAAGCTATGGAAAAGCCCAAGGTCCTCACATAGAGAACCACCCAAGGTCAACAAGAAAGAATGATGCAAGTAATGCAAAGGTTTGAGCTCTCTACATGCGACGTGATCAAGCTACTTGCCCGAGAGTCCCTCTTGATAGTACGGCTATCAAACCTATAATCCGGTCTCCCACCAAGCACTATGAGACCGGAAAAACTAGGAAAACCTAGCTAAGGTGTACCTTTGCCTTGCACATTCAACTTGAGCTTGATGATGACTTTAATGCTTGCCTCAAGTTGGAATCCCTTTCTTGTCCACGACCACTTGGTGAAGATACTCGAATTGCTTCCTCATGATGCAATGAGGGAAGCCTTATCTCAAGCCCATCTTCACATGCACATTATCATGATGTGGACCGCAAGCTTCAAAGCATATAACCTCCGGCTTCTCATCTTGCACCTGGACTCCCCGAACTCGATGACCATCACCACTTGATGTCATCTCATCTTGCACTTGGACTCCTCAAATCCGATGACCATCACCACTTGATGTCATCCACACATAGGCTACACGAGATCTTTCCTTTTGATGCAAGCCTATGAGAAACACCTAACCCACGTAGACATAACAAACATATAGCATGGGTTAGGTAACAAAGCACAATTCACAATTACTTACCATACCACTAGATCACTTAATCTCACGTGGTACATTGTTTGTGCTTTGTGAGTTGACCACTTAGATATACTCTTCGAGCTTCACCTTGGTCAACCAACATCTTTACTTCAAGCTCCATCTTGGTTTCTTGAAAGCCACAATGAACTCTTCATTTCACTTCATTGCTTCAAGACAATATCACCAAAGACTCTTTCATGACCATATCAAGTTCCACTATGAATATCATCTTGGTCACCACTTGCCCTTCTAAAAACTCCATCCCAAAATCTTGAGAGGCATAATGAATTCGTCACTCTAGTTGCTTGCTTCAAGGCTTGATCAACCGAAACCCAACACATGAGCTCACCATGATCTTGTCTTGAAACCATAACTCGAATTCTTCTCTTTGATTACTCTCAAGCCTTGATCCTCAGAAGACCAACTTGAAACCTCGCTGGATATGGAATCTTGAGAGCCAACACCTAGGCCCCATGAGCACGGGGTATCCAGAGAGTTGACACTCGACCCCGTGCGCACGGTATAAGCCCGTGTGCATGGGGTATCCAGAGAGGGATACCATGAGGACTTCTTCGGATGCTTTGATGGCAATCTTCACATAACGACCCAAAGAACTTCAAGCATCACTATGGAACATATCTTCATATAAGATCCAATGCACTAGATGCTCCATAGGAATTGTCATTTAATACCAAAGCTTAGAGCAAATATAACTTCATCTATATGGACTTCATCCTTGATTCCATCCAATATCCTTGAGGCATTATCTTCATATATGTGGACTTCATCCTTGATTCCATCCAATATCCTTGAGGCACCATCTATGGACAAAACCTTCAAATATATCTCACTGAAAACATTAGTCCATAGAGATTGTCATTCAATTACCAAAACCACACTTAGGGGCTACATGCCCTTTCAGATACCCATGTTGGCTCCCACATGTTCCACGATGATCTCATCGGATGAACCATGATGTCGGGGATTCAATCAATCTTGTATACAATTTCCTTTGTCAATCGGTACGTTACTTGCCCGAGATTCGATCGTCGGTATCCCAATACCTCGTTCAATCTCGTTACCGGCAAGTCACTTTTACTCGTTCCGTAACACATCATCCCGTGATCAACTCTTTGGTCACATTGAGCTCATTATGATGATGTCCTACCGAGTGGGCCCAGAGATACCTCTCCGTCACACGGAGTGACAAATCCCAGTCTCGATTCGTGCCAACCCAACAGACACTTTCGGAGATACCCGTAGTGTGCCTTTATAGCCACCCAGTTACGTTGTGACGTTTGGCACACCCAAAGCATTCCTACGGTATCCAGGAGTTGCACAATCTCATGGTCTAAGGAAATGATACTTGACATTAGAAAAGCTTTAGCAGACGAACTACACGATCTTGTGCTGATGTGATCCCGTTATCAATGACATCCAATGTCCATGGTCAGGAAACCGTAACTATCTATTGATCAACGAGCTAGTCAACTAGAGGCTTACTAGAGACATATTGTGGTCTACGTATTCACACATGTATTACGGTCTCCGGTTAATACAATTATACCATGAACAATAGACAATTATCATGAACAAGGAAATATAATAACAACTATTAGTGTTGCCTCTAGGGCATATTTCCAACAGTCTCCCACTTGCACTAGAGTCAACAATCTAGTTCACATCACTATGTGATTGTAATGAATCCAACACCCATGGGGTTTGATCATATCTCGCTTGTGAGAGAGGTTATTAGTCAACGGGTCTGAACCTTTCAGATCCGTGTGTGCTTTACAAATCTCTATGTCATCTTGTAGATGCAGCTACCATGCGCTACTTGGAGCTATTCCAAATAACTGCTCTGCTATACGAATCCGGTTTTCTACTCAGAGTCATCCGGATTAGTGTCAAAGTTTGCATCGACGTAACCCTTTACGACGAACTCTTTTACCACCTCCATAATCGAAAAAATTTCTTAGTCCACTAGTTACTAAGGATAAGTTTGACCGCTGTCATGTGATCCATTCCTGGATCACTCTTGTACCCCTTGATTGACTCATGGCAAGGCACACTTCAGGTGCGGTACACAACATAGCATACTGTAGAGCCTACGTCTAAAGCATAGGGGACGACCTTCGTCCTTTCTCTCTCTTCTGCCGTGGTCAGATCTTGAGTCTCACTCAATGCTCACACCTTATAACACAGCCAAGAACTCCTTCTTTGCTGATCTTATTTGAACTCCTTCAAAATCTTGTCACGGTATGTATTCATTTGAAAGTACTATTAAGCGTTTTTTGATCTATCCTTATAGATCTTGATGCTCAATGTTCAAGTAGCTTAATCCAGGTTTTCCATTGAAAAACACTTTTCAAATAACCCTATATGCTTTCCAGAAATTCTACATCATTTCTGATCAACAATATGTCAACAACATATACTCATCAGAAATTCTATAGTGCTCCCACTCACTTCTTTGGAAATACAAGTTTCTCATAAACTTTGTATAAACCCAAAATCTTTGATCATCTCATAAAAGCGTATATTCCAACTCCGAGATGCTTACTCCAGTCCTTAGAAGGATTGCTGGAGCTTTGCATACTTGTTAGCATCTTTTAGGATTGACAAAAACCTTCTGGTTGTATCACATACAACCTTTCCTCAAGAAAATTGTCGAGGAAACATTGTTTTGACATCCTATCTGCAAGATTTCATAAATAATGCAGTAACTGCTAATACAATTCCAACAGACTCTCAGTATCGCTACGAGTGAGAAAGTCTCACCACAGTCAACTCCTTGAACTTGTCGGAAAACATCTTAACGACAAGTCGAGTTTCTTAATGGTGATGTCCGTCTTCCTTTTAAAATCCATCTGTACCCAATAGCCTTACGACCATCAAGTAGTTCTTCCAAAGTCTATACTTTGTTTTCACACATGGATCCTCTTGGATTTTATGGCCTCGAGCCATTTGTCGGAATCCGGGCCCACCATCGTTTCTCCATAGCTCGTAGGTTCATTGTTGTCTAGCAACATGACCTCCAAGACAGGATTACTTACCACTCTGAAATAGTACGCATCCTTGTCGACCTACGAGGTTTGGTAGTCACTTGATCCGAAGTTTCATGATCACTATCATCAGCTTCCACTTCAATTGGTGTAGGTGAAGGAAATATGCCCTAGAGGCAATAATAAAGTTATTATTTATTTCCTTATATCATGATCAATGTTTATTATTCATGCTAGAATTGTATTAACCGGAAACATGATACATGTGTGAATACATAGACAAACAGAGTGTCACTAGTATGCCTCTACTTGACTAGCTCGTCGATCAAAGATGGTTATGTTTCCTAGCCATAGACATGAGTTGTCATTTGATTAACGGGATCACATCATTAGGAGAATAATGTGATTGACTTGACCCATTCCGTTAGCTTAGCACTCGATCGTTTAGTATATTGCTATTGCTTTCTTCATGACTTATACATGTTCCTATGACTATGAGATTATGCAACTCCCATTTACCGGAGGAACACTTTGTGTGCTACCAAACGTCACAACATAACTCGGTGATTATAAAGGTGCTCTACAGGTGTCTCCGAAGGTACTTGTTAGGTTGGCGTATTTCGAGATTAGGATTTGTCACTCCGATTGTCGGAGAGGTATCTCTGGGCCCTCTCGGTAATGCACATCACTTAAGCCTTGCAAGCATTGCAACTAAAGAGTTTGTTGCAAGATGATGTATTACGGAACGAGTAAAGAGACTTGCCGGTAACGAGATTGAACTAGGTATTAAGATACTGACGATCGAATCTCGGGCAAGTAACATACCGATGACAAAGGGAACAACGTATGTTGTTATGCGGTCTGACCGATAAAGATCTTCGTAGAATATGTGGGAGCCAATATGAGCAGCCAGGTTCCGCTATTGGTTATTGACCGGAGACATGTCTCGGTCATGTCTACATAGTTCTTGAACCCGTAGGGTCCGCACGCTTAACGTTACGATGACAGTTATATTATGAGTTTATATGTTTTGATGTACCGAAGGTTGTTCGGAGTCCCGGATGTGATCACGGACATTACGAGGAGTCTCGAAATGGTCGAGACATAAAGATTGATATATTGGACGACTATATTCGGACACCGGAAATGTTCCGGGTGATTTCGGAGAAAACCGGAGTGCCGGAGGGTTACCGGAACCCCCCGGGAGAAGTAATGGGCCTTATGGGCCTTAGTGGAGAGAGAGAGGGGCAGCCAGGAGGGGCCGCGCGCCCCCTTCCCCTCTGGTCCGAATTGGACTAGGAGAGGGGGGCGGCGCCCCCCTTTCCTTCTCCCTCTCCCCCTTCCTTTCCCCCTCCTAGTAGGAGTAGGAAAGAGGGGAGTCCTACTCCTACTAGGAGGAGGACTCCTCCTCCTGGCGCGCCAACAAGGGCCGGCCGGCATCCCCCTTGGTCCTTTATATACGGGGGCAGAGGGCATCCCATAGAGATAACAATTGATCTTTTAGCCGTGTGCGGTGCCCCCTCCACCATATTACACCTCGATAATATCGTAGCGGTGCTTAGGCGAAGCCCTGCGTCTGTAGAACATCATCATCGTCACCACGCCGTCGTGCTGACGAAACTCTCCCTCAACACTCGGCTGGATCGGAGTTCGAGGGACGTCATCAAGCTGAATGTGTGCTGAACTTGGAGGTGCCGTACGTTCGGTACTTGATCGGTCGGATCGTGAAGACGTACGACTACATCAACCGCGTTGTGTTAATGCTTCCGCTTTCACTCTACGAGGGTACGTGGACAACACTCTCCCCTCTCGTTGCTATGCATCACCATGATCTTGCGTGTGCGTAGGATTTTTTTTGAAATTACTACGTTCCCCAACAGTGGCATCCGAGCCTGGTTTTATGCGTTGGTGTTATGCAGGAGTAGAACACAAGTGAGTTGTGGGCGATATAAGTCATACTGCTTATCAACATGTCATACTTTGGTTCGGCGGTATTGTGAGATGAAGCGGCCCGGACCGACATTACGTGTACGCTTACGCGAGACTGGTTTCACTGTTGCGAGCACTCGTTGCTTAAAGGTGACTGGCGGGTGTCTGTCTCTCTCACTTTAGTTGAACCGAGTGTGGCTACGCCCGGTCCTTGCGAAGGTTTAAACAGCACCAACCTGACAAACTATCGTTGTGGTTTTGATGCGTAGGTAAGAACGGTTCTTGCTAAGCCCGTAGCAGCCACGTAAAACTTGCAACAACAAAGTAGAGGACGTCTAACTTGTTTTTGCAGGGCATGTTGTGATGTGATATGGTCAACACATGATACTGAATTTTATTGTATGAGATGATCATGTTTTGTAACCGAGTTATCGGCAACTGGCAGGAGCCATATGGTTGTCGCTTTATTGTATGCAATGCAGTCGCCATGTAATTGTTTTACTTTATCACTAAGCGGTAGCGATAGTCGTAGAAGCAATAGTTGGCGAGACGACAACGATGCTTCGATGGAGATCAAGGTGTCACGCCGATGACGATAGTGATCATGACGGTGCTTCGGAGATGGAGATCACAAGCACAAGATGATGATGGCCATATCATATCACTTATATTGATTGCCTGTGATGTTTATCTTTTATGCATCTTATCTTGCTTTGATTGACGGTAGCATTATAAGATGATCCCTCACTAAATTATCAAAGTATAAGTGTTCTCCCTGAGTATGCACCGTTGCAAAAGTTCTTCGTGCTGAGACACCATGTGATGATCGGGTGTGATAGGCTCTACGTTCAAATACAACGGGTGCAAAACAGTTGCACACGCGGAATACTCAGGTTAAACTTGACGAGCCTAGCATATAACAGATATGGCCTCGGAACACGGAGACCGAAAGGTCGAGCGTGAATCATATAGTAGATATGATCAACATAGTGATGTTCACCGTTGAAACTACTCCATCTCACGTGATGATCGGACATGGTTTAGTTGATATGGATCACGTGATCACTTAGAGGATTAGAGGGATGTCTATCTAAGTGGGAGTTCTTAAGTAATATGATTAATTGAACTTGAATTTATCATGAACTTAGTACCTGATAGTATCTTGCTTGTCTATGTTAATTGTAGATAGATGGCCCGTGCTGTTGTTCCGTTAAATTTTAATGCGTTCCTTGAGAAAGCAAAGTTGAAAGATGATGGTAGCAATTACACGGACTGGGTCCGTAACTTGAGGAATATCCTCATTGCTGCACAGAAGAATTACGTCCTGGAAGCACCGCTGGGTGCCAGGCCTGCTGCAGGAGCAACACCAGATGTTATGAACGTCTGGCAGAGCAAAGCTGATGACTACTCGATAGTTCAGTGTGCCATGCTTTTCGGCTTAGAACCGGGTCTTCAATGAGGTTTTGAACGTCATGGAGCATATGAGATGTTCCAGGAGTTGAAGTTAATATTTCAAGCAAATGCCCGGATTGAGAGATATGAAGTCTCCAATGAGTTCTACAGCTGCAAGATGGAAGAGAATAGTTCTGTCAGTGAGCATATACTCAAAATGTCTGGGTATAACAATCACTTGATTCAACTGGGAGTTAATCTTCCGGATGATAGCGTCATTGACAGAATTCTTCAATCACTGCCACCAAGCTACAAGAGCTTCATGATGAACTATAACATGCAAGGGATGAATAAGACGATTCCCGAGCTCTTCGCAATGCTAAAGGCTGCGAAGGTAGAAATCAAAAAGGAGCATCAAGTGTTGATGGTCAATAAGACCACTAGTTTCAAGAAAAAGGGCAAAGGGAAGAAGAAGGGGAACTTCAAGAAGAACAGCAAACAAGTTGCTGCTCAGGAGAAGAAACCCAAGTCTGGACCTAAGCCTGAGACTGAGTGCTTCTACTGCAAGCAGACTGGTCACTGGAAGCGGAACTGCCCCATGTATTTGGCGGATAAGAAGGATGGCAAGGTGAACAAAGGTATATGTGATATACATGTTATTGATGTGTACCTTACTAATGCTCGCAGTAGCACCTGGGTATTTGATACTGGTTCTGTTGCTAATATTTGCAACTCGGAACAGGGGCTACGGATTAAGCGAAGATTGGCTAAGGACGAGGTGACGATGCGCGTGGGAAATGGTTCCAAAGTCGATGTAATCGCGGTCGGCACGCTACCTCTACATCTACCTTCGGGATTAGTTTTAGACCTAAATAATTGTTATTTGGTGCCAGTGTTAAGCATGAACATTATATCTGGATCTTGTTTGATGCGAGACGGTTATTCATTTAAATCAGAGAATAATGGTTGTTCTATTTATATGAGTAATATCTTTTATGGTCATGCACCCTTGAAGAGTGGTCTATTTTTGTTGAATCTCGATAGTAGTGATACACATATTCATAATATTGAAACCAAAAGATGCAAAGTTGATAATGATAGTGCAACTTATTTGTGGCACTGCCATTTAGGTCATATCGGTGTAAAGCGCATGAAGGAACTCCATACTGATGGACTTTTGGAACCACTTGATTATGAATCACTTGGTACTTGCGAACCGTGCCTCATGGGCAAGATGACTAAAACACCGTTCTCCGGAACTATGGAGAGAGCAACAGATTTGTTGGAAATCATACATACAGATGTATGTGGTCCGATGAATATTGAGGCTCGTGGCGGATATCGTTATTTTCTCACCTTCACAGATGATTTGAGCAGATATGGGTATATCTACTTAATGAAACATAAGTCTGAAAAATTTGAAAAGTTCAAAGAATTTTAGAGTGAAGTTGAAAATCATCGTAACAAGAAAATAAAAATTTCTACGATCTGATCGTGGAGGAGAATATTTGAGTTATGAGTTTGGTCTTCATTTGAAACAATGCGGAATAGTTTCGCAACTCACGCCACCCGGAACACCACAGCGTAATGGTGTGTCCGAACGTCGTAATCATACTTTACTAGATATGGTGCGATCTATGATGTCTCTTACTGATCGCTATCGTTTTGGGGTTATGCTTTAGAGACGGCTGCATTGACGTTAAATAGGGCACCATCAAAATCCGTTGAGACGACGCCTTATGAACTGTGGTTTAGCAAGAAACCAAAGTTGTCGTTTCTTAAAGTTTGGGGCTGCGATGCTTATGTGAAAAAACTTCAACCTGATAAGCTCGAACCCAAATCGGAGAAATGTGTCTTCATAGGATACCCAAAGGAGACTATTGGGTACACCTTCTATCACAGATCCGAAGGCAAAACTTTTGTTGCTAAATTCGGAAATTTTCTGGAGAAGGAGTTTCTCTCGAAAGAAGTGAGTGGGAGGAAAGTAGAACTTGATGAGGTAACTGTACCTGCTCCCTTATTGGAAAGTAGTTCATCACAGAAACCAGTTTCTGTGACACCTACGCCAATTAGTGAGGAAGTTAATGATGATGATCATGAAACTTCAGATCAAGTTATTACTGAACCTCGTAGATCAACCAGAGTAAGATCCGCACCAGAGTGGTACGGTAATCCTGTTCTGGAGGTTATGTTACTAGACCATGACGAACCTACGAACTATGAAGAAGCGATGGTGAGCCCAGATTCCGCAAAATGGCTTGAGGCCATGAAATCCGAGATGGGATCCATGTATGAGAACAAAGTATGGACTTTGGTTGACTTGCCCGATGATCAGCAAGCCATTGAAAATAAATGGATCTTCAAGAAGAAGACTGACGCTGACGGTAATGTTACTGTCTATAAAGCTCGACTTGTTGCGAAAGGTTTTCGACAAGTTCAAGGGATTGACTACGATGAGACCTTCTCACCCGTAGCGATGCTTAAGTCTGTCCGAATCATGTTAGCAATTGCCGCATTTTATGATTATGAAATTTGGCAAATGGATGTCAAAACTGCATTCCTGAATGGATTTCTGGAAGAAGAGTTGTATATGATGCAACCGGAAGGTTTTGTCGATCCAAAGGAAGCTAACAAAGTGTGCAAGCTCCAGCGATCCATTTATGGACTGGTGCAAGCCTCTCGGAGTTGGAATAAACGCTTTGATAGTGTGATCAAAGCATTTGGTTTTATACAGACTTTTGGAGAAGCCTGTATTTACAAGAAAGTGAGTGGGAGCTCTGTAGCATTTCTGATATTATATGTGGATGACATATTGCTGATTGGAAATGATATAGAGTTTCTGGATAGCATAAAGGGATACTTGAATAAGAGTTTTTCAATGAAAGACCTCGGTGAAGCTGCGTATATATTGGGCATCAAGATTTATAGAGATAGATAAGGATGCTTAATTGGACTTTCACAAAGCACATACCTTGACAAAGTTTTGAAAAAGTTCAAAATGGATCAAGCAAAGAAAGGGTTCTTGCCTGTGTTACAAGGTGTGAAATTGAGTAAGACTCAATGCCCGACCACTGCAGAAGATAGAGAGAAGATGAAAGATGTTCCCTATGCTTCAGCCATAGGCTCTATCATGTATGCAATGCTGTGTACCAGAGCTGATGTATGCCTTGCTATAAGTCTAGCAGGAAGGTACCAAAGTAATCCAGGAGTGGATCACTGGACAGCGGTCAAGAAGATCCTGAAATACCTGAAAAGGACTAAGGATATGTTTCTCGTTTATGGAGGTGACAAAGAGCTCATCATAAATGGTTACGTCGATGCAAGCTTTGACGCTAATCCGGACGATTCTAAATCACAAACAGGATACGTGTTTACATTGAACGGTGGAGCTGTCAGTTGGTGTAGTTCTAAACAAAGCGTCGTGGCGGGATCTACCTGTGAAGCGGAGTACATAGCTGCTTCGGAAGCAGCAAATGAAGGAGTCTGGATGAAGGAGTTCATATCCGATCTAGGTGTCATACCTAGTGCATCGGGTCCAATGAAAATCTTTTGTGACAATACTAGTGCAATTGCCTTGGCAAAGGAATCCAGATTTCACAAGAGAACCAAGCACATCAAGAGACGCTTCAATTCCATCCGGGATTTAGTCCAGGTGGGAGAGATAGAAATTTGCAAGATACATACGGATCTGAATGTTGCAGACCCGTTGACTAAGCCTCTTCCACGAGCAAAACATGATCAGCACAGAGACTCCATGGGTGTAAGAATCATTACTGTGTAATCTAGATTATTGACTCTAGTGCAAGTGGGAGACTGAAGGAAATATGCCCTAGAGGCAATAATAAAGTTATTATTTATTTCCTTATATCATGATCAATGTTTATTATTCATGCTAGAATTGTATTAACCGGAAACATGATACATGTGTGAATACATAGACAAACAGAGTGTCACTAGTATGCCTCTACTTGACTAGCTCGTCGATCAAAGATGGTTATGTTTCCTAGCCATAGACATGAGTTGTCATTTGATTAACGGGATCACATCATTAGGAGAATAATGTGATTGACTTGACCCATTCCGTTAGCTTAGCACTCGATCGTTTAGTATATTGCTATTGCTTTCTTCATGACTTATACATGTTCCTATGACTATGAGATTATGCAACTCCCATTTACCGGAGGAACACTTTGTGTGCTACCAAACGTCACAACATAACTCGGTGATTATAAAGGTGCTCTACAGGTGTCTCCGAAGGTACTTGTTAGGTTGGCGTATTTCGAGATTAGGATTTGTCACTCCGATTGTCGGAGAGGTATCTCTGGGCCCTCTCGGTAATGCACATCACTTAAGCCTTGCAAGCATTGCAACTAAAGAGTTTGTTGCAAGATGATGTATTACGGAACGAGTAAAGAGACTTGCCGGTAACGAGATTGAACTAGGTATTAAGATACCGACGATCGAATCTCGGGCAAGTAACATACCGATGACAAAGGGAACAACGTATGTTGTTATGCGGTCTGACCGATAAAGATCTTCACAGAATATGTGGGAGCCAATATGAGCATCCAGGTTCCGCTATTGGTTATTGACCGGAGACATGTCTCGGTCATGTCTACATAGTTCTCGAACCCGTAGGGTCCGCACGCTTAACGTTACGATGACAGTTATATTATGAGTTTATATGTTTTGATGTACTGAAGGTTGTTCGGAGTCCCGGATGTGATCATGGACATGACGAGGAGTCTCGAAATGGTCAAGACATAAAGATTGATATATTGGACGACTATATTCGGACACCGGAAATGTTCCGGGTGATTTCGGAGAAAACCGGAGTGCCGGAGGGTTACCGGAACCCCCCCGGGAGAAGTAATGGGCCTTATGGGCCTTAGTGGAGAGAGAGAGGCAGCCAGGAGGGGCCGCGCGCCCCCTCCCCCTCTGGTCCGAATTGGACTAGGAGAGGGGGGCGGCGCCCCCCTTTCCTTCTCCCTCTCCCCCTTCCTTTCCCCTCCTAGTAGGAGTAGGAAAGAGGGGAGTCCTACTCCTACTAGGAGGAGGACTCCTCCTCCTGGCGCGCCAACAAGGGCCGGCCGGCATCCCCCTTGCTCCTTTATATACGGGGGCAGGGGGGCACCCCATAGAGATAACAATTGATCTATTGATCTTTTAGCCGTGTGCGGTGCCCCCTCCACCATATTACACCTCGATAATATCATAGCGGTGCTTAGGCGAAGCCTTGCGTCGGTAGAACATCATCATCATCATCACCACGCCGTCGTGCTGACGAAACTCTCCCTCAACACTCGCCTGGATCGGAGTTCGAGGGACGTCATCGAGCTGAACGTGTGCTGAACTCGGAGGTGCCGTACGTTCGGTACTTGATCGGTCGGATCGTGAAGACGTACGACTACATCAACCACGTTGTGTTAATGCTTCCGCTTTCGGTCTACGAGGGTACGTGGACAACACTCTCCCCTCTCGTTGCTATGCATCACCATGATCTTGCGTGTGCGTAGGAATTTTTTTGAAATTACTACGTTCCCCAACAGTAGGCGCTACAGGAACTGATACGTCTCCAACTTATCTATAATTTTTTATTGTTCCATGCTATATTATATTCTGTTTTGGACATTATTGTGCTTTATTATACACTTATATATTATTTTTGGGACTAACCTATTAACCGGAGGCCCAGCCCAGAATTGCTATTTTTTGCCTATTTCAGAGTTTCGCAGAAAAAGAATATCAAACGGAGTCCAAATGGAATGAAACTTTCGGGAACGTGATTTTCGAAACGAACGTGATCCAGAGGACTTGGACCCTACGTCAAGACATCAAACAGGAGGGCACGAGGTAGGGGGGCGCGCCTACCCCCTGGGCGCGCCCTCCACCCTCGTGGGCCTCATGTTGCTCCACTGACGTACTTCTTCCTCCTATATATACCTACGTACCCCCAAACTACCAGAGACGGAGCCAAAAACCTAATTCCACCGCCGCAACCTTCTGTACCCATGAGATCCCATCTTGGGGCCTTTTCCGGAGCTCCGCCGGAGGGGGCATCGATCACGGAGTGCTTCTACATCAACACCATAGCCTCTCCGATGATGTGTGAGCAGTTTACCTCAGACCTTCGGGTCCATAGTTATTAGCTAGATGGCTTCTTCTCTCTTTTTGGATCTCAATACAATGTTCTCCCCCTTTCTTATGGAGATCTATTCGATGTAATCTTCTTTTGCGGTGTGTTTGTTGAGACCGATGAATTGTGGGTTTATGATCAAGTTTATCTATGAACAATATTTGAATCTTCTCTGAATTCTTTTATGTATGATTGGTTATCTTTGCAAGTCTCTTCGAATTATCAGTTTGGTTTGGCCTACTAGATTGATCTTTCTTGCAATGGGAGGAGTGCTTAGCTTTGGGTTCAATCTTGCGGTGTCCTTTCCCAGTGACAGTAGGGGCAGCAAGGCACGTATTGTATTGTTGCCATCGAGGATAACAAGATGGGGTTTATATCATATTGCATGAGTTTATCCCACTACATCATGTCATCTTGCTTAAAGCGTTACTCTGTTCTTATGAACTTAATACTCTAGATGCATGCTGGATAGCGGTCGATGTGTGGAGTAATAGTAGTAGATGCAGGCAGGACTCGGTCTACTTGTCTCGGACGTGATGCCTATATACATGATCATACCTAGATATTCTCATAACTATGCTCAATTCTGTCAATTGCTCAACAGTAATTTGTTCACCCACCGTAATACTTATGCTCTCGAGAGAAGCCTCTAGTGAAACCTATGGCCCCCGGGTCTATTTTCTATCATATTAATCTTCCAACACTCAGTTATTTTTATTGCCTTTTATTTTACTTTGCATCTTTATCATAAAAAATACCAAGAATATTATCCTATCATATCTAGCAGATCTCACTCTAGTAAGTGACCGTGAAGGGATTGACAACCCCTTTATTGCGTTCGTTGCGAGTATTTATTTGTTTGTGTAGGTGCGAGGGACTCGTGCGTGGCCTCCTACTGGATTGATACCTTGGTTCTCAAAAACTGAGGGAAATACTTACGCTACTTTACTACATCACCCTTTTCTCTTCAAGGGAAAACCAACGCAGTGCTCAAGAGCTAGCATGAAGGATTTCTCGCGCCGTTGCCGGGGAGTCTACGCAAAAGTCAACATACCAAGTACCCATCACAAACCCTTATCTCCCGCATTACATTATGGCCATTTGCCTCTCGTTTTCATCTCCCCCACTTCACCCTTGCCGTTTTATTCGCCCTCTCTTTTTCGTTCGCCTCTTTTTCGCTCGCTTCTTGTTTTCTCGTGTGTTGGATTGATTGCCTGTCTCAATGGCCCTACCTAGATTTGGCGATCTTCACCTTAAAAGGTTAGAAGAGATCGAACTCAACGTCAGGAGTTTTATGATCTTACAATTTGAGCATAATAATTTCTTTAGAAACGAGCTTAAGGAACAAAAAAGCTTTATGAGTTATATGAATAAAGAGCTCGATGATATGTCCAAAGAATTTGATGGTTTGAAATCTCAGATTGCTCATCTTGAAAAGTTAATAGCTGAAGTTTCGGATAAGCAGGCCACCTTAGTTAATAAGATGGCTGCTAAGCCGGATTTTTTTTTGGAAAATAAAGATGAAGATCTAAAAGTTATTGATGTGTCCCCTATTAAATCTTTGTTTTGCAATATTAATCTTGATAATGATGGGACTGAATATGATCCACCTTTACCTAGAAGGCATTCCAAAAATTTGGAGTTTTTAGATTTTGATGCAAAAATTGGTAGAAGTGGGATTGAAGAGATCAAAACTTTAGATATTAATGAACCCACTATTTTGGATTTCAAGGAATTTAATTATGATAATTTCTCTTTGATAGATTGTAATTCCTTGTTGCAATCCGTGCTAAATTCTCCACATGCTTATAGTCAACATAAAGCTTTTACTAAACATATCGTTGATGCTTTGATGCAATCTTATGAAGAAAACTTGAGCTGGAAGTTTCTATCTCTAGGAAACTTTATGATGAGTGGGAACCTACTATTAAAATTAAAATTAAAGATCATGAATGCTATGCTTTGTGTGATTTGGGTGCTAGTGTTTCCACGATTCCAAAAACTTTGTGTGATTTGCTAGGTTTCCGTGAATTTGATGATTGCTCTCTAAATTTGATGATTGCTCTGTATGGGAAGAATTAATGATGTTCTTATTATTGCAAATAGGAATTATGTGCCTGTAGATTTTATTGTTCTTGATATAGATTGCAACCCTTCATGTCCTATTATTCTTGCTAGAGCTTTCCTTAGAACGATTGGTGCAATTATTGATATGAAGTAAGGGAATATTAGATTCCAATTTCCGTTAAGGAAAGGCATGGAACACTTCCCTAGAAATAAAATAAACCATATGAATCTATCATGAGAGCCACTTATGGATTGCCTACCAAAGATGGCAATACCTAGATCTATCCTTGCTTTTATGCCTAGCTAGGGGCGTTAAACGATAGCGCTTGTTGGGAGGCAACCCAATTTTATTTTTAGTTTTTTGCTTTTTGCTTCTGTTTAGGAATAAATCTTTGATCTAGCCTCTGGTTAGATGTGCTTTTATGTTTTAATTAGTGTTTGTGCCAAGTTAAACCTATAGGATCTTCTTGGATGATAGTTATTTGATCTTGCTGAAAATTGCAGAAACTTTCTGTTCACGAAAATAATTGTTAAAAATCACCAGAACGTGATAAAATATTGATTCCAATTGCTTCTGATCAATAAACAAATTTTCTAGGTCTTCCTATTTTGGCTGAATTTTTGGAGTTCCAGAAGTTTGCGTTAGTTACAGATTACTACAGACTGTTCTGTTTTTGACAGATTCTGTTTTTCGTGTGTTGTTTGCTTATTTTGATGAATCTATGGCTAATAAAATAGTTTATAAACCATAGAGAATTTGGAATACATTAGGTTTAACACCAATATAAATAAATAATGAGTTCATTACATTACCTTGAAGTGGTGTTTTGTTTTCTTTCGCTAACGGAGCTCACGAGATTTTCTGTTAAGTTTTGTGTTGTGAAGTTTTCAAGTTTTGGGTAAAAGATTTGATGGATTATGGAACAAGGAGTGGCAAGAGCCTAAGCTTGGGGATGCCCAAGGCACCCCAAGATAATCTAAGGACACCAAAAAGCCAAAGCTTTGGGATGCCCCGGAAGGCATCCCCTCTTTCGTCTACTTCCATCGGTAACTTTACTTGGAGCTATATTTTTATTCACCACATGATATGTGTTTTGCTTGGAGCGTCTTGTATTATTTGAGTCTTTGATTTTTAGTTTACCACAATCATCTTTTCTGGACACACTTTTTAAGAGAGACACACATGATTCGGAAATTATTAGAACACTCTATGTGCTTCACTTATATCTTTTGAGCTATATAGTTTTTGCTCTAGTGCTTCACTTATATCTTTTAGGGCACGGTGGTGGTTTTGTTTTATAGAAACTATTATTCTCTCATACTTCACTTATATTATTTTGAGAGTCTTAAACAGCATGGTAATTTTCTTAGATAATCCTAATATGCTAGGTATTCAAGACTAGTAAAAAACTTTCTTATGAGTGTGCTGAATACTAAGAGAAGTTTGATGCTTGATGATTGTTTTGATATGGAGGTAGTGATATTAAAGTTGTGCTAGTTGAGTAGTTGTGAATTTGAGAAATACTTGTGTTGAAGTTTGCAAGTCCCGTAGCATGCACGTATGGTAAACGTTATGTAACAAATTTGAAACATGAGGTGTTCTTTGATTGTCCTCCTTATGAGTGGCCGTCGGGGACGAGCGATGGTCTTTTCATACCAATCTATCCCCCTAGGAGCATGCACGTAGTGCTTGGTTTTTGATGACTTGTAGATTTTTGCAATAAGTATGTGAGTTCTTATGACTAATGTTGAGTCCATGGATTATACACACTCTTACCCTTCCATCATTGCTAGCCTCTTCGGTACCATGCATTGCCCTTTCTCACATTGAGAGTTGGTGCAAACTTCGCCGGTGCATCCAAACCCCGTGATATGATACGCTCTTTCACACATAAACCTCCTTATATCTTCCTCAAAACAGCCACCATACCTACCTATTATGGCATTTCCATAGCCATTCCGAGATATATTGCCATGCAACTTTCCACCGTTCCGTTTATTATGACACGCTCATCATTGTCATATTTCTTTGCATGATCATGTAGTTGACATCGTATTTGTGGCAAAGCCACCGTTCATAATTTTTCATACATGTCACTCTTGATTCATTGTTATCCCGGTATACCGCCGGAGGCATTCATATAGAGTCATACTTTGTTCTAGTATCGAGTTGTAATCATTGAGCTGTAAATAAATAGAAGTGTGATGATCATCATTCATAGAGCATTGTCCCAATAAAAAAAAGAGAGAGAAATGCAAAATAAAAAAAGGGAGGCCCAAAAAAAGGGACAATGCTACTATCCTTTTTTCCACTTGTGCTTCAATGTAGCACCATGATCTTCATGATAGAAAGTCTCTTGTTTTGTCACTTTCATATACTAGTGGGATTTTTTCATTATATAACTTGGCTTGTATATTCCAACAATGGGCTTCCTCAAATGCCCTAGGTCTTCGTGAGCAAACAAGTTGGATGCACACCCACTTAGTTTCTTTTGTTGAGCTTTCATGCATTTAAAGCTCTAGTGCATCCGTTGCATGGCAATCCCTACTCCTTGCATTAACATCAATCAATGGACATCTCCATAGCTCATTGATTAGCCTCGTTGATGTGAGACTTTCTCCTTTTTTGTCTTCTCCACATAACCCCCATCATTATATTCTATTCCACCCATAGTGCTATATCCATGGCTCACGCTCATGTATTGCGTGAAGGTTGAAAAAAGTTTGAGATTACTAAAGTATGAAACAATTGCTTGGCTTGTCATCGGGGTTGTGCATGATGAGAGCATTCTTGTGTGATGGAAATGGAGCATGACTAAACTATATGATTTTGTAGGGATGAACTTTCTTTGGCCATGTTATTTTGAGAGGACATAATTGCTTAGTTAGTATGCTTGAAGTATTATTACTTTTATGTCAATATTAAACTTTTATCTTGAATCTTTCGGATCTGAATATTCATACCACAATTAAGAGAATTACATTGAAATTATGCCAAGTAGCATTCCACATCAAAAATTCTGTTTTTATCAATTACCTACTCGAGGACGAGCAGGAATTAAGCTTGGGGATGCTTGATACGTCTCCAATGTATCTATAATTTTTGATTGTTCCATGCTATATTATATTCTGTTTTGGACATTATTGGGCTTTATTATACACTTTTATATTATTTTTGGGACTAACCTATTAACCGGAGGTCCAGCCCAGAATTGCTTTTTTGTGTGTGCCTATTTTAGAGTTTCGTAGAATAAGAATATCAAACAGAGTCCAGACAGAATGAAACCTTCGAGAACGTGATTTTCGGAACGAACGTGATCCAGAGACTTGGACCCTACGTCAAGACATCAACCAGGAGGGCACGAGGTAGGGGGGCGCGCCTACCCCCTTGGGCGCGCCCTCCACCCTCGTGGGCCTCACATTGCTCCACCGACGTACTTCTTCCTCCTATATATACTTACGTACCCCCAAACTACCAGAGACGGAGCCAAAAACCTAATTCCACCGCCACAACCTTCTGTACCCGTGAGATCCCATCTTGGGGCCTTTTATGGAGCTCCGCCGGAGGGGGCATCGATCACGGAGGGCTTCTACATCAACACCATAGCCTCTCCGATGATGTGTGAGTAGTTTACCTCAGACCTTCGGGTCCATAGTTATTAGCTAGATGGCTTCTTCTCTCTTTTTGGATCACAATACAATGTTCTCCCCCTCTCTTGTGGAGATCTATTCGATGTAATCTTCTTTTGCGGTGTGTTTGTTGAGACAGATGAATTGTGGGTTTATGCAAGTTTATCTATGAACAATATTTGAATCTTCTCTAAATTCTTTTATGTATGATTGGTTATCTTTGCAAGTCTCTTCGAATTATCAGTTTGGTTTGGCCTACTAGATTGATCTTTCTTGCAATGGGAGAAGTGCTTAGCTTTGGGTTCAATCTTGCGGTGTCCTTTCCCAGTGACAGTAGGGGCAGCAAGGCACGTATTGTATTGTTGCCATCGAGGATAACAAGATGGGGTTTATATCATATTGCATGAGTTTATCCCTCTACATCATGTCATCTTGCTTAAAGCGTTACTCTGTTCTTATGAACTTAATACTCTAGATGCATGCTGGATAGCGGTCGATGTGTGGAGTAATAGTAGTAGATGCAGGCAGGAGTCGGTCTACTTGTCTCGGACGTGATGCCTATATACATGATCATACCTAGATATTCTCATAACTATGCTCAATTCTGTCAATTGCTCAACAGTAATTTGTTCACCCACCGTAATACTTATGCTCTCGAGAGAAGCCTCTAGTGAAACCTATGGCCCCCGGGTCTATTTTCTATCATATTAATCTTCCAACACTTAGTTATTTTTATTGCCTTTTAGTTTACTTTGCATCTTTATCATAAAAAATACCAAACATATTATCCTATCATATCTATCAGATCTCACTCTCGTAAGTGACCGTGAAGGGATTGACAACCCCTTTATTGCGTTGGTTGCGAGGATTTATTTGTTCGTGTAGGTGCGAGGGACTCGTGTGTGGCCTCCTACTGGATTGATACCTTGGTTCTCAAAAACTGAGGGAAATACTTACGCTACTTTACTACATCACCCTTTTCTCTTCAAGGGAAAACCAACGCAGTGCTCAAGAGGTAGCAGGAACAACTTCCTGTGCCCTGCTACACACTGGTTGAAGTGACGGTTCAATAACCTCATCAAGTCTCCACCATCCTCCCACCCAATTCTTTCGAGAGAAACTTTTCCTCGAGAAAGGACCCGTTTCTAGAAACAATCACTTTTGCTTCGGATCCGAAATAGGAGGTATACCTAACTGTTTTGGGTGTCCTATGAAGATGCATTCATCTGCTTTGGGTTCGAGCTTATCAGGCTAAACCCTTTTCACATAAGCGTCGCAGCCCCAAGCTTTTAAGAAATGACAGCTTAGGTTTCTCTAAACCATAGTTCATACGGTGTCATCTCAACGGAATTACGTGGTGCCCTATTTAAAGTGAATGCGGTTGTCTCTAATGCCTAACCCATAAACGATAGTGGTAATTCAATAAGAGACATCATGGTTTGCACCACATCCAATAGGGTGCAGCTATGATGTTCGGACACACCATCACACTATGGTGTTCCAGGCGGCATTAGTTGTGAAACAATTTCCACAATGTCTTAGTTGTGTACCAAACACGTAACTCAGATATTCATCTCTATGATCATATCATAGACATTTTATCCTCTTGTCACGACGATCTTCAACTTCACTCTGAAATTACTTGAACCTTTCAATAATTCAGACTTGTGTTTCATCAAGTAAATATACTTAGAATCTACTCAAATCATCTGCGAAGTAAGAGCATAACGATATTCACTGCGTGCCTCAGCACTCATTGGATTGCACACATCAAATGTATTACTTCCAACAAGTTGCTCTCTTGTTTCATCTCACTGAAAACGAGGCCTTTCAGTCATCTTGCCCATGTGGTATGATTTGCATGTCTCAAGTGATTCAAAATCATGTGAGTCCAAAGGATCCATCCGCATGGAGTTTCTTCATGCGTATAAACCAATAGACATGGTTCACATGTCTCAAACTTTTCAAAAAAATGAGTGAGTCCAAAGATCCATCAACATGGAGCTTCTTCATGCGTTTTATACCAATATGACTCAAATGGCAGTGCCACAAGTATGTGGTACTATCATTACTATCTTATATCTTTTGGCATGAACATGTGTATCACTACGATCGAGATTCAATGAACCATTCATTTTAGGTGCAAGACCATTGAAGGTATTATTAAAATAAACAGAGTAACCATTATTCTCCTTAAATGAATAACCGTATTGCGATAAACATAATCCAATCATGTCTATGCTCAACGCAAACACCAAACAACAACTATTTAGGTTTAACACCAATCTCGATGGTAGAGGGAGCATGCGATGCTTGATCACATCAACCTTGGAAACACTTCCAACACATATCATCATCTCACCTTCAACTAGTCTCTGTTTATTCCGTAGCTTTTTATTTCGAGTTACTACCACTTAGCAACTGAACCGGTATTTAATACCCTGGTGCTACTAGGAGTACTAGTAAAGTACACATTATAATGTCTATCCAATATACTTCTATCGGCCTTGCCAGCCTTCTCATCTACCAAGTATCTAGGGTAGTTCTGCTTCAGTGACCGTTCCCCTCATTTCAGAAGCACTTAGTCTCGGGTTTGGGTTCAACCTTGGGTTTCTTCACTAGAGCAGCAACCGAGTTGCCGTTTCATGAAGTATCCCTTTCTTGCCCTTGCCCTCCTTGAAACCAGTGGTTTTACTAACCATCAATAATTGATGCTCCTATTTGATTTCTACTTTTGTGGTGTCGCGAATAGCTCAAGGATCATCATATCTATCCCTGATATGTTATAGTTCATCACGAAGCTCTAGTAGCTTGGTGGCAGTGACTTTGGAGAACCATCACTATCTCATCTGGAAGATTAACTCCCACTCGATTCAAGCGACTGTAGTACTCATACAATCTGAGCACATGCTCAACGATTGAGCTTTTCTCCTTAGTTTGCAGGCTTAAGAAACTTGTCAGAGGTCTCATACCTCTTGACGTGGGCACTAGCCTGAAATCCCAATTTCAGTCCTTGGAACATCTCATATGTTCTGCGATGTTTCAAAAACGTCTTTGGTGCCTCAATTCTAAACCATTTAGCATTACGCACTGAACTATTATGTAGTCATCAAAACGTGTATGTCAGATGTTTGCAACATCCACAACCGACGCTCGAGGTTCAGCACACTGAGCGGTGCATTAAGAACATAATCCTTCTGCGCAGCAATGAGGACAATCCTCAGTTTACGGACCCAGTCCGCATAATTGCTACAGTCAACTCTCAACTAAATTTCTCTAGGAACAAATCTAAAACAGTAGAACCAAAGCGTGAGCTATGACATAATTTGCAAAGACCTTTTGACTATGTTCATGATAATTAAGTTCATACAATCAAATTATTTAATGAACTCCCACTCAGATAGACATCCCTCTAGTCATCTAAGTGATACATGATCCGAGTCAACTAGGCCGTGTCCGATCATCACGTGAGACGGACTAGTCATCATCGGTGAACATCTTCATGTTGATCGTATCCACTATACGACTCATGTTCGACCTTTCGGTATCTTGTGTTCCGAGGCCATGTCTGTACATGCTAGGCTCGTCAAGTCAACCTAAGTGTTTTTCATGTGTAAATCTGGCTTACACCCGTTATATGCAAACGTTAGAATCTATCACACCCGATCATCACGTGGTGCTTCGAAACAATGAACTTTCGCAACGGTGCACAGTTAGGGGGAACACTTTCTTGAAATTTTTTGAGGGATCATCTTATTTATGCTACCGTCGTTCTAAGCAAATAAGATGTAAAAACATGATAAACATCACATGCAATCAAATAGTGACATGATATGCCCAATATCATTTTGCTCCTTTTGATATCCATCTTCGGGGCGCCATGATCATCATCCTCACCGGCATGACACCATGATCTCCATCATCGTGTCTTCATGAAGTTGTCTCGCCAACTATTAATTCTACTACTATGGCTAATGGTTAGCAATAAAGTAAAGTAATTACATGGCGTTTTCATTGACACGCAGATCATATAACAAATTAAGACAACTCCTATGGCTCCTGCCGGTTGTCATACTCATCGACATGCAAGTCGTGATTCCTATTACAAGAACATGATCAATATCATACATCACATATATCATTCATCACATCCTTTTGGCCATATCACATCACACGACATATGCTGCAAGAACAAGTTAGACGTCCTCTAATTGTTGCTGCAAGTTTTTAGATGGCTGCTATAGGTTTCTAGCAAGAACGTTTCTTACCTACGCCAAAACCACAACGTGATATGCCAATTTCTATTTACCCTTCATAAGGACCCTTTTCATCGAATCCGATCCGACTAAAGTGGGAGAGACAGACACCCGCTAGCCACCTTATGCAACTAGTGCATGTTAGTCGGTGGAACCTGTCTCACGTAAGCATACGTGTAAGGTCGGTCTGGGCCGCTTCATCCCACGATGCCGCCGAATCAAGATAAGACTAGTAACGGCAAGTAAATTGACAAAATCGACGCCCACAACAACTTGTGTTCTACTCGTGCATAGAAACTACGCATAAACCTGGCTTTGATGCCACTGTTGGGGATCGTTGCAGAAATTAAAAAAATTCTACGCATCGCCAAGATCAATCTATGGAGAGACTAGCAACGAGAGATAGGGGAGTGCATCTTCATATCCTTGAAGATCGCGATGCGGAAGCATTACAAGAACGCGGATGAAGGAGTCGTACTCGTGGCGATTCAGATCGCGGTTGATTCCGATCTAAGCGCCGAACAACGGCGCCTCCGCGTTCAACACGCGTATAGCCCGGGGACGTCTCCTCCTTATTGATCCAGCAAGGGGAGAGGAGAATTTGAGGGAGAGCTCCGGCAGCACGACGGCGTGGTGGTGGAGCTTGCAATTCTCCGGCAGGGCTTCGCCAAGCACTACTACTACGGAGGAGGTGTTGGGGAGGGAGAGGGCTGCGCCAGGGGAAGGGGTGCGGCTCCCATGCGCCTCCCCAATATATATAGGGGTGGAGGGGGCTGGTTTCTTGCCCTCCAAGTCCATTGGGGCGTTGGCAAAGGTGGGGGAAGAAATCCCATCATTTCCCTTCCCCACCGATTGTTATCCCCCTTTTTTAGGGATCTTGATCTTATCCCTTCGGGATATGATCTTATTCCTTCTAAGGGGGGATCTTGGTGCGCCTTGACCAGGGGTGTGGGGCCTTGCCTCCACTACCCACGTTCACGTGGGTCCCCCCATGCAGGTGCGCCCCACTCCGAACCTTCTAGAACCTTCCCGGTACAATACCGAAAAATCCCGAACATTTTCCGGTGGCCAAAATAGGACTTCCCATATATAAATATTTACCTCCGGACCATTCCGGAACTCCTCGTGACGCCCGGGATCTCATCCGGGACTCCGAACAACATTCGGTAACTGCACACTAATTCCCATAACAACTCTAGCGTCACCGAACCTTAAGTGTGTAGACACTACGGGTTCGGGAATCATGCAGACATGACCGAGACAGCTCTCTGGCCAATAACCAACAGCAGGATCTGGATACCCATGTTGGCTCCCACATGTTCCACGATGATCTCATCGGATGAACCACGATGTCGGGGATTCAATCAATCCTGTATACAATTCCCTTTGTCAATCGGTACGTTACTTGCCCGAGATTCGATCGTCGGTATCCCAATACCTCGTTCAATCTCGTTACCGGCAAGTCACTTTTACTCGTTCCATAACACGTCATCCCGTGATCAACTCTTTGGTCACATTGAGCTCATTATGATGATGTCCTACCGAGTGGGCCCAGAGATACCTCTCCATCACACGGAGTGACAAATCCCAGTCTCGATTCGTGCCAACCAAACAGACACTTTCGGAGATACCTGTAGTGTGCCTTTATAGCCACCCAGTTACGTTGTGACGTTTGGCACACCCAAAGCATTCCTACGGTATCCGGGAGTTGCACAATCTCATGGTCTAAGGAAATGATACTTGACATTAGAAAAGCTTTAGCAGACGAACTACACGATCTTGTGCTCTGCTTAGGATTGGGTCTTGTCCATCACATCATTCTCCTAATGATGTGATCCCGTTATCAACGACATCCAATGTCCATGGTTAGGAAACCGTAACCATCTATTGATCAACGAGCTAGTCAACTAGAGGCTTACTAGGAACATATTGTGGTCTACGTATTCACACATGCATTACGGTCTCCGGTTAATACAATTATAGCATGAACAATAGACAATTATCATGAACAAGGAAATATAATAATAACCATTTTATTATTGCCTCTAGAGCATATTTCCAACAGCGACGTCCTGCGGGTAGCGCCGGCGCCACTCCACCATGGCTCGCTCGTCCTCGTCGACGATGAGGAGGCGGCGCTGCCGCCGACGGTGTTCCTCACGGTCCTGGTTTGTTATAAGACGAGGCGGAGGGGCGACGGACTGCGCCTGCTCGCGCGTGAAGACGTCGTGGAAGTTCATCTGCACGCGAGGCCTCTGGAGGCGCCACGCCGCAGCGTCGTACACGTGGGCGGCCTCGTGCGCGGTCTCGAATGTGCCGAGGCCGAGGCGGACGTCGCCGGACTGAATCTCCGCGTAGAAGGCGTCGGAGGGGCGCTGGCGGACGCTGCGGTAGCCCGAAGATCCCGGCGGCGCGGCGGCATGGTGGCGCGGTGGTGGCGCGTCGGTGGCGGGGCGAGGAAGCGGGGGGAGAGCGCGTGGCAAGTGGATAGCGACGGGAGAACGCGTGGCGGGCGCGGCAATTTATAGACACGCTGGAAGCGGTGCACCAAATCTAGTGCGCGGCCTCCCGCTTTTCCCCGCGCGCCCTACTTTCCCGTCACCGCTGAAGCACGCGAAAACGTCCCGCGCGCGCTAAAACGGCAGTTTGCCGCGCACGGGGTGTTTTTGCCGCCGCTGTTGGAGATGCTCTAATGTTATAGTAGGTATTGTTACACAAACTATTTAAATCTATGCACATTAGATTTACAAGCCTGAATTTACTATCCGGAGAATATTGCATTGTCTGAAAATAGCTTTGGGCCTGAAAAAATGATAGTTCCTTTGGAGAACTATAGGGAAGACACCCCATAAACATATAGTAGTAAAAATATCAAGATAGTAATTGTTCTGGTTTTGTGAAACTATCATATGACATTAATAATAAAGCATGATTTTCAATTTGTAGAAAAAGAGAAAAAATAACGGCAAAAAAATTTAAACACACCTTTCAGTCTCTTTTTTGTAAACACAGAAAGAACGCATGTGTTTTATTTAAAAATAATGGAGCGTGACCACAAATCCCTCTCTCACCATCCACCCGCCCACCTAGTGTGCGGTTACCGCGGCCCGCAGGGTCGGTTTGGTCACCCTGATTTCCAGGTCTAGGTCGAACAGCCCCTACACGCCTGGCTCTCGGTGTGCAACGATTCTGTTTTTATCCCGTTTTAGTAGCCCACACCGCACGTACGCCCACAGACGTCTCGGCGACTATATCTAGGAGTATTTTATAGCGAGTTGTATCTTACGCTCGCTAAAGGAATTTTTGAGTCGAATTTTAGCTGGGTCACCCAGTTCTTCTCTTCGTTGTCCCGCTCGCATGCTAGCGGCTCTGTCGCTCGCTTGCTCGCTCGAGGGGGTGGCTACGGATGGTTCGGTCCGGTTTCCTTTTTGTTTTTTACGCTTTTCTTTGCTTTTTCAAGGTTGTCTTCGACTTTTTGTGGTTTTGCCTTTTCACCTCTTTTCTCCGTTTCTGTTCTCGTCTTTCACTATATTGTTATTTTCTTTCCGTTTTCTATGATTTCTTCGGTTTCTTTGTTTCTTTATAGGTTTTCACCATGGTTTTTATTCTTTATTTTTCTTTGATTCTTTTATTTCTTTTCCATTTTTCTTTCTCGGATTTACCGTTTTCATTCTTTTGCATTAATTTCTTTTTTTGTTTCTTTTTCAGCTTTCGTTGGTTTTCTTTGTCGGTTTTTATTGGTTACTTTTTTGTTCAACACATGTCTACTTTTTTCAGTACACCACATTTTAAGTGTACATGTGAATCATTGTGTTGATACACAGACATTTTTTTAATACGCGATGTACATTTTTTTCTACTTAAGTACAAGTCTTGAATACATGGTCAATATATGCCTTCCCTTAGCATTTTTTAATAATTTTTTTGAACAACTCCATGGAGGACCGGAGGGCAACCTGACCCGACATAGATATGGCTAAATCTTATGCGAAAATGCTAAATCAACAGGCTCGTTACGGGAGTATTATAGGCCATTCCCTTAAGGCCTTCTTTGGAACTAGTGTATTTTAGGGAATTGGTGGGAATTATCCCGGTCAAATTCCTAAATCCTCACATATCTTAAAACACCTTTGGTTCTAGTGTATTTGACATGTTTCATTCCCGCATTTTCCCACAAATCCCCAAACTCTAGTGCATTTTTCATGTCGATTTGAAGAGATTGGGTGAAGGTTAGGGTTTCATCCAATCCTTGTGGGAATTATCCCCATCAATCCCCTCAAAAACCCTAGTACCAAATAAGACCTAACTCTCCCCCACCCCACCCCTCGATTTTCAGGTGGGTGGAGCCCGTCCACCCCCTAAACCAATCACTGTGTGCTAAACCTATAAAAATCCGTGAATCGCATTACTCGCTTCTTCTGGGATTGGTTTTCGGGGTCAGGTGATCGGAGGTGACGGGGTAAGTCTGTGCAGGATATGTGTGTGTGTGTGTGTGTGTGTGGGGGGGGGGGGGGGGGGGGGGGGGGGGGTTGTGACGCCGCTGGCTTGGTGTCTGGCGAAGCGGTTTTTTTAGGGTAACGAAGCGGGTTGCTAGGCTGGCGAGTGGGAGTAGGGGAAATGAGAGGGCCATCCAACCGAGACCTTTTGCTAAAAAAAATAAAAAAATCCAACCAAGACCTGAGTCATAAAAATTAAAGTGATAATTCAGTACTTGTATTGCTGAAATTTATCACATTTGCAATAATACACGATACTTTTCTGCTCTTCGTACTTTCTGGACTAAATAAACAAGCAATCAACTATACATACTTATATATTACATAAAAAAAGAGCTTAAGCAATTTACAAGTGGGTGGGACATCATGCATGTGATCAGTCAATAATTTCGACTGGTTCATCGCCTACAGACTTGGGCCGTGTATAGAACAGGATAGTGTCGATAGGCGGCGATCTCCCTTCGTTGATTTCTTTTCGTATCAAGTTTCTCTCTGTCCTGGTCTGGGGATATCTGGTTGATGGACAAAATGCGCACGCATGGCAGAATTCATCATAGAGAGATATTTCTTCCAGATTCACTGCCACTTCCATGATCCTTCTAATATACCCCATGAACATTTTGTCGGGTTGAAAACCACAGATTGTGAGCCCGGCTAAGTTATATTGCTTGAAACCAGATGGTTCCCACTTGACAAAGGTTTTCTTGCAAACTAGCATCCCATCCATTGGTGTGCACTGGTGGTTCGAAACCTGCAGACAAGAGAGGCGTGGCAAATCATGAACATAATAGGCTTCATAAATATGTAGCTAAGCCAAGGGGGGAAGTTTCAGTCTCGACAAAAAAAAATCAGGTTGTTGTACTTGTACCTGAATGTGGAGCTCCTCCAGTAGAGGCGCGGCCTCTAGCAGGAAGAATGTCCACGCGATGCCGCATTCTTCAGGAATGTTCTCCAGATTAAGAATCCTCAAGTTGTTTAGTCGAGGAGCCAGTTGCTTGGGAGGCTCCGGCTGAATCCTTAGCTGCACACGACGAAAGAAGATGATGAAACACGACGTTTTCCTCTTGTCGAAGAGCAAGTATACATGCATGTAGTGGTATTCTTACCCTCTCGGCGTCGAAGTCCATCCACAGTTCACGGATGCTAGCATTGTCAAGTACTTCGCTCAGCTGTAGTATCTTGTAGCCACTGGTGCAGCTAGTCGTGAGCATTACCGTCCGAAGCCGCGGGACGTGACCGAACAAGAGTGGATTTCGTGAAGGAACCCAGTGCTCGCAGGTCAGCTTCACTAGCTCCGGGAGCCACTTCAGTTGGATGGTGCCACAGGCTACGAGCTTCAGCACAGCGATCCGCGGGTATTGGACGGCCAGGGCCGTATCGCGGCCAGAGCCGCAGTTGAGCAGAGAGAGGCTTTTCAGCCTGCAGCAGGTACCGAGCAGGTTGTTGATGTCCGACTGTCCCAGCTTAACGCTCTCCACGTGCAGCGTCGTGAGGCCGGCGAACGCGCGGGGGCATGCGTCGAGGCAAGACAGGAGGCGCGCAGCGTGGCCGGCGAGGTCCTCGTCAGTGCACTGGATGTCGATCTTCTCGCCCAGGATCACGAATGTCGCCTTGCCGATGCTGCAGCCGCGCGCCATGGCATCGCTGACGGCGCGGACGATGTCCATGGACTCGTCTCTCAGGTAGAATCGCAGGTAGAGGACGCGGGCGGCCTGCTGCTGGTCCCTGCGTGCCAACAGGCTCCTTGCTGCTTCTGCCACGGACAGGTTGGTCTGAGCCTTCTTGGATAGAGCGGACTTGGAGCCGTCGTCTTTAAGCTTGTGGCGCTTAACGTCTAAGGTGATACGACTGATCGAGAGAGGGAGATGCCTCCACCGTCTGCTTAAGATGCTGCTTCTTGCGGCGCCTCGCACGTCGAGACGATCTAGAACGGACACAAGAATGTCATCCGGCAGCTTACTAAGCCTGTCTTCCTGCTGCTCGACTTCCTGCATGGATGAATTGATGTAGCCAAAGGATCGATTCATTACGTTTGCTTTTTTGAGAAAAGTCATCTGATCTATTAATAATGGAGTAAATTGCACAAAACCACCACTTTTAAGGCTAGGTTTGTAGAAAACACTACATTGCATATTTTTTGCAGAAAACACCACGTCTTGTGTAATCGTTTTGCAAAAATCACTGATCGGCGGATTTGGCCCTGTTAAGTGAGATTATGACAGGCGGGTCCCTTTTGTGCATACGTGGCGTAACGGCTCCACTCAGACGGTGTTTGATGATGGATTTGTCTAAATTTACAAACTAGTCCATGTAGTTTTACAGGGACACCCCTTCAATCAAAACTAAAAAAACAATCAGCTCCATGGATCTGGCCGGCCCAAGCACGCGAGTAGAGAAGCGGTCGGACGTTGTGTCTCGTCGCCGGAGAGGGGGTGCGCCGTTAGGATCTTGGAGGAGTGGCTGCGGCGCAGCAAGCCGACGATGCTTGGGGCGATGGCCAGGGAGATGGTAGCCAGCAGGCGGCGTGGCTGTGCGGGCATGGCGGCGGCATCCATGGCGCTCGCCCGTGGCGCTGTGGCCCGGGCTGCTGTGACTCGGGGCCGATCCGGTCGACAGGGAGGAGTAAAGGGAGGGGAGAGGAGCCGCAGGGGCTGGCGGGCGCCGTGGTCGCTCAGGCATCGTCAAGGAGCCCTGCGGGGAAGCGCCCTCTGCTCTAGGAGCCCGTGGCGTCGCCAAAATCCCACGATGCGGCGGGACGACGTGCACGTGTAGGGGCTCACCCTCGTCGTCGAAATCCCTCTGCTCATCGGGGCACCGTGGCCGGCGATCTTGGCTCCGAGGAGGGAGTTCGTGGCTGCAGCACCTCACCTCAGTGGATCCCGTGGTGGAACTGACCCGGTCAAAAGCAACAATCAGAGGAGGAGCTGTGGTTGCAGCACCTCACCTCAGTGGATCCCGTGGCAATCGGGCACAACGGCGAAGGATCTGACCGGCGGCGGAGGAGGCTGTCCGTGGGGAAGAGCTCGCCCGTCGGCCGCTCCGAGGAGTGAGAAAGGGAACGAGAAAGTGGAGGATTTTTGTTTTTGACTAAAAGGACTTTTTGGTGAGAGGAAGAAAGAAGGATTGGAGGAGAAGACCCAACTGACAGGTGGACCCCGTGTCCTGTCTAACGCCGTCTGACTAGAGCTGTTACGCCACGTATGCAAAATGGGGACCCACCTGTCATAATCTCACTTAACAAGGCCGGATCCATCGATTAGTGGTTTTTGCAAAACGATTACACAAGATGCGGTGTTTTCTGTAAGAGAAATGTAACGTAGTGTTTTCTGCAAACCTAGCCTTCAAAGTGGTGGTTCAAAGTGGTGGTTTTGTGCAATTTACTCATTAATAATGTACAATATCGGTACAAATGTCATCAAAATTAACAAAACCTACAACCAAATCCATGGACGAGTGGCATGGCTAGGGGGTGGACAAGATGGTCCATGAACCACTCTTGAATTTCCCCATAGAATATAAATATTGTAGTAAAAACTATTTCTTTGAGTATATACATATTTCTGTTACTAGACCACCCGGCGAACTAAGTTGGCTATGCCGAACAACAACTACAAACACTTGAGCAATCCAAAATCATCGTGCTAAGTCCCAAAATTGAGCGCATCGAAACAGCCGACGATGCGAAGCATAGATCGGAAGAGCCATAGTTATACACACACACCAATGAAAGCAAGGGCCAACGTAATCCAGATGGTTCCGCCAGAGACAAACACATATCGAATCCAAATAAATCCACAAAGACCAACGTCAACTGGATACAAAAAGATCCACCGAAATATACCTCCACACGGAGAAGACATTGTTTTAACTCAGAAACGCGCCTCGCATTCCCAATCAAGACAATAAAAGCACAACCTTTTTTTGAGACAGTAATCTCTACTCCTAATGTAGCAGTTGGTAGTCTCGCTTCCAGATTTTTTTTCGTCCCACCTCTCATGGTTTTTTGGTACCTCCTCCCACCTTTGCTGGTTTTTTTTCATCCCCTCCCCCCACTTCATTGGTTTATTTTTGCGTCACCCTCTCATACAACGAAAGAAATCTGAACCGATCAAAACTTTCCATACTGGCGCAAGTTATTTAGTAATGTAGAATCAATCACGAACAATCTCTAAAGATCAAATATAAATTAATTAACCTTACCTTAAATCACTCAATCACATTAATTAAAAAACAAATAATTGATTTTCAGAAAAATCGCCCAATCAATTAACCTTACCTTAACTCACGGATGGTAATCAATCTCCAAAAAAAGAAAAAAATACATCGAGGGAGCAGTAAATAAACTCCCTTTCTTATGACATGTATATGATCTTTCCTTCCCTCTCCGTTGTCGAGTGTTCTTGATTCTCGAGGCCGATGCTTGGGCTGCGTCACTGGGACGTGACGGTGCCGGAGGACGAGGACGGCGAGGCCGGGTGCCGTGGCACCGCGTTGGCCGCGGTCGGTGAAGGGGGCGAAGAAGGGCGGCTTCCCTGGCCCTGGCCGTGGCCCTGGGAGTTGGTGCGGTGGAAGTGGCACTTGAAGGACCCGGCGTGGGTGGCCGGCGCACAGACACACTTGGAAGCGGGCCCGTGGCCCGCGCCGGATGGCGCCGACGCCGACCCGGGCCACCTCCTCCGCGTATTCTTGGAGCTGTGGCTGGCTGATTTACATGAAATTAATTCCCTCAGTTATGGTGGCAAATATAATACACATAATCCATATTGTTATGCACTAGCGTGTGTGTGTGAAATAGATGGATTATGGTCCCATACCCAATAAGATGGATATGTGTGTGTGTGTTATAGAGAGAGAGGGAGAGGAGGAGAGAGGGTGAGGAAGAGGGAGGGAGAGTGTGTGTGTGAGGATTTGATGGTAAAAAAGGTCGCCAATGTCACTTGATATGTATGAGAATATTAATATTAAACTCTTAAAGTTAATGTGGCCCCGTTGCAACGCACGGGGTTCTTCTAGTAATAATAATAAACAACCTAAAGCGAGGATGGAATCCCTCCCATCGCTGAGATGCAAGGGCTGCCGCAAGGCCCAAGGGCTAGTGGAGACCAGGCAGGCCAGCGACGGCGCAGACCAGGGGCGGAAACCCTGATCTGCTCCCGGGCCACCTTTTGAGGAAGGAAACCGGTCGTGTTACAACTGACTACCTTTAAGGCTACTCATAGTGTGGAGTAACATATATTAGTATCATGCATATGATATTAGTATATGATACTATCTTCATAGTACATAGTATCATAAAGTAGTATCATAGATTACGGACGCGGACTTGATGCTCTCGGGTACCCGCGCATCCTATATGCGGAAAAAAAAATTAGTAATTCAAAAAAATTTCAAAAAATTCCAAATCGGTTTTGGAATCAAACATGATCAGGTATTGTACTCGTATAAAAGGTTTGGACAAGAAATGATTCATATTAACTTCACGGCAAAAGAAACAAGTTTATGACGACAATATAGTGTGTATAGTACTTGTATATAGCTTTTTTGCCGAATCTTCGACCCAAGATGCAACGAAAGTCATTCTCTTTTATACGACTACAATACTTGATCATGTTTAATACCAAAAAAGATTTGGAATTTTTTGAACTTTTTTGAATTACTATTTTTTTTGCATATAGGATGCGCTGATACCCAGGTTCTCATTCATATTTTTTCATAGATTACCATATTTATTGCCATGCATAACACAAAGTAGCATAACATTTAATATGATACGGTATCTACCTATGTTACTATAACCCTCTTTCTTATTTAATTGTGTGTCACATAAGCATGTTTGCTAGTCCCAAGTGCATGTTATCGGTTATGTTATCCCACTATGTCTAGGCTAACCCCGAAGAAAAGAAGAACGCTGCGACATGCATGTATGAGAATCTCTGTTGACGATTCTATGCATAGTAGACCGGAAAAGTTTAAAAACGTACCTGGATGCACCGTGTGTTACTCGCCGCCGCCATGGATGCTCGCAGCTTACCAGCGACACAGAGCGATAAATACGAGTGCGCTGCCGGAAACTAGTACGAAAAGAACGTACCGTTCCTCCAGCTTATCAGGCCGCGCACGGTACGACTCCGAGCAGCATTCAGCAGGACAAGCGCGACCCCGACTATAACACGACATCTTTATTAATAAAACGTATCCTAGCACAAATAGTTTAGCCATCGAAACACATTTGTATATGAAAAATACTTCAAATCAGGGGGCTGATTTTAGGGAAACGTTTCAGAACGGTGCGCTGGCCGAACCTTCGGCCGGTCACGTCGCGTGCGCTCGATCTACTTACAGGGATTTTGCGTCTATCCCACGCCTCATGTGTCCTTTTTTTTTTCTTTGTCTTGTCTTCTTCCTTCCACCTCAACCGATCATCTTCTTTCCTCTTTTCCCCGCGAGCACCACCAGCCTCGTGCACAGCCGTCATCTCCCTCGCGGCCGCTACAAACCAGTATAGAAACCCAATCCCACGCCTTTTTGGCTGCAACTTCATCGCCATGGTAGCGCCCTCGTGCCCTGCGCCTGTCGCCATGGCCGCGCGTGATGGGGGCCAACACCGGATGCTGCAACCTGCAAGGCAAGAGCTGCGACGAGCAACGGCTGGAGCTGCGATCGACACCGCGCAAGTGGAAAAGAATTGCAACTATTGACAAAAAAAATTCAACCGTAGAAATTAAAGTTTCAATCATAGTTGGTTTTTGCTACTACTGGGAAATGTTTTGCTACATCCATCAAAGCGAAGCTGCGACCTCGCGACGGCGGCAACGGAGATTTGCTGCAAGCGTAGTTGTTTTTTGCTACTACCAGCGACGTGTTTTGCTACATCCATCAAGGCAAAGTTGTGACCTCAGGACGGCGGCGACGGCGATTTGTTGCAACCGTAATGGTTTTTGCTACTACCGGCGAAGTTTTTTACTACATCCATCAAGGCGGAGTTGTGACCTCGCGACGGCGACGATGGTGATTTGCTACAACCATAGTCGGGTTTTGCTACGACTGCCGGAGTTCTTTGCTACATCCATTCAACGGCGTTGATTGACCGGTGGGCGTCGTCAACGCAATTCCGTTCAGCGAGCATCAACGGCGAGGTCCGGCGGCGGAGCTACAACCAGAGCTACAACCGTTGCCGCTGAGAGCTGCAACCGCAGGTGCAGCTGTTGCATATGTCGAGGCAACGATGAGGACGCCCCCCCGAGGGTGGGGACCGGCGACGAGGACGAACGGCAAGGGTGGAGACCGACGATGAGGACGGTCGGCGAGGGCGGGGACCGACGACAAAGACGGCCACCAGAGGGGAGCAGCGCGAGACGACTAGATGCAGGGAGATGCACAAGCGTGAGATGCGTCAGGAGGAAGAAGATCTGGGGTGAATTGTTTTTTTGCTAGATCAAACGACTAGGAATAGTGGCATCCTGCGGCTAGGGCGTGACCAGCCCAAACTTTGGGCCGGCGCGCCGGTGTAGATCATTCGCCCTGATTTTACTGGACCCGTCTGCCGCGCGCTAAGAGCATCTACGACCGAACCTTTTAAACCCGCCTTATACATCCGGGCGGGCCGCCCGGTCATTGACCGGTCATGTTTTTTCGATCCAGACGAATGCCTCAAACGGGCCTCAAACGCTCGGGCTGACCGGCACCCTCCATATCCAGCCCAAATATGTGGCGGATATGGGGGAGCCCGGGCACGCCCGCCACGTCGGACCTGGTCCATGCTGGCCCACTCAACCCCACTTATATTCGTCCCCATCCTCTCGCCGGAGCAACCCTAGCCACTTCACTCCCCTCCCCTCCCCTTCCGTCTACTACCCAAACTCATCTCCGGCATGGCGGGCAGCGGATCGGACTCCGACCAGTCCGGATCCGTCGACTGGGGTGTCATCCCATGTGGGTTGGAGGAGGCAACGGCGGTCCACATTGCACGCCGCCGCTCCCGGAAGGACAGTGCCCGGCCTATGGACGGATCCGTCCGCCGCGACGCCATAGCGTCGACTCACCGGGCGCTCGGGTCCTCTTGTGCTAGATCCTCACGGTCCCGGCCGGAACACCTCTCCTTCCCCATCATCGATCGGGCAGACTATGAGTCTCACCGGGAACGGGGACCCGCCGTGGGAAGGAGAGGATAAGGGCCGCCGTGTTGGGGAACGCAAGATCTATCTAGGATATGCATAGCAACGAGAGGGGAGAGTGTGTCCACGTACCCTCATAGACCGAAAGCGGAAGAATTTAGTTTCGCGGTTGATGTAGTCGAACTTCTTCGCGATCCAACCGATCCAAGTACCGAATGTACGACACCTGCGCGTTCAGCACACGTTCAGCTCGATGACGTCCCTCGTACTCTTGATCCAGTTGAGGCCGAGGGAGAGTTTCGTCAGCACGACGGCGTGGCGACGGTGATGATAATGTTACCGGCGCAGGGCTTCGCCTAAGCACTACGACGATATGACCGAGGTGTGTAACTGTGGAGGGGGACACCACACACGGCTAAAAGATCAACTTGTGTGTCTTTGGGGTGCTCCACTCCCCCGTAAATAAAGGAGGGAGGGAGGAGGCGGCCGGCCTAGGGGGCACGCCAAGCATAGGGAGTCCTACTAGGACTCACAAGTCCTAGTAGGATTCCCTTTCCTATTCAGAGTAGGAGAGAAGGAAAGAGAGGGAGAGGGAGAAGGAAAGGGGGGCCGCGCCCCCACCCCTTGTCCAATTCGGTTTGGGCAGGGGTAGGCGCGCACCACCTCTTGGCCCTTCTCCCCTCTCTCCACTAATGCCAATAAGGCCCATTACTTCTCCCGGCGAATTCCCGTAACTCCCAGGTACTCCGAAAAATACCCGAATCACTCGGAACCTTTCCGATGTCCGAATATAGCCTTCCAATATATGAATCTTTACCTCTTGAACATTTTGAGACTCCTCGTCAAGTCCATGATCTCATCTGGGACCCCGAACAAACTTCGGTCATCAAATCACATAACTCATAATAAAAATTGTCATCAAACGTTAAGCGTGCGGACCCTACGGGTTCGAGAACTATGTAGACATGACCGAGACACATCTCTGGTCAATAACCAATAGTAGAACCTGGAAGCTCATATTGGCTCCTACATATTCTACGAAGATCTTTATCGGTCAAACCGCATAACAACATACGTTGTTCCCTTTGTCATCGGTATGTTACTTGCCCGAGATTCGATCGTCGGTATCCTCATACCTAGTTCAATCTAGTTACCGGCAAGTCTCTTTACTCGTTCCGTAATGCATCATGCCGTAACTAACTCATTAGTCACATTGCTTGCAAGGCTTATAGTGATGTGCATTACCGAGAGGGCCCAGAGATACCTCTCCGATACACGGAGTGACAAATCCTAATGTTGGTCTATGCCAACCCAACAAACACCTTCGGAGACACCTGTAGAGTATCTTTATAATCACCCAGTTATGTTCTGACGTTTGATAGCACACAAGGTGTTCCTCCGGTATTCGGGAGTTGCATAATCTCATAGTCAGAGGAACATGTATAAGTCATGAAGAAAGCAATAGCAATAAAACTAAACGATCATTTATGCTAAGCTAACGGATGGGTCTTGTCCATCACATCATTCTCCTAATGATGTGAACCCGTTCATCAAATGAGAACACATGTCTATGGTAAGGAAACATAACCATCTTTGATAAATGAGCTAGTCAAGTAGAGGCATACTAGGGACACTTATGTTTTGTCTATGTATTCACACATGTACTAAGTTTCCGGTTAATACAATTCTAGCATGAATAATAAACATTTATCATGAAATAAGGAAATAAATAATTACTTTATGATTGCCTCTAGGGCATATTTCCTTCCGTCTCCCACTTGCACTAGAGTCAATAATCTACTAGTTCACATCGCCATGTGATTTAACATCAATAGTTCACATCACCATGTGATTAACACCCATAGTTCACATCGCCATGTGACCAACACTCAAAGGGTTTACTAGAGTCAATAATATAGTTCACATTGCAATTTGATTAACACCCAAAGAGTACTAAGGTGTGATCATGTTTTGCTTGTGAGAGAAGTTTAGTCAACGGATCTGCCACATTCAGAGCCGTATGTATTTTGCAAATTTTCTATGTCTACAATGCTCTGGATGGAGCTATTCTAGCTAATTGCTCCCACTTTCAATATGTATCCAAATTGAGACTCAGAGTCATCCGGATCGATGTAAAAGCTTGGATCGGCGTAACTCTTTACGGCGAACTCTTTATCACCTCCATGACCGAGAAATATCTCCTTAGTCTTCTAAGGATAATTTTGACCACTGTCAAGTGATCCACTCCTGGATCAACATCGTACCCCCTTGTAAAACTCATGGCAAGGTACACAATAGGTTTGGTACACAGCATAACATACTTTACAGAACCTATGGCTGAGATATAGGGAATGACTTTCATTATTTTTCTATTTTCTGCCGTGGTCGTGTTTTGAGTCTTACTCAACTTCACACCTTGTAACACAGGCAAGAACCCTTTCTTTGACTGATCCATTTTGAACTTCTTCAAAAACTTTATCAAGGTATGTGCTTTGTGAAAGTCCTATTAAGCATCTCGATCTATCCCTATAGATCTTAATGCTTAATATGTAAGTAGATTCACCGAGGTCTTTCTTTGAAAAACTCCTTTCAAACACTCCTTTATGCTTTCCAGAAAATTCCACATCATTTTCGATCAACAATATGTCTTTCACATATACTTATCAGAAAGGCTGTAGTGCTCCCACTCACTTTCTTGTAAATATAGCCTTCACCGCAAGTCTGTATAATACTATATGCCTTGATCAACTCCTCAAAGCGTATATTCCAACTCCGAGATGTTTGCACCAGTCCATAGATGGATCGCTGGAGCTTGCACACTTTGTTAGCACCTTTAGGATTGACAAAACCTTCTTGTTGTATCATATACAACTCTGCTTTAAGAAATCCATTAAGGAATGCAGTTTTGACATCCATTTGCCAGATTTCATAAAATTTGGCAATTGCTAACATGATTCGGACAGACTTAAGCATCGCTACGAGTGAGAAAATCTCATCGTAGTCAACACTTTGAACTTGTCAACACTTTTTGCAACAATTCGATCTTTGTAGATAGTAACACCACTATCAGCGTCCGTCTTCCTCTTGAAGATCCATTTATTCTCAATGGCTTGCTGATCATCGGGCAATTCAACCAAAGTCCATACTTTGTTCTCATACATGGATCCCATCTCAGATTTCATGGCCTCAAGCCATTTTGCGGAATCTGGGCTCATCATCGCTTCCTCATAGTTCGTAGGTTCGTCATGGTCTAGTAACATGACTTCCATAAAATATTACTATACCACTCTGGTGCGGATCATAATCTGGTTGACCTACGAGGTTCAGTGGTAACTTGATCTGAAGTTTCATGATCATCATCATTAGCTTCCTCACTGACTGGTGTAGGAATCACTGGAACTGATTTTTATGATGTACTACTTTCCAATTCGGGAGAAGGTACAATTACCTCATCAAGTTCTACTTTCCTCACACTCACTTCTTTCGAGAGAAACTCCTTCTCTTGAAAGGATCCACTTTTAACAACGAATATCTTGCCTTCGGATCTGTGCTAGAAGGTGTACCCAACAGTCTTTTGGGTATCCTATGAAGACACATTTATCCGATTTGGGTTCGAGCTTATCAGGTTGAAGCTTTTTCACATAAGCATCGTAGCCCCAAACTTTAAGAAACGACAGCTTAGGTTTCTTGCCAAACCATAGTTTATACGGTGTCATCTCAACGGATTTAGATGGTGCCCTATTTAACGTGAATGCAGCTGTCTCTAATGCATAATCCCAAAACGATAGTGGTAAAGCGGTAAGAGACATCATAGATCGCACCATATCTAATAAAGTGTGGTTACGATGTTCGGACACACCATTATGCTGTGGTGTTCTAGGTGGCGTGAGTTGCGAAACTATTCCACATTGTTTCAAATGAAGACCAAACTCATAACTCAAATATTCATCTCCACGATCAGATCGCAGAAACTTTATTTTCTTGTTACGATGATTTCCCACTTCACTCTGAAATTCTTTGAACTTTTCAAATGTTTCAGACTTATGTTTCATCAAGTAGATATACCCATATCTTCTCAAATCATCTGTGAAGGTCAGAAAATAACGATACCCGCCGCGAGTCTCAACACTCATCGGACCGCATACATCAACATGTATTATTTCCAATAAGTCAGTTGCTCGCTCCATTGTTCCGGAGAACGGAGTCTTAGTCATCTTGCCCATGAGGCATGGTTCGGAAGCATCAAAGTGATTCATAATCAAGTGATTCCAAAAGTCCATCAACATGGAGTTTCTTCATGCGCTTTACACCAATATGACCTAAACGGCAGTGCCACATATAAGTTGCACTATCATTATTAACTTTGGATCTTTTGGCTTCAATATTATGAATATGTGTATCACCACGATCGAGATTCAATAAACCATTCACCTTGGGTGTATGACGACAGAAGGTTTTATTCATGTAAACAGAATAACAATTATTCTTTGACTTAAATGAATAACCGTATTGCAATAAACATGATCCAATCATATTATGCTCAACGCAAACACCAAATAACATTTATTTTAGGTTCAACACAAATCCCGAAGGTAAAGGGAGTGTGCGATGGTGATCTTATCAACCTTGGAATCACTTCCAACACACATCGTCACCTTGCCCTCAACTAGTCTTTGTTCATTTTGTAACTCCTGTTTCGAGTTACTAATCATAGCAACTGAACCAATATCAAATACCCAGGGGATACTATGAACACTAGTAAAGTACACATCAATAACATGTATATCATATATACTTTTGTTCACTTTGCCATCCTTCTTATCCGCCAAGTATTTGGGGCAGTTCCGCTTCCAGTGACCATTTCCTTTGCAGTAGAAGCACTCAGTTTCAGGCTTGGGTCTAGCTTTGGGCTTCTTCATGGGAGTGGCAACTTGCTTGTCATTCTTCTTGAAGTTCCCTTTCTTACCCTTGCCCTTTTACTTGAAACTAGTGGTCCTGTTAACCATCAACACTTGATGCTTTTCTTGATTTCTACCTTCGTCGATTTTAGCATCACGAAGAGCTCGGGAATCGTTTTCGTCATCCCTTGCATATTATAGTTCATCACGAAGTTCTAGTAACTTGGTGATAGTGACCAGAGAACTCTGTCAATCACTATTTTATCTGGAAGATTAACTCCCACTTGATTCAAGCGATTGTAGTACTCAGACAAACTGAGCACATGCTCACTTGTTGAGCTATTCTCCTCCATCTTGTAGGCAAAGTACTTGTCAGAGGCCTCATACCTCTCGACCCGGGCATGAGTCTGAAATACCAATTTCAGCTCTTGGAACATCTTATATGCTCTGTGGCATTCAGAATGTTTTTGAAGTCCCGGTTCTAAGCCGTAAAGCTTGGTGCACTAAACTATCAAGTAGTTATCATACCGAGCTTGCCAAACGTTCATATCGTCTGCATTTGCTCCTGCAATAGGTCCGTCACCTAGCGGTGCATCAAGGACATAATTCTTCTGTGCAGCAATGAGGATAATCCTCAGATCACGGACCTAGTCCGCAGCATTTCTACTATCATCTTTCAACATAGTTCTTCTCTAGGAACATATCAAAAAATAAACGGGGAACTACATCGCCAGCTATTGATCTACAACATAGTTATGCAAATACTATCAGGACTAAGTTCATGATAAATTAAAGTTCAATTAATCTTATTACTTAAGAACTCCCACTTAGATAGACATCCCTCTAATCATCTAAGTGATCACGTGATCCATATCAACTAAACCATGTCCGATCATCACGTGAGATGGAGTAGTTTTCAATGGTGAACATCACTATGTTGATCATATCTACTATATGATTCACGCTCGACCTTTCGGTCTCAGTGTTCCGAGGCCATATCTGCATATGCTAGGCTCGTCAACTTTAACCCGAGTATTCTGCGTGTGCAAAACTGGCTTGCACCCGTTGTATGTGAACGTAGAGCTTATCACACCCGATCGTCACGTGGTGTCTCAGCACGACGAACTGTCGCAACGGTGCATACTCAGGGAGAACACTTGTACCTTGAAATTTAGTGAGAGATCATCTTATAATGCTACAGCCGTACTAAGCAAAATAAGATGCATAAAGGATAAACATCACATGCAATCAATATAAGTGATACGATATGGTCATCATCTTGTGCCTTTGATCTCCATCTCCAAAGCACCGTCATGATCACCATCGTCACCGGCTTGACACCTTGATCTCCATCGAAGCATCGTTGTCGTCTCGCCAACTATTGCTTCTACGACTATCGCTACCGCTTAGTGATAAGGTAAAGCAATTACATGGCGATTGCATTTCATACAATAAAGTGACAACCATATGGCTCCTACCAGTTGCCGATAACTGTTACAAAACATGATCATCTCATACAACAATTTATATAGATCATCACGTCTTGACCATATCACATCACAGCAAGCCCTGCAAAAATAAGTTAGACGTCCTCTACTTTGTTGTTGCAAGTTTTACGTGGCTGCTATGGGCTTAGCAAGAACCGTTCTTACCTACGCATCAAAACCACAACGATTTTTTGTCAAGTGTGCTGTTTTAACCTTCAACAAGGACCGGGCATAGTCACACTCGATTCAACTAAAGTTGGAGAAACAGACACCCACTAGCCACCTGTGTGCGAAGCACGTTGGCAGAACCAGTCTCATGAACACGGTCATGCAATGTCGGTCTAGGCCGCTTCATCCAACAATACCGCCGAATCAAAGTATGACATGCTGGTAAGCAGTATGACTATTATCGCCCACAACTGTTTGTGTTCTACTCATGAATATTACATCTATGCATAGACCTGGCTCTGATACCACTGTTGGGGAACGCAGTAATTTCAAAAAAATCCCTACGATCACGCAAGATCTATGTGGGAGATGCATAGCAACGAGAGGGGAGAGTGTGTCCACGTACCCTCGTAGACCGAAAGCGGAAGCGTTTAGTAACGCGGTTGATGTAGTCGAACTTCTTCGTGATCCAACCGATCCAAGTACCGAACGTACGGCACCTCTGCGTTCAGCACACATTCAGCTCGATGATGTCCCTCTTACTCTTGATCCAGTTGAGGCCGAGGGAGAGTTCCGTCAGCACGACGGCGTGGCGACGGTGATGATGATGTTACCGGCGCAGGGCTTCGCCTAAGCACTACGACGATATGACCGAGGTGTGTAACTGTGGAGGGGGGCACCGCACACGGCTAAAAGATCAACTTGTGTGTCTTTGGGGTGCTCCCCGCCCCCGTATATAAAGGAGGGAGGAAGGAGGCGGCCGGCCTAGGGGGCGCGCCAAGCATAGGGAATCCTACTAGGACTCACAAGTCCTAGTAGGATTCCCTTTCCTATTCGGAGTGTGAGAGAAGGAAAGAGAGGGAGAGGGAGAAGGAAAGGGGGGCCGTGCCCCCACCCCTTGTCCAATTTGGTTTGGCAGGGGGAGGCGCGCGCCACCTCTTGGCCCTTCTCCCCTCTCTCCACTAAATCCCAATAAGGCCCATTACTTCTCCCGGCGAATTCCCGTAACTCCCCGGTACTCCGAAAAATACCCGAATCACTCGGAACCTTTTCGATGTTCGAATATAGCCTTGCAATACATGAATCTTTACCTCTCGACCATTTAGAGACTCCTTGTCATGTCCGTGATCTCATCCGGGACTGCAAACAAACTTCGGTCATCAAATCACATAACTCATAATACAAATCGTCATCGAACGTTAAGCGTGCGGACCCTACGGGTTCGAGAACTATGTAGACATGACCGAGACACATCTTTGGTCAATAACCAATAGCGGAACCTGGATGCTCATATTGGCTCCTACATATTCTACGAAGATCTTTATCGGTCAAACTGCATAACAACATACGTTATTCCCTTTGTGTGACGCCCCTGATTCAATCGTACACTAATCATGCACGCAAACGTGTACGATCAAGATCATGGACTCACGGGAAGATATCACAACACAACTCTAAAACATAAATACGTCATACAAGCATCATAATACAAGCCAGGGGCCTCGAGGGCTCGAATACAAGTGCTCGATCATAGACGAGTCAGCGGAAGCAACAATATCTGAGTACAGACATCAGTTAAACAAGTTTGCCTTAAGAAGGCTAGCACAAACTGGGATACAGATCGAAAGAGGCGCAGGCCTCCTGCCTGGGATCCTCCTAACTACTCCTGGTCGTCGTCAGCGGGCTGCACGTAGTAGTAGGCTCCTCCAGTGCCGTAGGAGTCGTCGTCGACGGTGGCGTCTGGCTCCTGGACTCCAGCATCTGGTTGCGACAACCAGGTAGAAAGGAAAGGGGGAAAAGAGGGAGAGAAGCAACCGTGAGTACTCATCCAAAGTACTCGCAAGCAAGGAGCTACACTACATATGCATGGGTATATGTGTAAAGGGCCATATCAGTGGACTGAACTGCAGAATGCCAGAATAAGAGGGGGATAGCTAGTCCTGTCGAAGACTACGCTTCTGGCCATCTCCATCTTGCAGCATGTAGAAGAGAGTAGATTGAAGTCCTCCAAGTAGCATCGCATAGCATAATCCTACCCGGCGATCCCCTCCTCGTCACCCTGTTAGAGAGCGATCACCGGGTTGTATCTGGCACTTGGAAGGGTGTGTTTTATTAAGTATCCAGTTCTAGTTGTCATAAGGTCAAGGTACAACTCCGGGTCGTCCTTTTACCGAGGGACACGGCTATTCGAATAGATAAACTTCCCTGCAGGGGTGCACCACATAACCCAACACGCTCGATCCCATTTGGCCGGACCCACTTTTCTGGGCCATGCCTGGCCTCGTAAGATCAACACGTCGCAGCCCCACCTAGGCACAACAGAGAGGTCAGCACGCCGGTCCAAATCCTATGGCGCAGGGGTCTGGGCCCATCGCCCATTGCACACCTACACGTTGCGAACGCGGCCGGAAGCAGACCTAGCCTAGTGGCGTTCCAGTCCAATCCGGCGCGCGCCACTCAGTCGCTGACATCACGAAGGCTTCGGCTGATGCCACGACGTCGAGTGCCCATAACTGTTCCCGCGTAGTTGGTTAGTGCGTATAGACCAAATGGCCAGACTCAGATTAAATACCAAGAACTCGTTAAGCGTGTTATGTTGAAGTAACCGCGGACGCCATCCAGGGCCAGGCCCACCTCTCGCCTAGGTGGTCTCAACCTGCCCTGTCGCTCCGCCACAAAGATCCACTTGCGGGTACTCCTACGAGCCGACCCGACTTTAGTCACCACAGGTGTCATGTATAGAGTATATAAGTATATACCCGTGATCACCGCCCAAGTGATCAATAGCATAGCAGACGGACAAGAACGTAGGGCCACTGATGGAAAACTAGCATCCTATACTAAGCATGTAGGATTGCAGGTAAAGGTAACAACAGTAGAAGCAAGGACAGGCTATGCATCAGGATAGGATTAACGGAAAGCAGTAACATGCTACACTACTCTAATGCAAGCAGTGTAGAGAAGAATAGGCGATATCTGGTGATCAAGGGGGGGGGGGCTTGCCTGGTTGCTCTGGCAAGTAGGAGGGGTCGTCAACTCCGTAGTCGAACTGGGCAGCAGCAGCGTCGGTCTCGTAGTCTACCGGAGAGAAGAGGGGGAAGAAACAGTAAATACAATGCAAACATAAGCATGACGATGCGTGACATGACAATGAGCGGTGCTAGGTGTGTCCTAACGCGGCAGTAGGTGGTACCGACGAAGGGGGGGGGGAACATCCGGGAAAGTATTCCCGATGTTTCGCATTTTCGGATAGATGAAACGGAGGGGGAAAGTTGCGAGTTCGATATGTTAGGGATGTGTGGCGGACGAACGGGCTGCGTATCCGGATTCGTCTCTGTCGTTCTGAGCAACTTTCATGTAGAAAGTATTTTCATCCGAGATATGGATTATTTTATATGATTTTCTAAAGATTTAATCATTTTAGGATTTATTTAATCATTTTAAGTCAACATTATCCAGAATAGTAAAAGATGAGGTCAGCATGACATCATGCTGACGTCCGTAGTCAACTGTGCAGTTGACTGGGTCAACTACGTGTGGGTCCCGCATGTCATACACTGCTTAGTTTAATTAAGGTTTAGCTAATTAATTACTGTTTAATTAAATTAACTAATTAATTAGATTAATTTAAACAGGATTAATTAACTTAATTAATTTAGTTAATTAATTAATTAATTAAATTTATTTTTTATTATTTGTTTTATTTATACATATATATTTTTAATTCCTTTTTTTATTTACGTTCTGTGGGCGGGGCCCATATGTCATAGGCCCATAGGGGCCTATCGGGTTCGGGCGCTCGGGCGCGGGTGTGCGCCCGAGCGGGCGCCGTTGCGGGCGAGGCGCCCATCGGGGCGGACCCGAAGCAACGGGGCGGGCGCTCTCCGGCGGGCGGCGACAGGTGCGGCCAACCGGGCGGTGGCCGCGGCGGACAGGGCGCTGGAGGTCGCGGGGTCAGCGGGCGAGGCCAACGCGGTGGCGCGAGGAGCGGAACGATGGGGCGCGCTGCCCAGCCGCGGTGCGGGGAAGGAGGCCGCGGCCCCCGGGGTGGCAGCGGGGCGCTGGGCGCACGAGCGCGCGCGCATCGACGGGGGCAGGCACGACCAGGAGCTGGGGCGCGGCGCGTGGGTGCCATGTGCGTGCGGACGGTGCGTGCACGGGACGAGGGAGCCGCGGGGGAGAGAGGGCGCGGCCACGGCGTGAGCACGGGCACGGGACGGCGCGGGCGCGCGTGCTGGCGTGGAGCTGCGGGACGAGGGAGAGGAGGAGAGAAAAGGCGGCGGCTCACGGCGGGGAGTAGGGTCCAGGGCAACGGGGGGCGAGGAGGAGGACGGAGACGACCGGCGACGGGGGAGGCAGACCGGTGGGGAGGAGGAGGCAGGCCGGCGAGGGCGAGGCGGCGTCGGGCGATCCGGGCGGTGGCGTCGGCGGTCTCCTCCCTCGATCCCGATCCAATCGGGGGGGAGAGGGGGAGATATTTTCGGGGGAGTGGGGGTGTCGGTGGTGAGTGGGGGGGGGGGAGTGGGTGGATAAGCAGGGGGCAGGGTGGGCCGGCGGGTGGCCTGGTTGCTTGGCCCAGTTGGGCCTGTGGTCAGCTGGGCCGAAGCCCGGGGGGGGGGGTTTCTCTTTTTTTTCTTCTGTTTTTAATCATTTTAAATTATCTAGGTATTTTATAAAAATGTGTTTATTACACCATATTTACTTATGGAAAATATGGCACCTCCCGAACATTTTTGTTGTAAATTTTGAAAAACTTTTATTGTTGACATTAATTTGAATTTGAATTTTGAAACGGTTTGACCTAACGGCAGATTAGCAACAGTAACTGTGGTGACGTGGCACCATTAGCGTTGGATTACTGTAGCTTGATTATCCGGGCGTTACAAAACTCCTCCACTACAAGAAATCTCGTCCCGAGATTTAGGAGGTAGAAGGAAGAAGTGCGGGGTATTCATCACGCAGGCGATCCTCGCGTTCCCAAGTGGCTTCATCATCAGAATGGTGCGACCACTGGACTTTGAGGAACTTGATCGCCTTCTAACGTGTGCGGCGTTCAGCTTGGTCGAGAATGCGGACCGGATGCTCCTTATAGGAGAGGTCCTGCTGCAATTCGAGCACTTCATGATCCACTGCTCGGATTGGGTCCTTGAAGTAACGGCGGAGCTATGACACATGGAACACATCGTGAACCTGAGAAAGGTTCGGCGGTAGCTCTAGTTGGTATGCCACTTTTCCACGCCTTTCGAGAATAGTGAATGGCCCAATATATCGATGAGCTTGTTTGCCCTTGATTCCGAAGCGGTGAGCACCCTTCATAGGTGTGACTCGAAGATAAGCCTTTTCGCCAGGTTGATAGACCATGTCTTCATGATGACGGTCATACTGACTCTTCTGACGTGACTGAGCAGTCTTCAGATTCTCACGGATAATGCGGACTTGTTCTTCGGCATCTTGGATAATATCCGGACCGAAGAGTGGACGTTCCCCAGTTTCTGACCAGTTCAGAGGGGTTCGGCACTTTTGCCCATATAACACTTCGAAGGGGGCCATCTTCAGACTAGCTTGATAGCTATTATTATAAGAGAACTCAGCATACGGGAGAGATTCCTCCCATTTCTTGCCGAAGGAAATAACGCAAGCTCGAAGCATGTCTTCGAGAACTTGGTTGACGCGTTCAACTTGTCCTTGTGATTGAGGATGAAACGCAGTACTGAATGACAGATGAGTTCCCATGGCTTCTTGGAAACTTGCCCAGAATCTTGAAGTGAATAAGCTGCCACGGTCTGAGCTGATAACCAATGGAATACCGTGGAGTGAAACAATCCTGGACATATAGAGCGTTGCCAACTGGCTAGCAGTGATCGTTTCTTTGACTGCCAGGAAATGTGCAACTTTGGAAAGCCGGTCAATGACGACAAGAATAGCATCATTACCTTTCTGTGATTTGGGAAATCCAGTGACGAAGTCCATCTCAACATGGTCCCATTTCCATTCAGGAATAGAGATAGGTTGCAGAGTTCCAGCAGGCCTTTGATGTTCTGCTTTGATACGACGGCAAACGTCACACTCAGCAACATAACGAGCAATGTCTTGCTTCATATTAGACCACCAGAATCTCTGACGGATGTCTTGGTACATCTTTGTACTACCAGGATGGATACATAGACGCGTATCATGAGCTTCTTTCATAACTTCCTGTGTCATATTCAGGTTTTTCTCTACACATGGCACCACTAGGCGGCCCTTGAAGTATAAGGTGCCATCTTCAGCAATGGTGAAGAATGAGGGCTTTCCTTCTGCGAGGTAGCGCTTAATCTTGTGGGCTTCAGAGTCATACTTCTGTAGCCTTTTGATGCTGTCCTCGAGATCTGGTTTAGCAACTAGGGTATTGAGGGAACCCTGGGTAACAACATGGAGGTTCACCTTGCCAAACTCCTTAGGGGGGGAGCGAGTGCACCCGGAGGAACAATATGGAGGTTCAGCTTCCTGAATTCTTCAACAAGCGAGGGCTGAACTTTATGAACCTGGAGGTGGTTGCAGTAAGACTTGCGGCTCAAGGCATCAGCCATTACATTAGCATTGCCTGGCGTATAGGAAATACCCAAGTCAAAGTCTGCAACAAGCTCCATCCATCTCTGTTGACGGAGGTTCAGATCTGGCTGAGTAAACAGATACTTCAGACTTTGGTGGTCAGTGAAGATCTCGCAACGATTACCGAGAAGGTAATGTCGCCACTGCTTCAGCGCATGAATGACAGCAGCAAGTTCGAGGTCGTGAACTGGGTAGTTCTCTTCGTGAGGGCGCAATTGCCGAGAGGCATAAGCAATCACTTTGCGGTCTTGCATTAGGACACAGCCTAATCCTTGACGGGAAGCGTCAAATGACGAAGTCGTTCTTAGTATCAGGTGGAGCTAGAACTGGGGCAGAAGTCAACTTGTCTTTGAGTGCCTGGAAACTTTCCTGACATTTGTCTGTCCATTGGAACTTGACACCCTTATGCAACAGGTTAGTCAGAGGCCTGGCGATCTTAGAGAAGTTGTCGACAAATCGACGGCAATAGCTGGCGAGACCGAGAAAACTTCTGACTTGCTTAACGTTCTTGGGAGGAGTCCAATCAAGAATAGCCTGAACTCGCTCGGGGTTGACGGCAATACCATCCTTAGAGATGACATGCCCAAGATAGGTTACTTCCGGTAGCCAGAATTCACATTTGGAGAACTTGGCATATAGTTGATGCTCTCGTAGCTTTTCCAGCACAAGCCGAAGATGTTCAGCATGTTCCCCTCTTCGTTCTTGGAAAATACCAGGATATCATCCAGATAAACCACGACGAACTTGTCGAGGTAATCCATGAATATATAGTTCATCAGACGAGAGAAGGTAGCTGGAGCATTGGTTAAACCGAAAGACATGACGGTGTACTCGTATGAACCATAGCGAGTCACGAAGGCGGTCTTTGGGATATCCTCTTTGCGAACACGGATCTGGTGATAGCCCAACCTCAAGTCGAGCTTAGAGAACACTGACGAACCCGCCAGTTGATCATACAGATCATTGATCTGAGGAAGGGGGTATTTATTCTGGATGGTAGCTTGGTTTATAGGACGGTAGTCTTGAACTAACCGGTTTGTCCCATCCTTCTTCTTGACAAAGAGAGAAGGTGCTCGCCAAGGAGAGCAACTTGGGCGAATGAATCCTTTGTGAAGAGATTTATCGATTTCCTCCTTAAGCTCAAGGAGTTCATGCGGCGGCATCTTGTAGGGTCGCTTGGCTATAGGAGTGGTGACTGGTTTCAAGTCGATGATGAATTCGACAGCTCTAGCAGGGGGAATCCCTGGAAGTTCTTCAGGGAAGACGTCGAGGAATTCACGCACGACGGGAATGTTTTCAATGCCCTCGAGTGGTGCAGCGTTCAATGCATTCAATGCATAGAGCCTTGCCTCGGCATTTTGCACCAGATGGGCTTGATAAGTAACTATCTCATCTGAAGGGTGTAGCAGATGGACGGTCTTAGTGGTGCAAACGATTGAAGCAGTATGCGCTTTTAACCAATTCATTCCCAGAATGAGATCAATGCTACAGGACTTCAGTACGATGGGAGAGACAAGAAATTCCAGTCCTTCAATTTCAACAGTAACGTCGTGACTAACCATAGAGGTTTGACATTGGCCCGCCGGGGTGTGTACCACTAGCGGAGTGTTTATCTCTTCGTAATTAATGCCATGCAGGAATGCAAATTCTGCTGATATGAATGAATGGGATGCTCCTGTATCAAATAAAACGGATGCTGGTACTGAATTTACGAGGAGTGTACCCATCACAGTAGCAGGCTGGTCTTGAGCTTCGCTGAGATCAACGTGGTTGGCATGAGCACGACCATAAGACTTAGCATTGTTGTTGCGGGGCTGGTTGTTACCACGGCCAGCTGCTGGAAGGGCCAGTTGATTCTGGTTCTGATAGCAGTTCCTGGCAAAGTGACCCGGTTGACCACACTTGAAGCACAGACCATTATCGGAAGTGGGAACAGGAGCCCCAGGTGGGGGAGCTGGTAGCTTTGACTGCCTAGATGGTGGAGGAGGCAGACGCGGTGCAGCATAAGATTTCCTGGGAGCAGGTGCATTTGGACGGTACATGCTGTTCAGGATCCATAACTAAGTCAAACTGACATGTGGGTCCAGTGGGACCCACCTGTCATTCTCTGTCTAGGTTAATTAGGGTTTAGCTAAATAATTATTATTTAATTAAATTAGTTATCTAATTAGATTAATTTAAATAGGATTAATTAACTTAATTAATTAATTAAAATTATTTTTATTTTTATTTTCTTTCTTTATTTATTTATTATTATTATTATTTATTTTTATTTTATTTTTATTTTCTTCATTTTTTAACATGTTCTCTAGGGGGGCGCGGGCCCCGTTTGGCAGTGGCCCAGAGGGTTCGGGCCCAGGGGGCAGTGGCTCAGGTGGGGCGAGGCCCACCTGGCAGTGGCCCAGAGGGGGCGATGCAGGTGCGGTTATGGGCGCGCCCCGTTCGGGCGCACGCGGGCGTGGGCGCTGGCGGCCACGGCGGGGCACGGCGCCGGCCATGGCCGGAGCGGGGCGAGGCCGCGGTGGTGCGGGGCCAGCCGCCGGAGGTGGTGCAGAGGGGCGAGGCCGCCGTGGCGACGGGGCGGAGTTCGGCGGAGGTGAGGCAAACGACGGCGATGGCCGTGCGGGCGCGCGTCTGTGCGGTCGGGCGTGACGAGCACGCCGCTGCCGTGAGCGCGTGGCGGACGGCAGGGGCGAGCGCAAGGGGGTCGAACGGGGGCGGAGAGAAGGGGGAGGAGGCCGGGTCATGGTGGCCGAACGCAGGCGCGCGTGGGCCGGCGGCGAGTTGCGTGCGCGCGGCCGGAGCGCGTGCGGGACAGAGGGAAGGGGGAAGACGGGGTGCGGTGAGCGCGTTCGGGCCCCGGGTCGGCGAGTGCACGGCGACGGAGGGGGGCCGTGGGGCGGGCGCTCGCCCGCAGAGGTTGCGGCGAGGCGAGGCCGGTGGCCAGGGCGGCCGCGGTGGTCGCGCGGGCGCAGTGAGCGCGGGGGCGAGGGAGAGAGGAGGAGGAGGCGCGGCGGTGCTCACTGTGGCCGTAGGGGGTCTGGCAGCGGGGCGCGGGGAGGAGGCGAGGACGACGGCGACGCGGTGTCGGGGTGCAGGCCGGTGAGGAGGCGAAGGCAGGCCGGCGGGGCAGCGCTCCGGCGAGGCGAGGGCGAGGCCGGCGGGGGCGGCCGGCGACGGTGGCCTCCTCTCGATCCCGTTCTGGATCGGGGGAGGGAGGAGGAGGAGATATTTCGTGGGGTGGGGGGGAGTGTCGGTGGAGAGTGGGGAGGGGTGAGGGGAGTGGATAAAGGGAGAGGGGGGCGCGGGGTGGGCCGGCCCATTCGGGCGGCTGGGGGTTGGCCCTGTTGGGCCAGGTCCAGTGGGGGGGGGGCTTTTGTTTTTTGTTTTTTTTGTTCTGTTTTCTTTTCTTTTATTTATTGGCTTTTCTATTTTATTTCAATTCAAACTATTTAGGCATTTTATAAAAATGTGATTACTTCACCATAATTACCGATGCAATAATTGACATGGCCCGAACATTTTTGTTTAAATTTTTGAAAACTTTTATTTTCCACTTTAAATTTAATTGAAGTTTGGATTAGGAGTTTGAAAAGAAATGTGATCAAGCCCTGTTTAGCAACATGATTAGCTTAATCACAGAGAGTTACTGTAGCATGATTCTCGGGGTGTTACAAATCTCCCCCACTACAAGAAATCTCGTCCCGAGATTTAGGGGGTAGAAGGAAACAATGCGGGGTATTCTCCGCGCAGACGATCCTCTCGTTCCCAAGTGGCCTCATCTTCAGAATGGTGCGACCACTGGACTTTGAGAAACTTGATCGCTTTCTGACGTGTGTGGCGTTCAGCTTGGTCGAGAATGCGGACCGGATGCTCCTTATAGGAGAGGTCTTGCTGCAATTCGAGCACTTCATGATCCACAGCTCGGATTGGGTCCTTGAAGCAACGGCGGAGCTGTGACACATGGAACACATCGTGAACCTGAGAAAGGTTCGGCGGTAGCTCCAGTTGGTATGCCACTTTTCTGCGTGGCTGGTTGCTTCCATGGCCAGTTGCTGGAAGGGCCAGTTGATTCTGGTTCTGGTTGCATTCTCTAGCACGGTGTCTTGGTTGACCACACCTGAAGCATAGGCCATTATTGGGAGTGGGAACAGGAGCTTGGGGTGGTGGAGCTGGAAGTCTTGACTGCCTAGATGGTGGTGGAGGCAGACGAGGTGCAGCATAGGTCTGCCTTGGGGCAGATGCATTTGGACGGTACATGCTGTTCGGGATCCATATCTTACACTTCTGTGAGGGCGGGCCCGAAGATGAGCCCGTGTCACGGTTGCGCCTGTGAGAGCTCTGGTATTCCTGCAGACCAGTTTCGACATTGATGGCCTTGTTCACCAAGGTGGCAAAATCAGCAAAATCATGCACTAGCAGTGCGAGCTTGATGTCAGCTTGAAGGGCATCACGGAACTTCTCCTGTCTGCGTGCATCAGTTGCAATGTCCTCTTCAGCATAGCGAGACAAGTCCAGAAACTCCCGCTGATAAGCTTCAACTGTTTTGTTGCCTTGGGTGAGGTTGCGGAACTCACGCTTCTTCCGGTCCATGACTCCCTGAGGAATGAAGCGGGCACGGAAAGCAGCTTGGAAGTCTGGCCAGGTGATGATTGTTCCAGCTGGCAGAGTACGCCTGTGGCTGTCCCACCATTGAGCTGCGGGTCCCTTCAGAAAGAAGGAAGCAAAGGTGACATAGCTGGCAGGGGCTACATCGGCAGACTCCATCTCATAGGTGATGTCACGGAGCCAGTCATCAGCATCCAGAGGCTGAGTTGAGCTGCGGTACACAGTTGGATTGAGGCGCATGAAATCCTGTAGAGTTACTGGGGTTGGTTGCTGGTCCATATTGGGGCGAGGAAACTGAGCCATCATATTTTCCATGAATTGGCGGTTCAGTTCGAACTGTTGGATCATACCAGCCATGTACTCAGGTGGTGGTGGGGCATTGCCACCACTACCACGACCACCTGGTCTAACCATCCTGCTAATATATAAGAGGGGTAGTTCAGCATTGAGAAATTTGCAAAGACAAGAATCATTCATGATGAAACATGCATAATGAAAGGAGCACGATAGCTACTAGATAGTAGTCGGCATAACTTACAAAAGGGGTCATGCATAGAGTTCAGTACATAGACTAAAACAACATAGGCGGCACACAGGCTCGCGGCGAATGCATCTAACACTAACAAGCAAGCCTACATCAGTCCCAAGAGGTACTGTGGAGGTAGGTGTAGCCTGAAAGTGGTAGTGTCGCATCGGGAACTCCACGTCAGCAACCTGGGGTCCGCGAATACTCTGGTGCAGAACCTGACGCTCAGGTGGCAGAAAAGGTCCAAGTGCGGGAGAGTGGCCTCCCACATCTGGCCAGCCGACACCCTGGGGCATCACAGTCCTGGCTGGGTAGATCGCAGAACGGGGCAGCTCCCTAGATCGGACAAAGGGGTGCAGCAGCGTCAGAGCACGGTAAAGGTGCTGATGGGTGGTGTATAACTCGTGGCGAAGAGCTCGGTTAGCTCGATCCAGCCCATCAGCATGCGGAACCAGGTTCTGATGGTAGAAGGGCTCCCGGGTAACAGTGGAGTAGGCAGCAGTATAGTATCCCTCTGCACCAACATCAGATGCGATAGCAATGTGCCTGAAAGGGGAGGTGTCCAACTCCCGATACTCTCCACGAAGACGTGTCAGAGCAACATAAGCAGCATCGTGGACAGCCATATCGATGGTCACTCCAACACCATGAGCGGTGTGCAGCACAGTAGTGGAGTCATACTCCCGCGAGTAGAGGTGGACGATGGCACGGTACTGCTCCTGGTTAAAGTCCTGGTACTCCTCGTAGACGGTGTACTCAGGATGCCAGCGATAACCCAGATAGGTCATCATCTCAGCTAGCACAGCAGGTGATCCCGAGGCACCAATGGCCGTCGTGTGGCGCACGACCTGCCTCGTGGGTTCCATCTGAAAGCAAAGATGTTTCAAAGGAGTCAAATGACAGTGTGTGAATTGTTCAAATTACTATTCTAAGAAACAACTATGGCTTATCCAACTTTGGGGTGAATGCGGTCACGGGATCCTAGTGTTAGAGTTAGTAAATTCGTTTAACCCGAGTTGAAGAGAGTTCAGAGTCCCAGAGTAAAGGTCGAGGAGTAAAAGATCCTAGTACCACCCAATGGCGACGTGGGCCCATAAGACACACAGCCATGTTAGTAAAAGTTTTGTAATGTCTAGACTCGACTTCGGCAAAGGAGTGTGGAAAGGGGGATTCCTACAGGCAGTCGGCTCTGATACCAACTTGTGACGCCCCCGATTCAATCGTACACTAATCATGCATGCAAACGTGTACGATCAAGATCAGGGACTCACGGGAAGATATCACAACACAACTCTAAAACACAAATAAGTCATACAAGCATCATAATACAAGCCAGGAGCCTCGAGGGCTTGAATACAAGTGCTCGATCATAGACGAGTCAGTGGAAGCAACAATATCTGAGTACATACATCAGTTAAACAAGTTTGCCTTAAGAAGGCTAGCACAAACTGGGATACAGATCGAAAGAGGCGCAGGCCTCCTGCCTGGGATCCTCCTAACTACTCCTGGTCGTCGTCAGCGGGCTGCACGTAGTAGTAGGCTCCTCCAGTGCCGTAGGAGTCATCGTCGATGGTGGCGTCTGGCTCCTGGACTCCAGCATCTGGTTGCGACAACCAGGTAGAAAGGAAAGGGGGAAAAGAGGGAGAGAAGCAACCATGAGTACTCATCCAAAGTACTCGCAAGCAAGGAGCTACACTACATATGCATGGGTATATGTGTAAAGGGCCATATCAGTGGACTGAACTGCAGAATGCCAGAATAAGAGGGGGATAGCTAGTCCTGTCGAAGACTACGCTTCTGGCCATCTCCATCATGCAGCATGTAGAAGAGAGTAGATTGAAGTCCTCCAAGTAACATCGCATAGCATAATCCTACCCGGCGATCCCCTCCTCGTCGCCCTATTAGAGAGCGATCACCGGGTTGTATCTGGTACTTGGAAGGGTGTGTTTTATTAAGTATCCGGTTCTAGTTGTCATAAGGTCAAGGTACAACTCCGGGTCGTCCTTTTAACGAGGGACACAGCTATTCGAATAGATAAACTTCCCTGCAGGGGTGCACCACATAACCCAATACGCTCGATCCCATTTGCTGGACACACTTTTCTGGGTCATGCCCAGCCTCGTAAGATCAACACGTCGCAGCCCCACCTAGGCACAACAGAGAGGTCAGCACGCCGGTCTAAATCCTATGGGGCAGGGGTCTGGGCCCATCGCCCATTGCACACCTGCATGTTCCGAACGCGGCCGGAAGCAGACCTAGCCTAGTGGCGTTCCAGTCCAATCCGGCCCATTGATCACGGCCCGATAGTATAGCACAACAGACGGACAAGAATGTAGGGCCACTGATGGAAAACTAGCATCCTATACTAAGCATGTAGGATTGCAGGTAAAGGTAACAACAGTAGAAGCAAGGACAGGCTATGCATCAGGATAGGATTAACGGAAAGCAGTAACATGCTACACTACTCTAATGCAAGCAGTGTAGAGAAGAATAGGCGATATCTGGTGATCAAGGGGGGGGGGCTTGCCTGGTTGCTCTGGCAAGTAGGAGGGGTCGTCAACTCCGTAGTCGAACTGGGCAGCAGCAGCGTCGGTCTCGTAGTCTACCGGAGCGAAGAGGGGGAAGAAACAGTAAATACAATGCAAACATAAGCATGACGATGCGTGACATGACAATGAGCGGTGCTAGGTGTGTCCTAACGCGGCAGTAGGTGGTAGCGGCGAAAGGGGGAACATCCGGGAAAGTATTCCCGATGTTTCGCATTTTCGGACAGATGAAACAGAGGGGGAAAGTTGCGAGTTCGATATGTTAGGGATGTGAGGCGGACGAACGGGCTGCGTATCCGGATTCGTCTCATCGTTCTGAGCAACTTTCATGTAGAAAGTATTTTCATCCGAGATACGGATTATTTTATATGATTTTCTAAAGATTTAATCATTTTAGGATTTATCTAATCATTTTAAGTCAACATTATCCAGAATAGTAAAAGATGACGTCAGCATGACATCATGCTGACATCAGCAGTCAACTGTGCAGTTGACTGGGTCAACTACGTGTGGGTCCCGCATGTCATACACAGCTTAGTTTAATTAGGGTTTAGCTAATTAATTACTGTTTAATTAAATTAACTAATTAATTAGATTAATTTAAACATGATTAATTAACTTAATTAATTTAGTTAATTACTTAATTAATTAAATTTATTTTTTATTATTTGTTTTATTTATATATATATTTTTTAATTCCTTTTTTATTTACGTTCTGTGGGCGGGGCCCATATGTCATAGGCCCATAGGGGCCTATCGGGTTCGGGCGCTCGGGCGCGGGTGTGCGCCTGAGCGGGCGCTGGGCAGCGGGCGCCGTTGCGGGCGAGGCGCCCATCAGGGCGGACCCGAAGCAACGGGGCGGGCGCTCTCCGGCGGGCGGCGACAGGTGCGGCCAACCGGGCGGTGGCCGCGGCGGACAGGGCGCAGGAGGTCACGGGGTCAGCGGGCGAGGCCAACACGGTGGCGCGAGGAGCGGAACGGTGGGGCGCGCTGCCCAGGCGCGGTGCGGGGAAGGAGGCCGGGGCCCCCGGGGTGGCAGCGGGACGCTGGGCGCACGAGCGCGCGCGCATCGACGGCGCAGGCACGGCCAGGAGCTGGGGCGCGGCGCGCGGGTGCCGTGTGCGTGCGGACGGTGCGTGCACGGGATGAGGGAGCCGCGGGGGAGAGAGGGCGCGGCCACGACGCAAGCACGAGCACGGGACGGCGCGGGCGCGCGTGCTGGCGTGGAGCTGCGGGACGAGGGAGAGGAGGAGAGAAAAGGCGGCGGCTCATGGCGGGGAGTAGGGTCCAGGGCAACGGGGGGCGAGGAGGAGGACGGAGACGACCGGCGACGGGGGAGGCAGACCGATGGGGAGGAGGCAGGCCGGCGAGGGCGAGGCGGCGTCGGGCGATCCGGGCGGCGGCGTCGGCGGTCTCCTCCCTCGATCCCGATCCAATCTGGGGGGGGAGAGGGGGAGATATTTTCGGGGGAGTGGGGGTGTCGGTGGTGAGTGGGGGGGGGGAGTGGGTGGATAAGCAGGGGGCAGGGTGGGCCGGCGGGTGGCCTGGTTGCTTGGCCCAGTTGGGCCTGTGGTCAGCTGGGCCGAAGCCCCCGGGGGGGGGGGGTTTCTCTTTTTTTTTCTGTTTTAAATCATTTTAAATTATCTAGGCATTTTATAAAAATGTGTTTATTACATCATATTTACTTATGCAAAATATGGCACCTCCCGAACATTTTTGTTGTAAATTTTGAAAAACTTTTATTGTTGACATTAATATGAATTTGAATTTTGAAACGGTTTGACCTAACGGCAGATTAGCAACAGTAACTGTGGTGATGTGGCACCATTAGCGTGGGATTACTGTAGCTTGATTATCCGGGCGTTACACTTTGTCATCGGTATGTTACTTACCCGAGATTCGATCGTCGGTATCCTCATACCTAGTTCAATCTTGTTACCGGCAAGTCTCTTTACTCGTTACGTAATGCATCATGCCGTAACTAACTCATTAGTCACATTGCTTGCAAGGCTTATAGTGGTGTGCATTACCGAGAGGGCCCAGAGATACCTCTCCGATACACAGAGTGACAAATCCTAATGCTGATCTATGCCAACCCAGCAAACACCTTCAGAGACACCTGTAGAGCATCTTTATAATCACCCAGTTACGTTGTGACGTTTGATAGCACACAAGGTGTTCCTTCGGTATTCGGGAGTTGCATAATCTCATAGTCAGAGGAACATGTATAAGTCATGAAGAAAGCAATAGTAATAAAACTAAACAATCATTTATGCTAAGCTAACGGATGGTTCTTGTCCATCACATCATTCTCCTAATGATGTGATCCTGTTCATCAAATGACAACACATGTCTATGGTTAGGAAACATAACCATCTTTGATAAACGAGCTAGTCAAGTAGAGGCATACTAGGGACACTTATGTTTTGTCTATGTATTCACACATGTACTAAGTTTTCGGTTAATACAATTCTAGCATGAATAATAAACATTTATCATGAAATAAGGAAATAAATAATAACTTTATTATTGCCTCTGGGGCATATTTCCTTCATGCCGAGGCCCGTATCGCGGCAGAAATGGCGGCGGCGGAGGCGGCTGATGCACCAGCTGCTGAAGCGTGGCCTGGACCCCAATGAAACCAATAACTACAGCCGTACATCACTGGTAATCACGAGCCACTGTTTTTGTTTTGTTTTAAGAATGCTCATTTTGGTTAGTTTGTTCATGGATCTGAATGCCACAAGTTAATTTTGTTTCTCAACCAGAAATTAACATTCCATGATTTGATTTTTGGTTTGTTAACAGCATATAGCGGCTTCCAGTGGGAGTTGATAACCCACAAGTATACGGGATCAATTGTAGCCTATTTCGATAAGTAAGAGTGTCAAACCCAACGAGGAGATAAAGGTAGAACAATATTCCCTCAAGTTCTATCGACCACCGATACAACTCTACGCACGCTTAACGTTCGCTTTACCTATAACAAGTATGAAACTAGAAGTTCTTTGTAGATGTTGTTGGATAGGTTTGCAAGATAATAAAGAGAACATAAATGAAAACTAGGGGCTGTCTAGATGAAGACACAACTAAAGTAAATATAGCGAGTGTGGAAAAGTGGTGGTAGGAGTTGCGAAATTGACTACTTTACTAGATCGATAGCAAGTTTTATGTGGGAGAGGCCACTGCTAGCATGTCATCCCTGACTTGGAATTCTATGCACTTATGATTGGAACTATTAGCAAGCATCCGCAACTACTAACGTTCATTAAGGTAAAAACCCAACCATAGCATTAAGATATATTGGTCCCCCTTCAATCCCGTATGCAGCAATTTCTATGCTAGGTAGAAGCTTCTGTCACTCTTGCCCTCCAATACATAGTCCTATCAACATACAACTAACCCTATGGTGTGATCCACGCGCGCACTCATATGATGGGCACCAAAGGACAGCAACATAACCACAAGCAAATTAAATCAATCATAGCAATTCATCAACCACCGATAGGACAACGAAAATCTACTCAGAATCATAGGATGGCAACACATCATTGGATAATAATATGAAGCATAAAGCACCATGTTCAAGTAGAGGGTACAGCGGGTTGCGGGAGAGTGGACCGCTATAGATAGAGGGGGGAAGGTGATGGAGATGTTGGTGAAGATGGCGGAGGTGTTGGTGAAGATCGCGGTGATGATGATGGTGTCCACGGCAGCGTTCCGGGGCCCCCTTCTTCTTCTTCTTCTTCTTCTTCTTCTTCTTCCTTGACCTCTTCCCTAGATGGGAGAAGGGTTTCCCCTCTGGTCCTTGGCCTCCATGGCATGGGAGGGGCGAAAGCCCCTCCGAGATTGGATATGTCTCTCTGTCTCTCTCTGTTTCTGCGTTCTGGTATTCTGCCCTTTCACCGTTTCTATACATGGAGATCCGTAACTCCGATTGGATTGAAACCTTCGCCCAGATTCTCCGAAAATTAGCTTTCTTGCGGCCAAAGAAGAGCAGCAACTGCGTTACGGGTGGCCCACGAGGGGGGCAGGCGCGCCCCCTGCCTCGTGGCCACCTCGGACACCGTCTCGCGTTGATTCTTCTTCCCATATTATCCAAATATTCCAAAAATATTCTCCGTCCGTTTTTATCCCGTTTGGATTCTGTTTGATTTGGGGTTTCTGTGAAACATAAAACATGCAACAAACAGGAACTGACACTGGGCACTGGATCAATATGTTAGTCCCAAAAATAATATAAAAAATTGCCAAAAGTATATGAAAGTTGTATAATATTGGCATGGAACAATAAAAAATTATAGATACGACGGAGACGTATCAGCATCCCCAAGCTTAATTCCTGCTCGTCCTCGCGTAGGTAAATGATAAAAAAGATAATTTTTGACGTGGAATGCTACCTAGCATAATCTTGATCATGTAATCTAATCATGGCATGAATATTAAGACACGAGTGATTCAAAGCAATTGTCTATCATTTGACATTAAGACAATAATACTCCAAGCATACCAACCAAGCAATTATGTCTTATCGAAATAACATAGCCAAAGAAAGCTCATCCCTACAAAATCATATAGTCTGGCTATGCTCCATCTTCACCACACAAAGCATTCAAATCATGCACAACCCCGATGACAAGCAGAGCAATTGGTTCATACTTTTTAACGCGCTTCAGCCTTTTCAACCCTCACGCAATACATGAGCGCAAGCCATGGACATAGCACTATAGGTGGAATAGCATATGATGATGGAGGTTGTGTGGAGAAGACAAAAAAGAGAAAGTCTCACATTGACGTGGCTAATCAACGGGCTATGGAGATGCCCATCAATTGATGTCAATGTGAGGAGTAGGGATTGCCATGCAACGGATGCACTAGAGCTATAAGTGTATGAAAGCTCAAACTGGAAACTAAGTGGGTGTGCATCCAACTTGCTTGCTCATGAAGACCTCGGGCATTTGAGGAAGCTTATCATTGGAATATACAAGCCAAGTTCTATAATGAAAATTCCCACTAATATATGAAAGTGATAACTCAAGAGACTCTCTATATGAAGAACATGGTGCTACTCTGAAGCACAAGTGTGGTAAAAGGATAGTAACATTGCCCCTTCTCTCTTTTTCTCTCATTTTTTTATTTTCACTTTTTCTTTTCTTTTGGTGGGCTTCTTTGGCCTTTTTTTATTTGGGCTTCTTTGGCCTCTTTTATTTATTTTTAAAGTCCGGAGTCTCATCCCGACTTGTGGGGGAATCATAGTCTCCATCATCCTTTCCTCACTGGGGCAATGCTCTAATAATGATGATCATCACGCTTTTATTTACTTACAGCTCAATATTACAACTCGATACTAGAACAAAGGTATGACTCTATATGAATGCCTCCGGCGGTGTACCAGGATGTGCAATGATCTAGCATAGCAATGACATCAAAAAATGGACAAGCCATGAAAACATCATGCTAGCTATCTTACGATCATGCAAAGCAATATGACAATAAATGCTCAAGTCATGTATATGATGATGATGATGATGGAAGTTGCATGGCAATATATCTCTGAATGGCTATGGAAATGCCATGATAGGTAGGTATGGTGGCTGTTTTGAGGAAGATATAAGGAGGTTTATGTGTGATAGAGCGTATCGTATCATAGGGTTTGGATGCACCGGTGAAGTTTGCACCAACTCTCGAGGTGAGAAAGGGCAATGCACGGTACCGAAGAGGCTAGCAATGATGGAAGGGTGAGAGTGCGTATAATCCATGGACTCAACAATAGTCATAAAGAACTCACATACTTATTGCAAAAATCTATTAGTCATCGAAACAAAGTACTACGTGCATGCAAAAATCTATTAGTCATCGAAACAAAGTCATCGAAACAAAGTTCTGCCCTTTCACCGTTTCGTATATATATGGAGATCCGTAACTCTAATTGGACTGAAACCTTCGCCCAGATTTTTCTCCGAAAATTAGCTTTCTTGCGGCCAAAGAAGAGCAGCAACCGCCTTACGGGTGGCCCACGAGGGGGGCAGGCGCGCCCCCTGCCTCGTGGCCACCTCGGGCACTGTCTTGCGTTGATTCTTCTTCCCATATTCTCCAAATATTCCAAAAATATTCTCCGTCATTTTTATCCCGTTTGGATTACGTTTGATATGGGGTTTCTACGAAACATAAAACATGCAACAAACAGGAACTGACACTGGGCACTGGATCAATATGTTAGTCCCAAAAATAATATAAAAAGTTGCCAAAAGTATATGAAAGTTGTATAATAATGGCATGGAACAATCAAAAATTATAGATACGATGGAGACGTATCAGGAGTGAGCAGTGCGTTAGGCGCATGTTGGAGAATGGTGCTGATGCGAATGCTAGAGGTATATATGGGTCGTAAAATCTAAAAGTTTTGGAAATCTCGGCAAATATTATGCAAATTTCATGGCATTTGCTGAATATTTTGAGTTCTAAGTAGAATTAGTATCAAATTAGGATATTGGTTGACGTACAGATCCAGGAGGAAAGGTGTCGCTGTGGGAGGCCTTGTGTAGGAGGCACCAGCCCGTGGTGCAGCTGTTGGTGGAGAAGCCGGTGTGGACCTGTCGGCAGGGGACGGGGCCGTGTACGCCCGCGTCACCGTCGAGGAGGACGACGTTGTGCTCCTGGGGGAGATCGCCCGGTGCGGCGGGGACGTGGCCGCCGCATGCTCCACCGACGGCACCACCCCGCTGCACCGTGCCGTCCTAGACGGAAACGCCAGGATGGTCAGGGTCCTGCTGGAGCACGGCGCTGATCCTGACAGGGGGACGCCCGTGGGCTGACGCCGATGGCCTTGGCCGACCGGCACGCCCACGCCGACATTCAGCAATTGTTCACGTCGCACCGCCACCAGGACCAGCAGGGAGCGCCAAAGCCCTCATCGACGGAGGAGGGCGTTGTCATCGCGTCAACGGCTTCGCAGGTCACGAGGTTCAGGAGCGCGCCATCGGTGAGAGTCTTGCCGCCCAATGGTAGCGTTGGGTCGTCGCCGAACCGGGTCGACTGCTAGTCAAACTCCTCGTCGGCGCGCAGCACGCCGCCGCAGATGGCCAGCTTCCGGAACTCCCTCTTCGGCGTAATCTCCTCGTTGTTCCACGGAAACCGTCATGACGGCGGCGGCGGTACGAGCTTCCACCACCGACATGAGAGGAATCCGATCAGCTCGCACATCAGGGTGACCATCTCGGGGCGAGAGGAGGCTGCTCGTGTTCGTGCCGGAGACGATGCTGCAGCTGCTCGAGCTCGGGGGTAACAGATTCGGGTTCGCGACGACGAGGGTAATAACGAGCGACGGCGCCGAGATCGACGACATGAGACTCGTCAGGGACGGCGACCACCTCCTCCTCGTCTCCGACCAGTGGGCGCCCGACACTACCAGCGCGCATAGGAATCTATAATGAAAGCACCGATGCATTGGTTGTAATATTGGATCTTCTGAAAAATGAACTGCGTGATTAGGAAGATAATACGAGATTTAGGAAGATAATATGGATTGCAGACCGGAAATCTGATCCTCCTGTCTTGACTTGATTCCTAGTTACAGCATTAGAGCATCTGCAGCCCGACTAGCAAATCGCCCTCCTAAACTTCCCGCAGTCAATCGGAGACATCCGCCGACACTAATCGGTCATCCCTCAAATGTCTGTGTCCACAGTACCTCATTAGCAGATTCTAAAATTCATACAGTGACATGCAACATTAAATAACATGTGTAGTTCTATATGTCATAAGACTATCAAAAATTGGCATGTTGTACTAAGTTATGAGCCATTAAGTAAGTTCACTGACGACGACCTTTGTCTTTGCCCTTGCCCTTGTCGTCTTCTTCGCGAATGTAGCAGTCGAAGACGCAATATGGATTGAGCTGGATCAGCTCACTGTCGAAGTTGTTTGATTCTCCTGTTTTTTGGGGGGAGGGGGAGGGAGGGGAGATTTTTTTTAAACTATCATGTTTTTATAGCAAATTCGGAAACTATAGCACCAAATGCAAAAAAATCAAAGCAATGACCCCGTCGGCCTGGTGTGGGCCGAAGAGGGTGTTTTCGGTCTGTAGTTAGCCGAAGAGGGCACTTCGGCCCGCGGTTGACCAAAGATGGGCTTAGCTGGGTCGAAAAGGACTCTTTGGTCAGCAGTAGGCCGAAGAGTCCCTAGGGCCCACCTTTTCGCGTGAACGGGAGGCCGAAGCTGCATGGCTGCGCTCTTCGACTTATGTTAGGCCGGAATGTTTTTTTTTTGAATTTTGACTTATGAATGTTGTGCAGCCATTGCCCATCTTAGACATTAAAAAAAATTCGCGCAACCATTTCCTCCAAAACCAAAAGGTTTATCAACGTAGACATAGGGTCGTCCAATAGGGAATCTCTCGTAAGACCAAAGCTGCAACAATAGTGGACATCCAACAAGACCTGATTTTCTAGACTTCAACAAGCAAGCTTTGCACAGGGCTCTGTACGTAGTCGCTAACACAGCAGAACCAAAACTCCTCCGCAGAATGTCCCCAGGGCAACGTGCGTCAGCTATCTCTGGTGCAATATTGTACAATGTCTAAGATGGGCAATGGTTGCACAACATTCATAAGTCAAAATAAAAAAAACATTTCGGCCTAACATAAGCCGAAGAGTGCAACCATGCAGCTTCGGCCTCCCATTCATGCGAAAAGGTGGGCCCTAGGGACTCTTCGGCCTACTGTTGACAAAAGAGTACTCTTCCAAAGAGTCCTTTTCAGCCCAGCTAAGCCCATCTTCGGTCAACCACGGGCCGAAGTGCCCTCTTCGGCCAACTACAGACCGAAAACACCCTCTTCCGCCCACACGAGGCCGACGGGGTCATAGTTTTGATTTTTTTTTGCATTTGGTGCTATAGTTTCCGAAATTGCTATAAAAACATGATAGTTTTGAAAAAAATAAGGAGGGGAGGGGGCAGTCTGGCGAGGGCAGACACTACTCGGGTTTGCTCCTTTCCATGGGCATGTGCCGTCCGGGCTTGCCGCTTCACGAGGATGCAAGCTCGGAGGACATCCTCGGTCATGTCCGAGGCGGCATGCGGTTTACCCTCCACTGTTTGTAGCGCCCTCTCCCTCGCCTGACGGGCCCGTCGGTCCTCGAAGCATCCACGGGCGGGCCATCTATCAACGTTGACCTCGGACTTGGAGCCTACCTGATCGCGAAGGACTAGATTTCTTTGTATCTTCATTTAAATCTAGGCAAATTTAGTTTAGATTCAGTTTAGATTTATGTAATGTAGTTTATGCTACTAGTTTGAATGGAGTTCGAATCAAGTTGGAGGAACTAGGTTCAATCAAATTTGCATGAATTTGTGTTAATTTGTTTAAGGAGTTAAGTTTGAGGGATTGGTTAGGAACCGCAGAAAAAAGTAGAAGCAAATTTGAGGAGGTAAACGATAAAAGTCCATATACTGCTTTATATTATAGGGATTAGTTAGAGATGCTCTACGAACTTATCGCTAATTCCTTCTTGGAGAAAAAACGCAGTCCTTGCCTTTCGTTTTTTACTAGCACATATGCATGTGCATGAAACTGGAAAATTAGAACTGTGTATAAAAAACTGGAAGTGTGTTGAACCACATATTCTTTGCTTTGGAGTAAATGCTAGCTTTCATGAATCAGAATTGGCCCGGTGAGCAATTGTATTGTAGTTGAAAAGGGAATAAGTATTGGGAGATGATCCAATAGCACTGAACACAAGTAATGTATCGAGCCGCATTCTATCGTCCGTGTAGCATCTCTCCAACATCGCTGGGGTCATTCAAGGGGAAGTGAACAAGTATGACGGCTACTATGCACAAGTGATTGGCTGCCCTCAAAGTGGGATGGGGGTGTCAACTCACCTAAGTTGAATTGCTTCATTTTTTCATAATTTAAATTGCTTGTTTTCTTGTTGCATTCTCATTGTTATACTTATTGTTTGCTAGACGGTGGTGGCAGTCACTATGTACCAACAAACAGACAAGAAGCCATTTAGTTTTGGCCATGATTTGGTGCTATTTGATGGCAAATCAAAGAGAGCACAACTTGTGGAAGATCTCAAGGCCGAAAAGAGGAAGAATGATGGCCCAAGATCCCAGCAATTGATGAGTCTAAAATGTAAAATGATTTTGATGGTTATTTTGAGCCTACATGGTAGGCTTTTGTGGAATTTTACCGCGTTCAAGTGTTGCTTCCTGTCGGCTTTCCCAGGAAATGTATGTTGGAATAAAGAGAGTACTATTAAAGAACACACAGGGAATTATGGTAGAATCACGTTACTCAATGTGATTATCTCCTACCATAAATTAGCAAAAGAACTGAAGTCAATTGAGACCTACGCAGCTGGTCCATAGCGCAAGATAGCCTAGCATACGAGCGCACGTGCATATGCGCGGTATGACCTGCTAGCGGTGCTTCCTCATCCATTATTTCCATCCCTCAAAGATGGATTGGAGATCAGACACACACAGTTTCCATAAACACATCCAGAACGCATAACCCTAGCCTCTGGAGGGGGAATCTATCCAAGGACTTCGCCACTACAACGCTGCATCAAGGGGGCTCCTCGCCATCATCATCACCATCACCATCTCGTTACTATCCATTTCAAATACAATAGTTCGAGTGGATTCAATCTTGTGTTACTTTATGTGATATCATCATGTTCATCATAATTCATCTCATCTTGTTTATGCCCTTGATGTGCGAGTAATTCCTCTAGTTCTCGGGGATATGGAGGAACACTAGTATGTAATAGATTGTTTGGTATTGGAATTTGATATCCTCTTTATATGTTCATGTTAATAGTCTTCTTGATGTTGGGTGAAGTCGACCATCGAACATATGCCAATTTTGGACGGAAGGTTATTACTGCTGGCGAATTGGCTTGTTGCGGAGGTAGGTAAGTGACACGGCCTATCTCCCTTCGTATCAGATCGTTCTAGTAGGGGGTATACAGAGACCACTTTTAGGCTGCGTCCACGGGGACATTTTTTCCCTTAATCACCATTTGGTAACCGGAGTGGGGAAAAATGGTGGTGTCGTATGTGATACAGGGATGTTGCATGTGTGCACATATACGTACCAGCTCCGCCCACAAATAAAAACATACAAAATGGCTTAGGAATCCATCATAGGATTATGCTTAGGCATCGGTCGTGTAGACGGATAATAGTGGGGAATCCGGACTCCCTGGGATGTCTTAATCCTATCAATTTCAACAACTTTCATTCACGTCCCACGTTACTCTATTTTATTTCTGTACTTTATTTCACAGAGAATTCACCTAAATTTTTGGTTGTATTAGCTGCTTCTCTTCTTGGTCTCTTCAAATAGTTCACTCAACTTTCATTTTAAGTTTCATATAGTTCGCTTAACTTGAAGGTTGGAGTTGGTCTCTGCGCCAATTGGATCAACGAGATATCTAGTGCAAGCTAGAGCAAAAGCAGCGGCGGCAACAACAAAAACGAACTACATAGGATCGAATAGGTGAAGAGAAATCGCTAGGGAGTCTCGGTGCTCCTCATCCTCCTATAGGAAAATAACCACCAAATGCAAGAGCAAGAGTAGCAGCGGCAGTAACAAAAACAAACTAAATAGGACCAAAGAGGCGGAAAAAATCACCATGGAGCGCCTCTCGGTGTTATTCGGACTCATCGTTCTCAAAGCCGGACCATAGGCTGGGAAAAGAGGGTGACCGCCCTAGCCCCGAGAGAAGGAGGGCCCTAGATATTAAACATAACAGTAACCATTACAATATTAACGATAAAGTTCAAAAGATCATTGCATATGTGAAAAATGAAATCTTAAGTTAAGATGTATGTATGTCACATCATAGTAACAACCAATATGATAGGCGACCGTGAACCTGATAGGCGAGGATAAGCTTAGTTAGCCCGATAGTCTCTCTAATAGATGTTGTGACAGTCTGGTTTTTGCCCTCTTCTCTTTGCCTGATTTTCAGTTGGTTTGGTTTTGAAATTTGGAGTTTTGAATCTTTTCAGATGGACTCAAACACTTGGGTACCCCTTGACTTTCACCCAAGTGCCTCATTCCCCCTCTAACTATCATTTCCTCTCTGGTTCACCTCAAAATAATATTTTGAATATTTTCTTAAAGCAAAATATTCATTTCCCTCTCTAAAACCCTAGCTAGCTCAATGTGCTCCAAAGCAACCCCAATTTTTCTTGCCCATAAAAATATGAGAAAACTCCCAAATATTCTTTGAACCCTAGGGCACCTTCCTGAGCAAAAATATTTCATCATTTTTTGGTATATTTTTGCTGCAGAAAATATTTTCTGATCTGGACAGAAATGGTGGTTTCTACAACAACTGCCATTTACTTGCTCTTTTGTGGCTGATTTTTCTTGTGCATCATCACCTTAGTAGATGATTGCTAAACCCCAAAGCCCAGCTCCCAACTCTCAGTAGTTTGACCACAGTAAGCTCCCAAAGTTACTGACCAGAAACTTACCAGGAAGTTGAAATCTATTCTACTGCGTCTGAGCTCAAACCAAAACGTGGCAACCTTTTAATCCGTTGGGGAACGAAGTAATTTCAAAAAAATTCCTACGCACACGCAAGATCATGGTGATCCATAGCAACAAGTGGGGAGAGTGTTGTCCACGTACCCTCGTAGACCGAAAGCGGAAGCATTAACACAACGCGGTTGATGTAGTCGTACGTCTTCACGATCCGACCGATCAAGTACCGAACGTACGACACCTCCGAGTTCAGCACACGTTCAGTTCGATGACATCCCTCGAACTCTGATCCAGCCGAGTGTTGAGGGATAGTTTCGTCAGCACGACGGCGTGGTGACAATGATGATGTTCTACCGACGCAGGGCTTCGCCTAAGCACCGCTACGATATTATCGAGGTGTAATATGGTGGAGAGGGGCACCGCACACGGCTAAGAGATCGTTGATCAATTGTGTGTCTAGAGGTGCCCCCCTGCCCCCGTATATAAAGGAGCAAGGGGGGTTCGGCCGGCCAAGGGGAGAGGCACGCCAGGAGGAGTCCTACTCCTACCGGGAGTAGGACTCCCCCCTTTTCCATGTTGGACTAGGAGAGAGAGGGGGAAGAGGTGGAGGGGAGGAAGGAAAGGGGGGGCGCCGCCCCCCTCTCCTTGTCCTATTCGGGCTTGGGGGGAGGGGCATGCGGCCCTGCTCTGGCCTCCTCTCCTCTCTTCCACCTAGGCCCACTAAGGCCCATTAAGTTACCGGGGGGTTCCGGTAACCTCCCGGTACTCCGGAAAAATCCCGATTTCACCCGGAACACTTCCGATATCCAAACATAGGCTTCCAATATATCAATCTTTATGTCTCGACCATTTCGAGACTCCTCGTCATGTCCGCGATCACATCCGGGACTCCGAACAACCTTCGGTACATCAAAACATATAAACTCATAATATAACTGTCATCGTAACGTTAAGCGTGCGGACCCTACGGGTTTGAGAACTATGTAGACATGACCGAGACACCTCTCCGGTCAATAACCAATAGTGGAACCTGGATGCTCATATTGGTTCCCACATATTCTACGAAGATCTTTATCGGTCAGACCGCATAACAACATACGTTGTTCCCTTTGTCATCGGTATGTTACTTGCCCGAGATTCGATCATTGGTATCTCGATACCTAGTTCAATCTCGTTACTGGCAAGTCTCTTTACTCGTTCCGTAATACATCTTCCCGCAACTAACTCATTAGTTACAATGCTTGCAAGGCTTATAGTGATGTGTATTACTGAGTGGGCCCAGAGATACCTCTCCGACAATCGGAGTGACAAATCCTAATCTCGAAATACGCCAACCCAACAAGTACCTTTGGAGACACCTGTAGAGCACCTTTATAATCACCCAGTTACGTTTTGATGTTTGGTAGCACACAAAGTGTTCCTCCGGTAAACGGGAGTTGCATAATCTCATAGTCATAGGAACATGTATAAGTCATGAAGAAAGCAATAGCAACATACTAAACGATCGAGTGCTAAGCTAACGGAATGGGTCAAGTCAATCACATCGTTCTCCTAATGATGTGATCCCGTTTAATCAAATGAAAACTCATGTCTATGGCTAGGAAATATAACCATCTTTGATCAACGAGCTAGTCAAGTAGAGGCATACTAGTGACACTCTGTTTGTCTATGTATTCACACATGTATCAAGTTTCCAGTTAATACAATTCTAGCATGAATAATAAACATTTATCATGATATAAGGAAATAAATAATAACTTTATTATTGCCTCTAGGGCATATTTCCTTCAGTCTCCCACTTGCACTAGAGTCAATAATCTAGTTCACATCGCCATGTGATTTAACATCAATAGTTCACATCACCATGTGATTAACACCCATAGTTCACATTGTCATGTGACCAACACCCAAAGGGTTTACTAGAGTCAGTAATCTAGTTTACATCGCTTATGTGATTAACACCCAAAGAGTACTAAGGTGTGATCATGTTTTGCTTGTGAGATAATTTTAGTCAACGGGTCTGTCACATTCAGATCCGTAAGTATTTTGCAAATTTCTATGTCTACAATGCTCTGCCCGGAGCTACTCTAGCTAATTGCTCCCACTTTCAATATATATCTAGACCAAGACTTAGAGTCATCTAGATTAGTGTCAAAACTTGCATCGACGTAATCCTTTACGACGAACCTTTTGTCACTTCCGTAATCGAGAAACATATCCTTATTCCAGTAAGGATAATTTTGACCGCTGTCCAGTGATCTACTCCTAGATCACTATTGTACTCCCTTGCTAAAATCAGTGTAGGGTATACAATAGATCTGGTACACAGCATGGCATACTTTATAGAACCTATGGCCGAGGCATAGGGAATGACTTTCATTCTTTTTCTATCTTCTGCCGTGGTCGGGCTTTGAGTCTTACTTAATTTCTCACCTTGTAACACAGGAAAGAACTCTTTCTTTGACTGTTCTATTTTGAACTACTTCAAAATCTTGTTAAGGTATGTACTCATTGAAAAACCTATCAAGCGTCTTCATCTATCTCTATAGATCTTGATGCTCAATATGTAAGCAGCTTCACCGAGGTCTTTCTTTGAAAAACTCCTTTCAAAAACTCCTTTATGCTTTGCAGAATAATTCTACATTATTTCCGATCAACAATATGTCATTCACATATACTTATCCGAAATGTTGTAGTGCTCCCACTCACTTTCTTGTAAATACAGGCTTCACCGCAAGTCTGTATAAAACTATATCCTTTGATCAACTTATCAAAGCATATATTCCAACTCCGAGATGCTTGCACCAGTCCATAGATGGATCGCTGGAGTTTGCATATTTTGTTAGCACCTTTAGGATTGACAATACCTTCTGGTTGCATCATATACAACTCTTCTTCCAGAAATCCATTCAGGAATGCAGTTTTGTTTATCCATTTGCCAGATTTCATAAAATGCGGCAATTGCTAACATGATTTGGACAGACTTAAGCATCGCTGCGAGTGATAAAATCTCATCGTATTCAATACTTTGAACTTTGTCAAAAACCTTTTTCCGACAAGTCTAGCTTTGTAGATAGTAACATTACTATCAGCGTCCATCTTCCTCTTGAAGATCCATTTATTTTTTATTTTTTATGGCTCGCCGATCATTGGGCAAGTCAATCAAAGTCCATAGTTTGTTCTCATACATGGATCCCATCTCAGATTTCATTGCCTCAAGCCATTTTGCGGAATCTGGGCTCACCATCGCTTCTCATAGTTCGTAGGTTCGTCATGGTCTAGTAACATAACCTCCAGAACAGGATTATCGTACCACTCTGGTGCGGATCTTACTCTGGTTGACCTACGAGGTTTAGTAACAACTTGATCTGAAGTTTCATGATCATCATCATTAACTTCCTCACTAATTGGTGTAGGTGTCACAGGAACCGTTTTTCTGTGATGAACTACTTTCCAATAAGCGATGAGGTACAGTTACCTCATCAAGTTCTACTTTCCTCCCACTCACTTCTTTCGAGAGAAACTCCTTCTCTAGAAAGGATCCATTCTTAGCAACGAATGTCTTGCCTTCGGATCTGTGATAGAAGGTGTACCCAACTGTCTCCTTTGGGTATCCTATGAAGACACATTTCTCCGATTTGGGTTTGAGCTTATCAGGATGAAACCTTTTCACATATGCATCACAACCCCAAACTTTAAGAAACGACAACTTTGGTTTCTTGCCAAACCACAGTTCATAAGATGTCGTCTTAACGGATTTAGATGGTACCCTATTTAACGTGAATGCAGCTGTCTCTAATGCATAACCCCAAAACAATAGTGGTAGATCGGTAAGAGACATCATATATCGCACCATATCTAATAAAGTACGGTTACGATGTTCGGACACACCATTACACCGTGGTGTTCCAGGTGGCATGAGTAGTGCAACTATTTCACATTGTTTTAACTGAAGGCCAAACTCGTAACTCAAATACTCTTCTCCACGATCAGATCGTAGAAACTTTATTTTCTTGTTACGATGATTTTCCGCTTCACTCTGAAATTATATGAACTTTTCAAATGTTTCAGACTTCTGTTTCATTAAGTAGATATACCCATATCTGCTCAAATCATCTGTGAAGCTCAGAAAATAATGATACCTGCTACGATCCTCAATATTCATTGGACCAAATACATCTGTATGTATGATTTCCAACAAATCTGTTGCTCTCTCCATAGTTCCGGAGAACGGCGTTTTAGTCATCTTGCCCATGAGGCATGGTTCGCAAGCATCAAGTGATTCGTAATCAAGTGATTCCAAAATCCCATCAGTATGGAGTTTCTTCATGCGCTTTACACTAATATGACCTAAACGGCAGTGCCACAAATAAGTTGCACTATCATTATTAACTTTGCATCTTTTGGCTTCATTATTATGAATATGTGTATCACTACGATCGAGATCCAACAAACCATTTTATTGGGTGTATGACCATAGAAGGTTTTATTCATGTAAACAGAACAACAATTATTCTCTAATTTAAATGAATAACCGTATTGCAACAAACATGATCAAATCATATTCATGCTCAACACAAACACCAAATAACACTTATTTAGTTTCAACACTAATCCCGAAAGTATAGGGAGTGTGCGATGATGATCATATCAATCTTGGAACTACTTCCAACACACATCGTCACCTCGCCTTTTACTAGTCTCTGTTTATTCTGCAACTCCCGTTTCGAGTTACTACTCTTAGCAACTGAACCAGTATCAAATACCGAGGGGTTTCTATAAACACTAGTAAAGTACACATCAATAACATGTATATCCAATATACCTTTGTTCACTTTGCCATCCTTCTTATCCACCAAATAGTTGGGGTAGTTCCGCTTCCAGTGACCTGTCCCTTTGCAGTAGAAGCACTTAGTCTCAGGCTTAGGACCAGACTTAGGCTTCTTCACTTGAGCAGCAACTTGCTTGCCGTTCTTCTTGAAGTTCCCCTTCTTCCCTTTGCCCTTTTCTTGAAACTAGTGGTCTCGTCAACCATCAACACTTGATGTTTTTCTTGATTTCTACCTTCGTCGATTTCAGCATCACGAATAGCTCGGGAATTACTTTCGTCATCTCTTGCATACTATAGTTCATCACGAAGTTCTACTAACTTGGTGATGGTGACTAGAGAATTCTGCCAATCACTATTTTATCTGGAAGATTAACTCCCACTTGATTCAAGCGATTGTAGTACCCAGACAATCTGAGCACATGCTTACTGCTTGAGCTATTCTCCTCCATCTTTTAGCTATAGAACTTTGTTGGAGACTTCATATCTCTCAACTCGGGTATTTGCTTGAAATATTAACTTCAACTCTTGGAACATCTCATATGGTCCATGACGTTCAAAACGTCTTTGAAGTCCCGATTCTAAGCTGTTAAGCATGGTGCACTAAACTATCAAGTAGTCATCATATTGAGCTGGCCAAACGTTCATAACGTCTGCATCTACTCCTGCAATAGGTCTGTCACCTAGCGGTGCATCAAGGACATAATTCTTCTGTGCAGCAATGAGGATAATCCTCAGATCACGGATCCAATCCGCATCTTTGCTACTAACATCTTTCAACATAATTTTTCTCTAGGAACATATCAAAAATAAACACAGGGAAGCAACAACGCGAGCTATTGATCTACTACATAATTTGCAAAATACTATCAGGTACTAAGTTCATGATAAATTTAAGTTCTATTAATCATATTACTTAAGAACTCCCACTTAGATAGACATCCCTCTAATCATCTAAGTGATTACGTGATCCAAATCAACTAAACCATAACCGATCATCACGTCAAATGGAGTAGATTTCAATGGTGAACATCACTATGTTGATCATATCTACTATATGATTCACGTTCGACCTTTCGGTCTCTGTGTTCCGAGGCCATATCTGCATATGCTAGGCTCGTCAAGTGTAACCTGAGTATTCTGCATGTGCAAAACTGGCTTGCACCCATTGTAGATGGACGTAGAGCTTATCACACCCGTCATCACGTGGTGTCTGGGCACGACGAGCTTTGGCAATGGTGCATACTCAGGGAGAACACTTTTATCTTGAAATTTTAGTGAGAGATCATCTTATAATGCTACCGTCAATCAAAGCAAGATAAGATGCATAAAAGATAAACATCACATGCAATCAATATAAGTGATATGATATGGCCATCATCATCTTGTGCTTGTGATCTCCATCTCCGAAGCATCATCATGATCACCATCATCACCAGCGCGACACCTTGATCTCCATCGTAGCATCATTGTCGTCTCGCCAACTATTGCTTTTACGACTATCGCTACCGCTTAGTGATAAAGTAAAACAATTACATGGTGATTGCATTGCATACAATAAAGCGACAACCATATGGATCCTGCCAGTTGCCGATAACTCGGTTACAAAACATGATCATCTCATACAATAAAATATAGCATCATGTCTTGACCATATCACATCACAACATGCCCTGCAAAAACAAGTTAGACGTCCTCTACTTTGTTGTTGCAAGTTTTACGTGGCTGCTACGGGCTTAGCAAGAACCGTTCTTACCTACGCATCAAAACCACAATGATAGTTTGTCAAGTTGGTGCTGTTTTAACCTTCGCAAGGACCGGGCGTAGCCACACTCGGTTCAACTAAAGTGAGAGAGACAGACACCCACCAGTCACCTTTAAGCAACGAGTGCTCGCAACGGTGAAACCAGTCTCGCGTAAGCGTACGCGTAATGTCGGTCCAGGCCGCTTCATCTCACAATACCGCCGAACCAAAGTATGACATGCTGGTAAGCAGTATGACTTATATCGCCCACAACTCACTTGTGTTCTACTCATGCATATAACATCAACGCATAAAACCAGGCTCGGATGCCACTGTTGGGGAACGTAGTAATTTCAAAAAAATTCCTACGCACACGCAAGATCATGGTGATGCATAGCAACGAGTGGGGAGAGTGTTGTCCACGTACCCTCGTAGACCGAAAGCGGAAGCGTTAACACAACGCGGTTGATGTAGTCGTACGTCTTCACGATCCGACCGATCAAGTACCGAACGTACGGCACCTCCGAGTTGAGCACACGTTCAGTTCGATGACGTCCCTTGAACTCCGATCCTGCCGAGTGTTGAGGGAGAGTTTCGTCAGCACGACGGCGTGGTGACAATGATGATGTTCTACCGACGCAGGGCTTCGCCTAAGCACCGCTACGATATTATCGAGGTGTAATATGGTGGAGGGGGGCACCGCACACGGCTAAGAGATCGTTGATCAATTGTGTGTCTAGAGGTGCCCCCTGCCCCCGTATATAAAGGAGCAAGGGGGGGGGGGGGTTCGGCCGGCCAAGGGGAGAGGCGCGCCAGGAGGAGTCCTACTCCTACCGGGAGTAGGACTCCCCCCCTTTTCCATGTTGGACTAGGAGAGAGAGGGGGCAGAGGTGGAGGGGAGGAAGGAAAGGGGGCCGCCGCCCCCCTCTCCTTGTCCTATTCGGACTAGGGGGGGGAGGGGCGTGCGGCCCTGCCCTGGCCTCCTCTCCTGTCTTCCACCTAGGCCCACTAAGGCCCATTAAGTTACCGGGGGGTTCCGAGACACCTCTCCGGTCAATAACCAATAGCGGAACCTGGATGCTCATATTGGTTCCCACATATTCTACGGAGATCTTTATCGGTCAGACCGCATAACAACATACGTTGTTCCCTTTGTCATCGGTATGTTACTTGCCCGAGATTCGATCGTTGGTATCTCGATACCTAGTTCAATCTCGTTACTGGCAATTCTCTTTACTCGTTCCGTAATACATCATCCCACAACTAACTCATTAGTTACAATGCTTGCAATGCTTATAGTGATGTGTATTACTGAGTGGGCCTAGAGATACCTCTCCGACAATCGGAGTGACAAATCCTAATCTCGAAATACGCCAACCCAACAAGTACCTTTGGAGACACCTATAGAGGACCTTTATAATCACCCAGTTACGTTGTGACGTTTGGTAGCACAAAAAGTATTCCTCCGGTAAACAGGACTTGCATAATCTCATAGTCATAGGAACATGTATAAGTCATGAAGAAAGCAATAGCAACATACTAAACGATCGAGTGCTAAGCTAATGGAATGGGTCAAGTCAATCACATCATTCTGCTAATGATGTGATCCCGTTTAATCAAATGACAACTCATGTCTATGGCTAGGAAGCATAACCATATTTGATCAACGAGCTAGTCAAGTAGAGGCATACTAGTGACACTCTGTTTGTCTATGTATTCACACATGTATCAAGTTTCCAGTTAATACAATTCTAGCATGAATAATAAACATTTATCATGATATAAGGAAATAAATAATAACTTTATTATTGCCTCTAGGGCATATTTCCTTCATAATCTACCATGAACTACACGCCACACATGAAGTTTGGGCTTAGGTCGGCCTGAGGTCAGAGTTCACGCGGTGACCGTGTTCGTCCAGGTGTGCTGGCATACGGCCGACGCGCTCTGCGACGCGCCCGAGCCTCTGTTGATCGCGTGCTCGCTTCCCCGCCTGCCAAGCCTTTGCCAAACTTCGCCATGATCTTCATCCTGACCCCATTAACTCCTTCCTGGCGCTTGCCGACGCTGGAGCTCGCCGCAGCGAGCACGGGCGCGGTCCTGCCAACACAACAGTGCGCTGCGCACTGTGTTCGTCACCACCCTCTCGCCCTTGTGCTCGTCTCCGCTCGCCCACAGTTCCCGCGTGAGCTGCGTCGCCTTCCCCCTCGCTCACTGACGCCATTCGTCGCCGGGTGCTGTGTCCAGGTGTCCTCCGGCGGAGCCCGATCCCCCCTCGAGGCTCGGCTATAAATACAGCCATCCCCAGCCTCCTCGAGCATCATCCACTCCTCACACACACTCCACGATCTTGTAGAAAGCCGTAGCCCGATCGGGCAGGCCGCGGACCGCCGTCCCTGAGCTCTAGCTCGCCGGCGATCCCCTCGGGTCGTCTCCGCAGCTCCAGCCCCTCCCAGGCTCGGGCCACCCTTCCAGGGCCTCCGCCGTGCCTCGGTGGTGCCGTTCTGCCCGGTTGGAGCCCCTGGTGTCGCCTCTAGTCACCGTCGTCTTCATCTTCGGCGACCTCTGCTTCCTGTCGCTGCTAGAGAGGTCGTTTCCGACACCGTCCGACCACCCCTAGCTAACCTACGGGTACGGGCAGGTGCGCCTCCGTCTCCTCTTTCGATCCCTCCCTCTAGTTCGGGCCAAGAAGCTCTCCTCGTCGGCGTGTGCTCCGGCGAAGCCGCGCCGTCCTCTGTTTCGTCTCCCCTCCCTCTCACCTGACTAGCGGGGCCCGCTAGTCAGCCACTCTGTTCGTGCGCGAAGCGGTACGAGTGGTGGCGCCCGCGGGGTTTACGCCTTCGACGTCACCCCCCTCAGTTCTGTTTTTATTTAAATTCAAATTTAATTCTATCCAGAGAGGTTCAAACAGCCAAAACTTTTTAACCATAAGTCCAAATGAATTGATTCTTTTTGCATTGTGTTCTTTGTGAAGAAATCTAGCAGCTCACCAAAAATGAGATTTTTCTCTGCTGTCTAGATTTTCTGGTGAATTTCAGAAGGGTTCTTGATGTTTTCTTTTGGTGTTTATAATTATTTTCAGAGAGTGAAGCTTGTCTTGAGGATCACCAGGAGGATTGTGAACCTCATCTGCACTAAGGCAAGCCACAACAACATTTTCATGGTGCCATTACAATATTTGTGATTTTTCAACTTGAATTAATGATTTAATCCATGCATTTAAATCACTAGTATATTATTTATATTCTGATTGGTTGCTTGTTTAAGTTGATATGCTTAGTTTACAGAAAGTTTAAAGCTAACTAAGTTAGTTAAGTAACTAGAAGTAAGATTTATTATGAAGATGTAATATGATTATGGATATAAGTAATTATTTTGAGTTATTTTATTGGAGAAGAAAAATGATAAATTTGCTAAGTAAAGATTCTATTTAAAGTGATGATTAATCATAACCAGGGAAGTGTTATGAGTTGTTGATGTCTATGCTTAGTGTGGATATAGTTGACCTAGTTATTTCCGATGATATATGGTGCATACATTTGTGTAGCACTTGCATGGCATATTATGACACCGGTTACTTTCACATTAAGTTGAACCTGCTAATAACTCAACTTGAATATATCGTCGACCGGGTCATGGTGCCACTGAATCGAGTTTTTCCCAGTGCAACCACATTTGCCTTTATGGGAAGGCCTTTATTCGGTCCGTTGTCATGCCTGTGGTCGGTGCCTCCAACGAGGGAAGGTTATGGGCGTGCGGTACCCTGGCCCGATAAGCAGACATAACCTTGTGTGCCTGTTGTTGATTATATGGTACCTTGTTCCCTTTTGGGACCATTTATGTTCTGCCACGACGGTGGCCGTTGGTGTCTTTGGTAGACACGGGGCCACCCAGGACTAGCCCAGTGGGGAGTGAGTCGGAGTGGCCGAGAGAGTGTCATGGCAATGGAGGGGTTTCGTCGGAATGCCATCGGTCCACCCGAATGGGAGTGCGAGGCCATGGGTTCCGTGGTGTGGGTATAGTGCGCTACCTCTGCAGAGTGTATTAAATCTATCGATAGCCGAGTCCATGGTAACGGACACGCTTGAAAGTAGGTCACACCATGGGTCAATGTTTAAATAAAATTTTCACACTAAGTTATGAACGTCGCACTGTTGAGAAGTTGATGGTGAGTAACCATCTTGATGTTGGAGGCCAAGTGTTGGTCATGGTCGTGATCGCCGGAAAGATCACCGTTTGGTTACAAGGTAACCCGATCCAAGACCACGAGGTTGGTCCATTTATGATCCGAGAGCGATCACCGTTGGTAAGCAAGTCCGAGGGAATGTTATCACGAGATCATGATCACAACATGTAGGATATGTTGTTGCATTGCTAATTGGTTAAGGATCATGATATTGTTTGACATTATGTCTACGTTTGTTGTGAGCTTGCAAGTACATTCAATGTACTAACCTGCCATGTTATGCCAGCTTTCAGGAAAGTCTCGTTGGAAAGGAGTGCTGTCCGAGTCTAGATCGTGTCCACATCGGTGTAACTGTGCTATGGAGTTCCGCTACAACGTTGTTCCGCTGCCACGTAGTTGTTCTGATCGAGGCCCCTTTATGTTCACTAAATAATGTACATATTGTTTAGCCGCACCGTGTGTGCTGCTTGGCCTCGCCACCTATTGTAATATAAACTATGATCCGCTAGCATCAATAAAGCGGTTGTTTTCTGTACCAAGATGTTGTGTGTTGCCAGAAGACATGGTCTCTGGGTTGGCAATACATGGTAAACCGGTTGCTCTAAGCCGGGGTGCCACAATGCTTGGTATTAGAGCCGCGCTGACTGTAGGCCACGCTACACTACGACGTGTTAACCGGACATTAGTTACGAGTTTAAGTTGAGTGCCGGTAGCATTTGTAGCTGGTTGTTGCATTGTATGCACTCGTTTTATCTTTATGCTAACCTGCTAATGGTTGTGAGTGTAGATGGCTCCAGTGCCGTATCCGTGCCAGTTGCAGCTGATGCCGTACAAGTCGCCGCATCTCCTTTGTAACGTGTGGCATCGGCTGTACCCCCTCGGTGACGACCCAGTCTATCGTGTGTACGGGGAGTGTCTAGCAGACTCAGTGTATGAGTATCACGCAGTGGTTACTCTGCGCACCAGTTCCGATTCCAGCACTTACACTCGTACCTCCTGGAGCGATTTTGCTTCTACCGTTTCTCAGGCTGTCCAGTTTGCTGCATTCGAGGTCCTTGTCGAGCTTCGTTATAACAAGGTCCGGATGCAGAACCACCCAGGTTTCTACTACTATCCCTCTCTACATGACAATGATCATGTCCGTTTCCCTATCATTGATCCGGAGTCTGATAGTGTTGCTAGCCACCTTTCCCGTTATATCACTGCTAGCTATCTTATGATCCATGAGCTGGCTCGAGAGCTGACTCATGCTCGTACTGCTTTAGCCTCTACTAGATCTATCACTGCTCCATCCTCTACGGGATTTACTCCTTATATTCCATCCAGTTCTAGTTCCCCTATTTCACCGGTTACTCCTCCGAGTAGCTTGGGCACCTCGACCGTGAATCCTCTCAGTGCTCCTACTGAGTGGGTTTCACTTCTCACTACTCCTGTAGCCCCGATGCTTCACCCTGCACCTGCCCCGGAGGGAGAGCCCTTGAGGCAGCGTCGTCGTGTTACCTTTAACCCGGAGGTTTCAGTTAACCACATCAGTTCAGGATCCGAGTCCGCTTCAGGAGAGGACCCCGCAACACCAGCAGAGCAGTAGAGCTTCTGACTATCCACAATTGTCAGGATGATGTTTGGATGTAGTCATACGAGTCATGATGTTTCATTCCCTGTATGAGAGTAGTTGAACCTGGCATGATGTTTATCTTTCATGTATGAGTCTATGTATAATTATGTTGGAACTCTATTTTATTTGTCGTATTTTCTTCGTTATTTCGTTTTCTCTCGGGATTTGTTGCTGGCTTTTCCCCAATTTATTTTTGGATGTTTCTCATCTCGGTTGCGTTGTCTTGGGAAAAATCCACAATAGGATGACGTGGGGAGGCAGCAGTAGCGGCGCTCATGAGGATACTCCCGTTTGTCGTTCCGCACGACAGGCAGGACACTCCCCGAGCCATACGTTCCACCACCGCCTCCACCGCCAAATCTGCCCTCCACCGAGCAAATTACGCGTATGTTTGAGGAAAGAAGGAATAATGATCTGATTGAAATATTAAGGAGTGTGCAAGCTGTGGTTGGACAAAATGGAAATCAGAACGGTCATCATTCCAAGTTGTCAGATTTTTAGAGAACCAAGCCTCCCAGTTTCAGTCAGGTTATTGATCCCTTGGATGCAGACGATTGGTTGCGAACCATTGAGAGGAAGCTCGAGATTGCTCGTACTGAAGAAGATGATAAAGTTCCATTTGCAACCCATTATCTTGAAGGCGCTGCTGCCGAATGTTAACAAGACCAACACACAAGTCAAGAACGTCGTGACCAACCTGGTGCACGAGGAGCGCCAGCGCAACAATTCTTGCTTCAGTTGTGGGCAAACCGGACATTATGCCAAACAGTGTCCCAAGAACGGCAAGGCAAGTGCCCTAATTAGGCCACAAGTCAACTTTATGGAGTCATGCCCCACCCAACAAAACATCACTGGGCACGTTCATCACCTCTCCGCAGATGAAGCCCAAGAGAACCCTGAAGTCGTCATTGGTATGTTTTCTGTTAATAACATACCCGCCGTAATTTTATTTGACTCTGGGGCTTCCCACTCTTTTATTTCGTGGAGTTTTGTTGCCCAAAACAAATTTTCTTGTTCAATTTTGGGCAAGAATATGCTGGTACAATCCCCGGGATCCTTAATCAGGAGCAATCTGGTCTGCTGTAATCTGGAAATCAATATCAACGGAGCTCGTTTTCCAACTTCCTTGATAATCATTGAGTCTGTAAAGTTGGATGTTATCTTGGGTATGAATTGGTTGACCCAATATCAAGTATGCATAAACTGCGCAACCCGAGAAGTCACTTTGACCAGTCAAGAGGGGCAGACTACCAAATTCTATGCTCGCAGAAACATGCCCAAGAAAGAAATGGTTTTCACCGCTATGGCTGGTGAGTTGGAATTAATTCCTGTGGTTCGTGAGTTTCCTGATGTATTTCCAGAAGAACTGCCAGGCATGCCACCCGATCGAGAGCTTGAGTTTGCAATAGATCTTGTGCCCAGAACCGCACCATTATAAAAGAAGTATTACCGAATGCCCTCATCAGAATTAGTGGAGCTAAAGAAACAGCTTGATGAAATGCTGCAGAAAGGATATATCCGTCCTAGCTCTTCACCATGGGGATCACCTGCTATCTTCGTGGATAAGAAGGATGGTAGCCTCCGCATGTGTGTGGATTACCGTCAGCTAAATGACGTCACCATCAAAAATAAATATCCACTGCCCAGGATTGATGACTTGTTTGACCAGCTCAGTGGGGCCAATGTATTCTCCAAGATTGATTTAAGGACATGATATCATCAACTCAAGATTAAAAAGGAAGATATTCCTAAGACCGCATTCACTACTCCGTACGGTCTTTATGAATATACAGTCATGTCCTTTGGTCTCACCAATGCCCCTGCCTTCTTCATGCATATGATGAACAAAGTATTCATGGACTTCCTCGATAAATTCATGGTAGTCTTTATCGATGACATACTTATATACTCAAAAAGTGAAGAAGAGCACAAAGAACACCTCCGAGCAGTGCTACAACGACTCCGCGACCATCAGCTATACGCCAAATTCAGTAAATGCGAGTTTTGGCTGAAGCAAGTTGGATTTCTCAGACATGTGCTATCAGCCGAAGATATAGCCGTGGACCCGAGCAAAGTAAAGGATGTGCTAGATTGGTTGCCACCCACAACCGTATCATAGATCCGGAGTTTTCTTGGATTAGCCGGATACTACCGTCGCTTCATTGAAGGATTTTCCAAGATTGCTAAACCCATGATGGAGCTGCTCAAGAAGGATAAAAAGTTTGAATGGACTGAGGACTGCGAGAAAAGTTTCAATGAGCAAAAGATACGGCTGACATCCGCACCTGTGTTGACTCTTCCAGATATCTACCGCAGCTTTGATGTGTATTGCGATGCCTCCAGAGAAGGTCTTGGATGCATACTTATGCAAGACGGCAAGGTGGTAGCATATGCATCACGACAGCTATGACCTCACGAGGGAAATTATCCTACTCATGATCTGGAATTGGCCGCGGTGGTTCATGCTCTGAAAATTTGGAGACATTACCTCATCGGGAAGAGGTGCCAAATTTTTACTGACCACAAAAGTCTCAAGTATATATTTACTCAGCCAGATTTAAATCTCCGTCAATGAAGATGGCTTGAGTTAGTCAAGGATTATGATCTTGGAATAAATTACCACCCAGGAAAGGCCAACGTGGTTGCCGATGCACTCAGTCGAAAGCCTGTCAGCCTGAATGTCATACTAAAAGCCTTGCCTCCTGAACTTCAAGAGGAGATTGCGCAGCTCAACCTGGTCATAGTTGATGCTGGTCTTGCTAATATTTTGGAAATTGCACCTACAGTTGAGGAAGAGATTCACAAGGCCCAGCCAGCTGACACCGTCCTGCAGAAATGTGTCAAGCGTATGATAGCAGGACAGACTTCAGATTTTTCTAAGGATCAACTTGGTACCCTCCGATTCCGTGGAAGGATTTGTGTACCCAGTCAGGCGGATTTAAAGAGGAAAATCCTGTCAGAAGCACACGAATCTTCGTATTCTATTCACCCTGGAGGTACTAAAATGTATGAAGACCTTCGACAAATATTCTAGTGGGATGGAATGAAGAAAGACATTGCCTATTTTGTGGCCTGTTGCGACATATGCAACAAGGTGAAGGTAGAGCATCAGAAGCCAGCCGGACTTCTCCAACCACTGCCAGTTTCACAATGGAAATGGGATGATGTCTGCATGGATTTTGTCACAGGGCTACCTAAGACTCAGCGAGGCAATGACGCAATCTGGGTCATAGTGGACACCTTAACCAAGGTAACTCACTTTATCCCGATCAGAACCACATATCGAGCAGATCAACTTGCACAACTGTATGTATCCAGGATAGTCAGTCTACATGGAATACCCCGAACAATCACTTCTGACCGGGGGTCACTTTTTACCTCCGCTTTCTGGACACGTCTCCATCAAGCCTTGGGAACAGCGCTAAAATATAGTACCACTTATCATCCTCAGACTAATGGACAGACTGAGCGGGTAAACCAAATACTCGAAGATATGCTACGAGCCTGTGCTTTGGCCCAAGGATCTAAATGGGAAGACTGCCTGCCGTATGCCGAGTTCTCATACAATAACAGCTTCCAGACCAGTCTAAAGATGTCACCGTATGAGGCTTTGTATGGCCGCAAGTGCCGCACTCCTTTGAATTGGTCTCAAACTGGAGATAGCCGTATTTTCGGAACAGATCTCTTGATGGAAGCTGAGAAGCAAGTCAAGAAAATGGTTGGTCATCGGGATGCCCAGTCCCATGCTTTATGCAGATCAAATCAAAATAATTGCAAACAAAACTCCCCTTGGGGCTATTGTTAGTTGGAGGCACTCGTTGTTTCGAGAAAGCCATGGATTGATGCTTGTTGGTGGAGGGGGAGTATAAACTTTACCATTCTGTTTGGGAACCGCCTATAATGTGTGTAGCATGGAAGATATCGCCATCTCTTGGTTGTTGACACCATTATTGTGACAAGCCTTTTTAATAGTACTATATGCATAATTTGGCGACGAGCGCTCTCTATATGTACCACCTTTTTTTTAATTTCAAGTTTTGCTGCATGGCGCAATCCATCGATACTACTACTGTACAAAAGTGGAGTATATACATTTTTTAAAAGGCTAGAGGGCGGGCCAGTCTAGCTCGGTCTGTTTCACGAGAGGCGAGGGCCTTTGTGATTTGACGGCTCATTACTGCTGTCAAATCAAATAGTACTGCGCCGCCCGCTGCACGCCCGGCGCCTCCATTAAACCCCTCTATTAAACCCGCATGCAAACCGAGAATCCTACTCCTGCCACACGTTCGTTCATGAGCGGGCCGGAATTAAACGCAACACTGGCTGAGCTCCTCCCGTCTGCCCTCAGTTTAAACGAGGCCAGACGCCGGCCAAGCTCCTACCGTCCGCCCTGTATTTACACGAGGCCAGACAGACAGCGGGCAAGAATCGCACCCCTCCGCCGCTCCCCCATCTCCTCCTTCACCATTTTCTCCACTCTTCCGATGGCTTCCGATGAGCCGTTCTCCGGCATATTACCCGGCTGGGTGGCCCGCCGAGCCCTCCGGATACGGGCGAGGCCGCTCGGTGCTTCACCAACCTCGCTTGGCCCGACGGAGCCAGTTGCCGCCCCAAGCAGGCGCGTGGTTCAGCAACTCGCCGCTCCAGTTCAGCTCGATGAGGAGTGGCGAGTTGCTCCACGCCGGCACGGCGGCTAGCACGCCGGTACGGGCGCCGTCGCTGCCGCGTCGTACCGCGCCACCAGTGTCTGCGGTGGCCGCGCCTCCCGTGCCTGCGGCAGCGCCATGCAGGCAGAGACAGAAGCCGGGTGCATGGAGAGCGACGAGTCGGTGGCCAGCTTCTCCGTGTCCGCCGCCATCATCGAGGAGAAGTAGAACACGGGAGGCCGCCGCCACTTGGGACCCATGAAGGCCACCGCCGAGGCGACGACCGCGGATTCAGGTGGTTTCTTTGCTGCTTCGTCTCTTCCGAGGACCTTCGTCGACCCCGCAAGTGTCTGACGGACATGAGGAAGACAAAGGGATCCGCGGGCGGCCATTTAGAACTAAAATAAGTCTAGATACATCCATTTCTAGGACAAGTATTTCCGGACGGAGGGAGTATTAATTATACAAGAGAGCCGGATTGGCACCTCTTAGTTCATGTAAATGTAATGAAATCCATCATGTTTATATGAAGATCCGGCTTTTTATACGAAATCCTTCATGCTTATATGAAATCAGTCCGTGTTTGCACGAATTTCATCTGGTTGGTTAGAGTTGTAAAAATGTATGCCGCTGGCGTTTGATGTCGTCCTCCGCTTAAGGAAGCGGGAGGAAATTTGCCGGCTGCCGTTGGAGATGCTCTTTATGCTGGAAATAATAGAGTGACATCCAATCCATTTGAGTTAATTGCCTGTATGATTGTCCCTCTATAAAAAGTTAATTGCATGTACAGTGTACACGTGACTTGCAGGGTGGCTACAGCTTCGTACAGAAAGTTAAAAAGAAACAAGTCCATCCTTAATCTTGTATTCTAAGTACTCTGTGGGTTCCACTGTCAGTACAGTAGCGAAAGAAGTATATATTAAATAAGTAGAGTAATATATAATATAAAAATATAAAGTTAAAAGACAGAATTCGAACTCATGTCATCGCGTTGCGAGCATCCGGCGCTAACCAGCCCAGCACATTTTTGTTGTAGACCATGCTGGAGATATATCTCCATGTCTACTCTTATATATACTCCATTCGTTCCTAAATATTTGTCTTTTTCAGATTTCAAATGGACTACCACATACGGATGTGTATGTAGACATATTTTAGAGTGTAGATTCACTCATTTTGCTCCGTATGTCTTTTCAGGAAGGGGTCAGATTTGTCCTTGATTTATTTATGAGGTATCCAGATGGCACTGCACCGCCAAGAAAAGAGGGTAACATCAAAATTATGGACTACTTTTTTGAGTATGTTGGTAAGGTCCGGTCATAGTCACTTGTTGAAATCTCTAAAAAGACAAATACTCCCTCCGTCCGGAAATACTTGTCATCAAAATGGATAAAAGGAAATGTATCTAGACGTATTTTAGTTTTAGATACATCTCTTTTTATCCATTTTGATGACAAGTATTTTCGGACGGAGGGAGTAGAAAACAGAGTTGGTGATGATGGTGTGCGTGCCATCCTGCAATATAGGCCGTCGGATTTATATCTAACGGATAGGAAAGAAACTATGGCAATTTTGCAAAAATATACCCACACGTCTCTCCACGTTCGCAAATAAGGCCTTCCCTCGTTCAACCTTTTCTCTCACAAGATAAACTACTCATACAAATGCATCTTGATGTTCCGTGCAACGCACGGGCAGCTAGCTAATTTCTTTTAAAATAGTTGCTGCGATAATTGGGTTGAAGTGATATATTTTATGTCTGCCCCGAATGATTTCAGATTCACTAGTAGTAACAAAGAAAAGGTTGCCTTGTTAATTAACAGAAAACAGGGTGAAAACTATCACATGAGGCCGGTAAAAACAAGGCACACTGGGTTCAGCGTCATCGTCACTACAGCTGTGCGCGCGCGAGAAGTCTACATATCGAGGGGGCTACCGAGCGAGGCACCGAGACACAATGTTTGAGAGAGAAACCAATTGACAGATTATGATCAGATCGAGTTGTCACCCTTCTGCTGTCATTGTTGGGGGGGGAGGGAGAGAAAGACGTATCGAGAGTGTGCGCGGTAGGCACAGAGGCACAACTAGCGAGTGTGTGTGTGTGTGTGTGTGTTTGAAAGAGGAGTAGATAGATTATTATCAAGATCGATGTGCCACCCTACTCCTTCGGTGCCGGGTAGTGTGTGTGTGTGTGTGTGTATGTTTGAGAGAGAAGCCAGTCGATAGATTAGTATCAAGATCGAGGTGTCACCCTACTCCTTCGGTGTTGGGAAGTGTGGGTGTGTGTGGGGGGGGGGCAGTGACACTCACATATCTCTACTCTTATAAAAAACAGAGTTGGTGATGATGGTGTTCCTGCCATCCTGCAATATAGGCCATCCAATTTATATCCGACGGACAGGAAGGAAACTATGGCAATTTTGCAAAAAGATACCCACACCCCTCTCCGCATTTGCAAATAAGGCATTCCCTCGTTCATCCTTTTCTCCCACAAGATAAACTTCTCATACAAATGCATCTTGATGTTCCGTGCAACGCATGGGCATCTTGCTAGTAGGGAGAAGGAGTTTGTGTGACACATATCTAGCTATATTAAGGGATAGGTAGATAGCATATGTGTGAGAGACATTATTATACTTTGAGACATTAGTGGCTGTGGGTGGGCGGAATTAAAGGGGTGGGCGTGTTAGACATAGAGAGCGTGTGTGTTTCTGTGTGAGAGACTTGTAGGACGGGGTAGAAAGACGAATTTAACCCTGACGGAGGGAGAGAAATACACGAAGTGCGCGTGTGTGATTCCGATGCCCACAGGGAAATGAGATATGTATGCGTGTGAGAGAGATTGCACAATTCATTCACGTATCACTATCTAGCGATCGTGGACGTGCATCGCTTGAACATAAGTCAATATCTACTTCGTATCGTGGCCAAAGGTACAATATCGATTCAACGCTATAAAGATTGGACACTCACATATCACATTTTTTCTATTTAAATAAACCTTTTCAGTTGTGCATGCCAAAGTTACAGTGATGTTTCTTCAAACAACCAATGTAGCTATCATGTATATGCACCATTGTTACTCTTGCATTCAAATTCATTAGTCTTGGATGATTTAAGTTTCTATTTTGAAGTAATATATGTAATATTCATATATGAATTCAACGGGTACGCAATTTATGAAATGGAGGCTATGTAATCATATGAGGTAACACTTTTAAGTAGCTGACTACAATATCCATTTCTTTTTGTGCGCCTCTACACTAACACGTCAATGCATTATGTTTAAAGTAAATAACCAATGGCACTAAATTATCTATTTACACGAGAAATACATAGGCTGAGCGTTTGATCCCTTTTTTGTGAACGCGCCACTACACCCGTACGATTGGCCGCGCCCGTGTGAACGTCCAAGTTATCGGCGCATCATCCCGAGTTATTGTCTTTTTTTCTGGGGTGGACTTCACACCAGTTATTAACTGCTGACGCGTGCCCCGTGTACACAGTCTAGCATGACCTTCCCGCTAGCACGGTCCAAAATTAGTTGAAACTGGATACGAACGATCCCGCGGGCGGCAAAATCTCCCGCCTCCTTCTAAAATTTCCGCCACCTTAGTCTTTAGCATGCGAAATCCCCCTTTTGTCCTTGGTGCACGGAGACCAACAGTTACAATACCGCCCTCATCTACATGATAGGTCGGGGCTGCTTTGGTAACTTCCGGTTCCCCCACTACACGGCACCCCCATTTCCTCTCCCCCTCCCGCAAAAACGACTAACTCCACAGCACCAGAGCATCTTACATCACGCCGTCCGTACTTCATCGCCCTTTCTCCCCTCCCCTCTCGAAACCCTAGACTGCTCATCCACCGGCGTACCATAGCCCATTCACTGCCAGCGGCGTCCACCTCGCCGGATCTGCTTCTGCGGCCGCATCTACCCCTCCCACCTCCCCTAGAAACAAGTAGACTGCTCATCCACCACTGTACCACAGCCCATTCAGTGCCGGCCTTGTCCACGGCGCCGGATCTGCTTCGCCGGTACTCTCGTCAACCGCCGCGCATCTGCAGCGGCTCATTCGTACTCCCCACCGGAGACGCTTCGTCCACACCCCCCGGAGCCGCCCCACCGACGCCCCCGTCGACGGCCTCTGATCCTCTTCGCCGACACCTTCCTCAACCCTACCGGAGCCGCTTCGCCGACACCTTCCTCAACCCTACCGGAGCCGCTTCGCCGACACCATCGTCAACCCTACCGGAGTAGCTTCGCCTATACCATTCTCAACCCTACCGGGGCCGCTTTGCCAACTCACAAGTCCACGGCCTCAGATCCGCTTCCTCGCACCCTCATCCAACCTACCGGAGCAGCTTCTGACGCCCCGTCCACGGCCGCAGATCCGCATCGTCGACACCACCCTTAACCCAACCACCGGAGCAGCTTCTGACGCCCCGTCCACGGCCGCAGATCCGCATCGTCGACACCATCCTTAACCCAACCACCGGAGCAGCTTCTGACGCCCCGTCCACGGCCGCAGATCCGCATCGTCGACACCATCCTTAACCCAACCACCGGAGCAGCTTCTGACGCCCCGTCCACGGCCGCAGATCCGCGTCGTCGACACCATCCTTAACCCAACCACCGGAGCAGCTTCACCTACGCCCTCGTCCACGGCCACAGATCCGCTTCGCCCACACCGTAGTCCACCCTACCGGAGCCGCTCCACAAACACCCTACTCGACGGTTCTAGATCTCCTTACCGGACCCCGACAGCCAGCGCAGCGTCATCACCCTCGACGTTTCTAACCTGATTCCCACCGTCTGGAGAGATGCCAAGCACCCGCCACGGCCTAGGTACTTGTCACCTTTAAACCCGTCCAGCATCACCTGCCCGATGTACTTCAAATATACTAACCGGTCGCTGTTACCTGTTATGCAGCTGGCAAAAACTACAAGGACGATGTTTCTTCTGGATCTAACAGCTTGGCCAACCAAGATCCTGGACTGAGGCATTGCTATGATCTTGTAAGCGCGTCTCTCTCTCTTGTATTGTTCTGTGCCTGCCAGCGTGCTTTGCTAGGATTTTCGACCAGTAATCCCTTTGTGCAGACAATGATTTCTACTACTGGCTGCTAAATTAGATATGTAGATGTCATACATGATACTACCTCGTACCTCCGTTCCTAAATATAAGTCTTTCTAGAGATTCCACTATAGGCTACATACGGAGCAAAATGAGTGAATCTACACTCGAAAATGCATCTATATACATCTGTATGTGGTCCATACTGGAATCTCTACAAAGACATATATTTAGGAACAGGGGCAGTACATTACACAAAATCGTAGGTGGCATGTAGGAATTCCAGTGCACTACATTAGGCTCCCTTAGAGTGCCTGCTAGTCCAGCATACAGAGTCATGGCTAGTTTATGGTACGCACACAATCGTTAATTGGTGGTTTAAATATGCGCAAGGGATATGCAATGTAGTATCATGTAGAGATGTCTGAAATTAGCCGTGTCAACTTGCAGATAGGGTTACACAATGAAAAAGTACAAGATGTATGTGGCAATTTCATGGAACATCGCAAAAAAAGGAGAGGCAGCGGTGAGCCTATACAGTGTGCTATGGTACGTCACTCCTCCATTGCAATCATCGTGACATGTTATTTGTATGCCAGTTCTATTAGCCAAGTTTCTTAGGGACAGTTATTACGAGTTATCCTAAGAAAATAAGCACCTGTGAATATAAGCTCCATGTAATAAGCCAACCAGTTCTTTTCATTGCGTTTTCAGCTTATCTTTGGTATGATCAGTGGAAAGTCTAGATTGCATTATATTTTTTTCATTTTGCTGCCCATATGGAAATTAATTTGACTTGCAAACATCACAAATTGAACCCAGTGCAGTAATTAATATGATAGGAAAACAGACCATCACTATTTGCTCAAAATGCAAATACAAAGATACCATCTACTTGGCACAATCTACTTTGGTCAATGTTTTCCATAGAGATCCCATTGCCTAATTTAAACGAAGAACGCATGACCCACATTTAAATGAAGAACAATTATTTATTGAAATTCGATGGTCCAAGTGGCTGGTTATTATCGTATAGCAGCACCACCTGAAAGCATCATATAGCAGCAGCAGCTCATAGCAACTCATCATACAGCAGCAGCAGTCTGCAATTCATCATATACCAGCAGCAGCTCATAGCAATTCATCATATAGCAGCAGCAGGAGCAGCTCATAGCAATTCATCATATAGCAGCAGCAGGAGCAGCTCATAGCAATTCATCATATAGCAGCAGCAGGAGCAGCTTGTAGCAACTCATCATATAGCAGCAGCAGCAGCTCATAGCAATTCATCATATAGCAGCAGCAGCTCATAGCAACTCATCATACAGCAGCAGCAGCTCATAGCAATTCATCATATAGCAGCAGCAGGAGCAGCTCATAGCAATGCATCATATAGCAGCAGCAGAAGCAGCTCATAGCAATTCATCGTATAGTGGATCAGAATGAAAATTTGGCAAAAAATCAGAGGAGATCCTCACCTTGTTGGATGAGCTCATCCTTCAACAGCACCTCAAGGCCATGGCCTGGGAGGAGGGGAGGGGGAATAAGGTGCCTTCTGCCGCAGTGTGGCATCAGCCGTAGTTGTGCAGCGCCCGCCGGAGTAGTGCGTTGGACGAACCACAGTGGAGCAGCTGCTGGAGACCATGAGAATGAGGGGCGGCGCCAGAGGGAGGAGCAGCCAGGGAGATTTGCCCCTACCCGCCGGCCATGTAGCCTAGCTGGACATAGCATCGTCGAGGACCAGGCCAGATGGGACCAGTGGCGACGGCTCGCTGGAGGAACCCTAGTGCTGCAGGCAGGGGATCGAGGTAGAGGGAAAGGGGAGAGGAGATGCAAGCGGGCAGGGCAATGAATGCTTGCGTGTTTGTTTTTACTTGAGGGTCAGGTGTGACACGGGCGTCAGCAGTTGCATTTTGAGTGTAATATAGGCAGACAACAGAGTCATTTCACTATTCCCCTTCCCTTCAATTTTTAGTGAGGTTCTACCCGAAACACCCCCCTCCAAAGCGAAATTAGTTAAGCCCAAGCCCATAACTCAAAAATGACTTCTTTACATCTTTTATGGCTTATTTTGACAATATGCCCTGAAAAGGCGGAATCGAACTGGCCCTTAACCTGCAATTCAATTGTGCGTGCAATGATGAATCACTCCTGCCTGCTATCTGTACATTTAGGCATCATCATACATGGCATAACCTAATACATGTGCATTCCATTGTAGAATCTGGAATATGCAATGTTTATGTTAGTTCATACGTTGCACATGATGTTTAAATGCCCCTTAAATCTGGTCAGTCAAGTGATGGTCTTTAAGCCTCCTTCTTTGCTTCTTTTCTTGATATGTAAGATTTGCTCACACATCTGTTCAATTGCTTGTTTGCATCAGCCAGCCATACTAGGACTGTTTGCTTTGATTACTTGCTGTTCTTGACCTAACACTCTAACAGAGCTTGTCAACGATTTAAACACTAAGGGCTGCTGTAGTGGGGCCTTGTCTAACTCATAGGTGACATAAAGGTTTGGCTGTACACTACAGTAGGCTCTCCAAGAGTACCTGGAGATCCAGTTCGAAGGTATGCCTAGTTTTTACATAGTGCAGACATAGTAAATGCTCATTTCATTGTGTGCAAGTGCAAGAGATGCGGCATGTTTCATTATGTGGTGTTGTTTTGTTATAATCTCATCCTTTTGTGTTCACAGACTGGAAAGTATGCATATTTATCTTCCAAGGAGACGAGTAACTAGTTTGTGTCACCTTGCAGAGGGGGTGCAATGAAGATAAGATTGAGGATTTCCAAGTACAAGATGTTAGGAAGGAGCCTTGCAAGAGAAGTAGGAGCTGCGCTGAGCCTCTTCAACCTGCTAAGGTAAGTCACTGTATGCAACTCAACAGTTCAATTCCTTGTTTGTTTCAGGCATAGTTAATTTTCTCTTTTCAATTGCTTTATTTGTCCTCAGTTAATGAGATGCCCAAATAATCATGCCTGATGTTCGGTACTTGTATCACTATTAGTTGACATAATTAAAGGCCTTACCATTTAATTACTCTGCCGAAGTGTGCCTGAAGCTTTGAAGTCTATTAACCAACTATTATTGCATGAGGCTCACAATCTAGTTTATACTACGCTAATGATTGCATAGTTTTGCCTGCTGTAGTATGTTTGTATGAAACCCTCTGCTGTTCATTATGCTCCCTAAGACTTTAATTGAGGCACAGAATGGCCAACTGCTTGCTTACTTATACGCAACGTGCTGTCTAAATTTGTAACTTGTCTGTGTTTTCGATTGGGCCCCAACATCATGCTCCTCTGGTGAGCTAAGAGGGATTTCTGTATGCAGGCTGCACAGACTATCTTTTTTATAATTTTTAAAATATCACCTGCTTATGCTTCATGACGTGTAACATTTTTTTTGAAAGTGACGTGTAACATTATTGTTAGTCCTGTTTTGCCATGTAGTACAAAATAGTGTCTTGTTCGCTTCACTGTTGTAACTATATTTTTGCCCTAGTCATGTGTACTTACAGAAACATTTCAGGATGAAGTGACATCAACACAAAGATCTGCGAGCAGTGCGGCATGGCCGTTACCGAATGATTATGGATTGGAATTGGAATGTGCTGATGTTCTCGAGCATCAACTAGAGGTGGCAAGACAACGTGTACATGATTGTCAACGTATAATCAACAAGTTGAGACTGGACATGCAGGTATTAGATGCAGGAGTCAAAAAAATGAAACAAGACACTGAGGTAACCATGAAGGAATTGGAGATTTTGCAGACTGAAATTTGTGCTATCTGAATCCGGCCAATCCTATTTTCTGAAGAGATTATAGTTCAAATGGAGTTAAGTTGATGCGCGTCCATGATGTATGAGCTGTATTTGCCCAGTGTATGTAATTTGCTGTTTGTGTATGCTTTATTATCACCTGTGCCGAACCATAATGCCCAGTGGGTATAATCGGCTGTAATTTCTTTATTGTATAGTGTAGGATTATTCTACCTTTCTATGCCTTGATCTCTTTGTTGTATAGTGTATGCTTTTTAGAGGTGATAGTATTGAGTAGGATAATTCTTTGAATATGCTATATCGTTCAAACGGGGGCCAACTCGCCCGACCATGGCCCTTCACGGGCCGTCGGATCCATGGGCCTTCTACGTCTCGTAGGATCCATGGGCCTTCTACGTCTCGTAGGATCCATGGGCCTTTACGTCTCGTAGGATCCATGGGCCTTCTACGTCTCGTAGGATCCATGGGCCTTCTACGTCTCGTAGGATCCATGGGCCGCCGACTCATTTATGGGTCTTGTACGGGCCTTTAATGGGCCGTAGACGGGCCTTTAATGGAAATCGTACGTTTTATGGGCTGACCATAACGGGCCGTTAATAGGCCGTATTTGGTGATGCTATGAAAATGGCCCAACAGACTAACGGTCCACAAACGGGCCGACTGTAACGACGGGCTGAATTTGGCCCACAAGCAGAAAATGACAGTAACGGGCCGTAAGTAACCGAATGCTGCAAATGAGCCCAAGAATAAATGGGCCCTCAGAAGGCCGAAAGTTAACTTGGGCTGGAAACGGCCCAACGGAATAACGGGCCGTTAATGGGTATAAAGTGATACACTGTTCATTACGGGCCAGTTTCACCACGGGCCGTTAATGGGTGTAAAGTAATACACTGTTCATTACGGGCCAGTTTCAGCACGGGCCGCTAATGGGCCAAGAGTTACAAAGGGCCTCATATGGGCCGAAAGACGTCATGGGCTATACATGGGCCAGAAGTGAAAACGGGCTGGAATCATATTGGATGGCCCAGATGACGCTACTGGGCCTAATTCGGATGGGGCGTAACGGGCCTTGGGTTAGCGGGCTGTAAATGGGCTATATGCGAACAGGCCGTTAACAGGCTTTCCATGGGCCGGCCCGCCAGCTTTTGACCAAGTCAAACGGGCCGGCCTTTTCACAGGAATGGGCCACTGTTGGGCTGTGCCACGTGTCAACGTATCATAGGCGCCTTCTGTCCAGTGAGTGGATGACATCTGTCCCAACGATGAGCCGACACATGTTTCCTCTAGCCAATGATTATTTTACACGTGGAAAATCCCCATTGGCCGGGGCTGTTAACGGGTTATCGGATCCAAAACCTGACAAGATAGCTTAACGGCGTTCCGTTACGGTGGATGCCACGTGTCGGTCACCCTTGACGAAAGCACTTCTGTGACACACGATTTATCGTCATGGAAGTGGACACTTCCGTGATGATAATTTTCGTAATGTCATGGAACACTTCTACGACAGGACAGGTATGACTATCTTGATTCTGTCATAAATTTGTCATGGATGTACATGCATGACAAAAAATGCGACCTACTATGACAAACACGTATCATCACGGAAGTGTATTTTTTGTAGTGTAGGTGCGGGCCCCGCAAGCCTAGGGGGACTGTGCGCCGTCTTGTCGATCGTCAGGGCGTGGCCGAGTTGAGTCGCGTACAGTGCTCTCCGTCAGGTTGCCGCTTGCTGTCATCAGCGGTGAGGGCGGGGGCACTGTAGCCATGCCGGCCCTGGTCAGCGGGTAGGTGAGGGGCACTGTTGCCACGTTCCTGCAGACCAGAGGCATGGGCGGGGCACTGTTGCCTCGGTCATTGTTGATTGAAGTCTCGTCCCCATCATACGGTCTAGATGGGACGGGAGTTGACCCGCGGCTGGGTTGCGTAGCACGCCATGGGTGGCGCTGGCTTGTTGAGGAGGCTTTGGCCGTGCCGGGTTCGGCTGTCTTGAGCTAGTTGTTGAGGCCGAGTCGACGTGTCTTGCCGGGTCGGCTAGTCTGGCCGGCTTGCGGGGCTTGGCCGGGTCGCAAGCGCGCGCCGATGTTGAGGGGCGGTGCCAGCCCCATTGTTTTTGAAGAGGATCCGGGTTCCGTTGCCTACCCGTGGTCCATCCCCCCGACAGTAGTCCCCGAAGCTGTGAAGGTCCGCCTTCTTCGGATGAGTGGGCCTTCGCAGTTTCCCCCTTAAGCAAGGTGGATTTTGCGAGCGCCGGGTCCGGCAACACCCACTGTGTGCTGGTTTTCTCGAAAACCGGATCGTGGCATCCCGGACGTGGCGGGGACCGAGAAGTCGGCCGAATCTTGGGGCAATCCCTCGGGCTCTGCGCGGGCGCCACGTGGTGCCCGGAAGTCGGAGGGGCCTGACAGGCCACGCGCGTGACGGGACCGGGCGACGGGCTGGGGCCCTCCGCCGCGCGCCCTTGGCCCAAGCGCACGGATTTATTGCGGCGTCCGGGGGCCGGTTGCTCTTCCCCGGGCAGTTACTGCGCGTGTACGTGGACACTTATTGCGGGGTAGTGGAACGGGCGCATGCGGACGATCCCACTTCCCCACTTCCCCACGTTCAAACCGAGGGTTATAAATCGGGGGGCAGGGGGCGGCAGATATTATTCTCGCTCGCGCCCTCCTGTATCTTTGCTCTCGCTCCGCTCTTTGCAACTGACGCACTACGGCGCCCGCTGCTCCGAGCAGAACTCCTTCGCCGTCCATCTTCCTTCTTGTTCCTTCGATCATGTCGCTGCCATCGGGCTCCTGGATGGGTTCGAATGTCACCTCCGAGGACATCACCCAACTCCGGGCGATGCGGCGCCTGCCGCGGGAGACGGATGTCGGCGTCCGCCTGCCGCGCGGCGAGAAGAGGCCTCGGCCCGAGGGGCAGGAGCGCGTGGTCTTCCTCACGCACTTCGAGCGCGGGTTCGGGCTGCCGGCGAGCACCTTCTTCCGCGCGTTCCTGGAGTTCTTCTGCCTCCAGCCGCATCATCTTGGCGCCGGCGCCATCGTCCAGCTCTCCGGCTTCGTCACCCTCTGCGAGGGGTACCTGGGGGTCGAGCCTATGATCGACCTCTGGGCGCGCTTCTTCTCCTTGAAGCAGCAGGGCCCGTCGGCCGTGGAGTTCGCCGATTGCGGCGCCGTCGTCATCTCGAAGCGGTCGGGGGCGGATTTCCCCAAGATCCCGCTGGAGGATTCTACCAAGAAGTGGCAGAACTCGTTCTTCTACGTCCGCAACCTTGGTGCGGATCGCATCAACCTTCCTGCCTTCGCCATCACACCGCCGTGGGCGAAGACGGATTGGGGCTACTCGCCCAGGGGCCCGTCGCAGGAGATCGTCAATCTCTGCGAGCGGGTGACGATGATGAGGACGCAGGAGGGGCTCACCGGCACCGACCTCCTCGCCGCATTCATCATGAGCCGGGTCCTTCCGCTTCAGGGGCGCTCCTGCCTCATCGGTGAAATGGTTGGCCTTCAAGGCCCCAACCGCATGGGGTCGACACGGCTGTCCAGGGAGCAGGTCGCGCGCAGCGTGAATGACATCTCCAAGGCCAACCTTGGGGAGGACTGGCGGTTCGGCAAGGCGCCGTACGGCCAGTCGAACCCGGCGCCGCAGGTGAGTGTCTGGTCTTCTTACTTTGCTGTCGCGCACCTTCTCATCCATCCTGAAGTGACGCGGGGGGCACTACTGAACGCGATTCGGCATCCTTACGCCTGGGCCCCGTCGTAGGTGGAGCCGGTGGCGCCAGAGGAGCCCGCGGCTCATGGCGGGGAGGAGGTGGCCGAGTCTGACGCCGGCGCTGGGCGTCGCGCGGATAAGTCTCGTGTTTTTCTTCATGTGTCTTGAATTGCTGACCGTGGCATGGAACGGTCGGTGCTGACGCCAGTTGTCGGTGTAGTGGCGTTGGGAGGGGGACGCGGCGACGCGGGCGGAGCCGGGTCCTCGCACGGGGCGGCACCGAGCCGCCCGCATGGGAAAGACAGCGTCGCGCCGCGACCACGGGCCCCAATGCGCACGGCGGACCCGGCCGGGGTCGGGAGGCCGGCCAAGAGGAAGCGCGGCGGCGGGCACGGGAGGCCAACCCCGGTCCCGATCTTGGCGGGGTAAGCTTCATCTCTCGTTTGCGCTTAGATTTTTTTTCTTGAGCTAGTCTTGTTTCTTTTCTGCTCATTCTGTCTTCTTCTTCAGGTTGTCAATCGCGCTGGCGAGGGTGGCGGCAGAAGCCGCGATCGTCGAAGGGGCCGCGTTGCAATAGCCGGTCCGACCTTGCCGAACAGGCCGAGGTGGAGGGACGGGCCGACTCGGACCTCGGCCTGGATCCGAACGACGCCGAAGCCTTGGCCTGGCGGGACAGGAACCGGGCCAAGGTGGAGCTAGAGGCGGCGTCGGTCCGTGCTTGGACCGACGCGGCAGCGGCATGGGCGCGACCCGGCGCGGAGCCGGCCTGGCGCGAGATGCCGGAGGGCACGGTGGTGGCGGCGACGGTCTTTGAGCCATCGTCGGTAAGGGAGCACGGCTGTGGAGGCCGGGCTGAGGTGGTGATCCCCAACCGGGAGGTCGTGGAGGTGGAGGATGACACCCCGCCGCGGGCCGACGTGGTCGAGCGAGCGGGGACTGATTGTGGTGGAGGCGGCGTCGTTTTGGAAGAGACGCTGCGGGCAGCGGTGTCGGAGATGCCGCCGGTTTTGGAGGAGGCACTGCGGGCGGCGGTGCAGGAGGCCACCCCGGCAGCTGGCCCAGAGACGGCGACGCAGGGCGTCCCGGCGCCCGGGTCGTCGTCGGCGCTGGGAGGGGCGTCGGAGGAGGTGCTGGCCGCGTCGCGAGCGGCCAGCGGGGAGTACGCCTTGGTGCCCCGGCAGGGAGGGCGCCGAGCTGCCGTGCCGCAGCCGGCGCGGAGCGGGGGTGCCGTTGTCTTCGGGCCTCAGACCCAGGAGGAAGCGGCGCTGTACGCCGTCCGTCGCCGCCTGGGAGGCCGGACGGAACGGCTCGAGGCCTTCGCCCAGGCCGAGGTGGAGCGGACACGCGACCTGGAGCGCGCCATTCTGGTAAGTCTTCTTGTAATTTCTTCTTTGTGGGGGCGTGCCAGCACACCCACTGGGTGTAGCCCCCGAGGTTCGGGCCAACTACGTAGTAGTTGGGTCGAATCTTTAGAGTGTTGGCCTTGTTCTAATTTCTGTTTTCTTCAGCATCTTGACGGCTTCCGGGTCGCCGCCTAGAATCGTCTCCTGAGCAAGCACCGGGAGCTCAGGGAGCAGCTTGCCGCCAAGGAGGAGGAGCTGCGCATCGCCGCAGGTATTCTTGTGCTCTTTTCTAGTGGGGGCGCGCTAGCGCACCCACTGGGTGTACACCCCGAGATTCGGGCCAACTATGTAACAGTTGGGCAAAATCTTAAGTCTTGCTTTTTTTCTTCTGCTCAGTCCTTCTTTTTCGCAGCCGAGGTGATGTCCTGGCGGACTCGTCTGCTCCAGGCCGGTCATCACTACGACCGGCTCGTTGCCGACACCGGCCGTCTTGGCGTCGAGGCGGCGCAGGCGAGGGCGGAGGCGGCCGCGGCTCGGCGGTCTCTCGACGAGGCCAACCGGCTGCATGAGCAGCTGGCGGGTCACAAGAGCCGCCTCAAGGCCGAGGTGGACTCCTTAGGGCAGAAGCCGCCAAGGTGGCAGAGGCGCAGCAGGCCCTGGTGGGGGCGGACCTGCAGCGCAGCCAGCTGGCCGACGACAAGGGCTGGCTCCAGGCCGAGGTGGATCGCCTGCGGGGGCAGGTCACCACGGCTGAGGGGGCCCGTCAGGACAAGGCCCTTCGCCGCGAGGCGGCCGAGAAGGCTGCCGAAGACAAGGACGCCGAACTGAAGGCGGCCCTTGCCAAGGCGGCCGATCTGGAGAAGGCGCTCGAGGAGCGCGACCACACCATCGAGCGGGAGCGGTGTGGTACGTTGCTTGAGGCGCAGCACCTGGAAGAGTCCTTCTCCAGTAAGTGCTTTTTCTTGTCGTTTGCCAGGTCGGGATCCAGCTTTTCTTCCTTGTTGTTCTTCTTCTAACTCGCTTCTTCCTTTGCGGTAGGGGCCTTCCCAGAGACGCAGCGGCTGGTGGAGGAAGCCGTCCGCTATTAGCGCGACCCGACCGGCGTCGTTGGTTCGGGACGGATCCGCGGGTGGCCTGGACCTTCCCGGAGATCATCGCCGCCGCTGAGGCTGGCCTGCTGGTCCTGGGAACGCAGTTGGGGCGGCTGTCCCAGGCCGGCACCGCAATGACGGCGGACCTATGGCCGGACTCCGTCCAACCGAGCAGCTGCTCGTGCCTGGCACGTTGGTTGGAGATGGGGCCGGGCCGGCTTGGCGAGTTGCGCGTCTCCGCCGCTCGTGCCGGTTCTGAGATGGCGCTCCGGTTCGCACTGTCCTGGCATCTGGACCTGCAGCTGGACGCGTTGATGGGCCAGCGGGCCAGTTTGGAGCAGCTCTTGCAGGAGCAAGCCTGCCGGATCGCCTCCCGGGCCAGCTACATCACCAAGTTTGCCTTCCACGACGAGTTCCATCCGGAGCGGACGGAAGATGGCGGGCTCGTGGACAGCGACGACTACGGCTTGGTCCTCCACGATCTGGAGGGGAGCTCGGAGGAGACGGGCGTCTACCGCGACGCGGGTGCTGAGGAGGACACCGGCACCTCGCTGGACCCGGAGGCCGCCAGGGGAGAGCCGTCGATGTCGCGACGCGGCGCTGGAGATACCTGAGACACTTTGTGTAAAATCTGTTAAATAGCAGGTCCACCCACCCACTGGGGGTTTCAGGGTGTAATGAACTCGGGCCGTGGGCCTTTTCTTAAGTACTTGTGTAGATGTCGTGGGTGCTTTTGCTTTTTTGCCTTCCGGCTTTTGGACCGATTTCATGCGCTTTTCCTTTCTCAAACCTCCTCCCCCGCGAATCAGACGGCCGAGGCTCTGGTCCGTGACAAGGAGTTCGGTTCTTTGAGAGGAGCGCGCAGGACTTGGGTCCCTCAAAACGTTGAGCGCGAGCGAAACACCCACTAGGCCGGCTAGCGGCAATCCGGCGAAGCCGGTTGGCGAGCAGCCGGTCGTGCGGCTGTTCATTTGATGAATGGTGGGCCGGGTCGATCGACCCGGCAGCCTTTGACTTAGTGTATGAAGCGTAAAGGAGCTTTGGCCCGTTGTGCTTGCCAGCCGACAGCCAAAGCTGGATCTGTGGCTTTAGGGCGAAGTGGGGGACCACGACATCCTAACTTTATCAAGAATCAGCAAGTAAGGCGGCGGGGTGGCGACCTAGCCGGCCAGCCCCCGAGCCCCCGGGTCGAGCGAGTCGGACCGGTGGCCGGGTTCAGTGGTATAGTGATGCAAGAAAATAGGGACACAATAAATTGGTCGACAAAAGGCAGCCCCCGAGTCTCGTTCGGGGACCCCATATGCGTTTACAAAAGGCGATGATACATACGCTCGTGCGGCTAACTGTAAAACGGGTAGAGGAGTTCCGCGCTTCACGGTCGGGTCGTTTCTTCACCGGCGGTGTCCTTCTTGCGCTTCCTTGACTTGCGTGGGTCGATGAGGTAGTAGGCGTTGCGGTCGCGCAAGGCCCTGCTCACGATGAATGGGCCCTCCCATGGAGGGGACAGCTTGTGCTGGCCTGCCTGCTCTTGGACGAGTCGGAGGACGAGGTCGCCCTCGCGGAACGTGAGGGGCTTGATCTTCTTGCTGTGGTAGTGCCTCAAGCCTTGCTGGTAGATGGCCGAGCGACTGAGTGCCAAGGGGCATGCTTCTTCGAGCAGGTCGACGCCATCTTCGCGGGCTTCTCTGGCTTCGGCTTCGGTGTACATCACGACGCGTGGCGAGTCGAACTCGACGCCGGTCGGGATGATGGCTTCGGCTCCGTAGACGAGGAAGAACGGGGTGAACCCGGTCGACCGATTCGGCGTGGTGCGTAGACTCCAGAGAACGGCTGGCAACTCGTCAAGCCAGCTGCCGGGTGAGCGGATGAGTGGCTCGACGAGTCGCGGCTTGACGCCGGACAGGATGAGTCCATTGGCCCGCTCAACCTGCCCGTTGGACCGCGGATGCGCAACGGAGGCCAGGTCGAGGCGGATGCCAGAGACGGAGCAGTATTGCTCGAGTGCGCCCTTGGCAAAGTTGGTGCCATTATCGGTGATGATGCTGTTCGGCATGCCGTAGCGCACCGCTATGTCCTTGATGAACCGGACGGCTGTTGGCCGTCCAGTTTCTTGATTGGTCTTGCCTCGATCCACTTGGTGAATTTGTCCACCGCCACCAGCAAGTGGGTCATGCCGCTTTGAGCGGTTTTGAAGGGTCCCACCATGTTGAGTCCCCAGACCGCGAAGGGCCAGGCGATCGGTATGGTGTGGAGTGCTGACGCCGGCTGGTGGCTGCGTTGGTTGAAGCGCTGGCATCCCTCACACTTGAGGACGAGCGACTCGGCATCTTGGAGGGCCGTGGGCTAGTAGAAACCGTGGCGGAACGCCTTGGCCACCAGCGATCGTGATGCGGCGTAGTGCCCACACTCGCCCTGATGTATGTCGAGGAGGATGTCAATGCCCCGTTCCTGCTCGACACAGCGCTGGAACACGCCGGTGGAGCTGTGCTTGACGAGCTCATTGTTGATGATGCTGTAGGCGGACACCCGATGCTGCACTTGCCGAGCTTCGGTCTCGTCCATGGGGAGAACCCCGTTCTCCCAAAATTCTGATATTGGGAGGGCCCAAGATGGAGCCGTAACCACGGCGAAGACGGCCACCAGGGTGGGTTCCGAGTCGGCAGCCCCCGAGCCGGGTTGAGCAGCCCCCTGGTCGGGGATGGCGACGGCCGGGTTCGGGACATTGGTGGCCGGGTCGAGTTGAGCAGCCCCCGGGCCGGGTTCAGCAGTCCGGGACGGGTTGAGGTGCGGCCAGGTCTTCTGGAACGTGGATGGACTCGGAGTCCGGCGATGGCTTGACGGACGGCTTGCGCAGGTGCTCGAGGGAGACGTCGGACGGGATGGCTTGTCATGACGAGGCAATCTTGGCGAGCGTGTCGGCTGCTTCGTTCTCCGCGCGTGGGACATGGAGGAACTCGCAGCCCTCAAAGGATCCGGACAACTTCTGGATGAGGAAGCGGTAGCTTGCCATGTTGGAGTCGCGGGCGTCCCATTCACCGGAGCACTGCTGCACCACCAGGTCCGAGTCGCCGTAGCACAGGATGCGCCGGATGCCGAGTTCCTTGGCAAGCCGGAGGCCGCGCACAAGGGCTTCATACTCGGCGACGTTGTTAGAGGCGGCGAAGTGGATCTGGAGCGCGTAGCGGAGCCGGTCGCCCTTCGGGGACGACAGTACGACGCCGGCCCCCAAGCCGAGTCGCATCTTGGACCCGTCGAAGTGCATGCACCAGTGCGTCGAGTCGGGATGCGGCGGCAAGTACTGGGTCTCGGTCCAGTCGACAAGGAAGTCGGCTAGGGCTTGAGACTTGATCACGGTGCGGGGCTCGTAGAAGATGGTGTGGCCGGCTAGCTGGATCGCCCACTTGGCAACCCGGCCAGAGGCGTCCGGGCACCCGATGATTTCTCCGATAGGCGCCATGCTGACCACGGTGACAACGTGCTCTTGGAAATACTGCTTCAGCTTCTTGGCGGTGAAGTACACGCCGTAACACATCTTCTGGTAGTGCGGGTAGTTCTGCTTGGAGATGGAGAGCACCTCGCTCAGGTAGTAGACTAGGCACTGGACGGCTTGGATCTTGCCCTTCTCCGGTCGCTCGACCACCAGCACCGTGCTGACCACCCACGAGGTCATGGCTATGTAGAGCAACAGCGGCTCCTTGTCGGTCGGCGCGGCTAGGACTGGTGCGGTGGAGAGCATGTGCTTGAGGTCTTGGAAGGCCTCGTCTGCCTTGTTGTTCCATTCGAACAGGCTCGTCTTCTTCATCAGCTGGTACAGGGGTAGCGCCCTCTCGCACAGCCAGCTTAGAAACCGGCTGACCGAGGCCAAGCATCCGGTGAACTTCTGGACATCACGCAGGCGAGCCGGCTTGCGCATGCGCTCGATGGCCTTGATCTTCTCCGGGTTCGCCTCAATGTCGCGTTCCGAGATGAGGAAGCCGAGCAGCTTTCTGGCCAGGACGCCGAAGACGCATTTTTCCGGGTTAAGCTTGACCTTGTATTCGCGGAGGTTGGCGAAGGTTTCCTTCAAATCGTCGAGGAGCGTGAGGTGCTGCTTGGTCTTCACCACGATGCCGTCCACGTATACGTGGATATTGCGGCCGAGTTGCGGCACCAGGAATTTCTGCATGCAGCGCTGTAAGGTGGCGCCGACGTTCTTCAAGCCGAATGACATGGTGATGTAGCAATACGCCCCAAAGGGCATGATGAAGGACGTCTTCAGGGCGTCGGCCGGGTCCAGCTTGATCTGGTGGTAGCCGGAGTAAGCGTCCAGGAAGGACAGGAGCTCACACCCGGCGGTCGAGTCGATGACTTGGTCGAGCCGCGGGAGGGCGAACGGATCCTTGGGACAGGCCTTGTTGAGGCTGGTGTAGTCAATACACATGTGCCAGGTCTTGTTCTTCTTCAGGACGAGGACTGGATTGGCCAGCCACTCGGGGTGAAACACTTCCATTATGAAGCCGGCCGCCAAAAGCTTGGCGACCTCTTCACCAATGGTTCTTCTCTTCTCTTCGGAAAATCGTCGTAGGGGTTGACAGACAGGCTTGGTGTCCTTGCGGACGTGAAGTTTGTGCTCGGCGTACTTCCTCAGGATACCCGGCATATCCTTGGGGGTCCATGCGAAGATATCCCGATTCTCACGGAGGAAGTCGACGAGCTCGCCTTCCTATTTGCTGTCGAGGCGGGCGCCTATGACAACGTACTTGCTGCAGCTGGGGTCTTCTAGATTGAGCTTCACTTTCTTGGTCTCCTTGGAGGGCTTGAAGGCGGACACGTCGGCCAGGTCCGGGGTCGGGATCGACGCGGCGGAGGCTTCGCCTGCCAGGGCGACGATCCGGTCGAGCTGGCGCCGCTCCTCGGCAATGACCAGCGACTCGGCCAACTTGGCGCCGTCTCGGGCGCACTCCAGGGACTTGCGGTAATCGCCGGTGATGGTGATGAGGCCCTTGGGACCCGGCATCTTCATCTTCAGGTACGCGTAGTGGGGAACCGCGATGAACTTGGTGAGCGCGGGCCGGCCCAGCAACGCGTGATACGCGCTGGACAGGTCCACCACCTCGAACCAGATCGGTTCGCGCCGGAAGTGGCTGCTGTCACCGAACAGGACGTCTAGCCAGACCCCACCAATGGGGGAGTAGGAAAGGCCGGGCACGATGACGTGGAAGATCGTTCGGGTTGGCTCCAGGTCCTCGGCTTTGAGGCCGAGCTTGGTCATCGTGTCACGGTAGAGGATGTTGATGCTGCTGCCGCCGTCGATGAGGACTCGGGAGAACTTGCATGTGCGCCGCGCGATGATGGTGGGGTTGAGGACGAGGGCGTAACCACCCGGGCTCGGCATGACTGCGGGTGATCCTCCCGGGTCCAGGTGATAGGGCGATCCGACCAATGCATGAACTTCGGCTTCGCCGGGACGACGGTGTTCACCTCGTGCCGAAGGAGGCGCTCGCTGCGCTTGTCGTTGCCGAGGCTGGTGAAGACGACGTAGGCCGCGCTCTGGTCCGGGTAGGCGTCGTCGCGCATCGTGCCGCCAGCTGGAGGCAGTGGTGGAGGTGGAGGCGGCTGTCCCGCGCCTGGAGCCGGAGCCGGAGGGGGCGGGACGTCACCCCTCATGATGCGCTTGGTGATGGCGCACTGCCGAAGCGTGTGCGTGGAGGGTCTTGCGCCGCTGTGGTGCTTGCAGGGGGCATCGAGCATCTGCTCAAAGCTCATGGCGGGTTGCCATGCCGTCTTGCCGGTTTGCCGGCGCTTCGCCGCCGGGTCCGCCGCGGGCTCGGTGGCCGCGACGAGACGGTTGTCGTGACGCGGCGCCGGCTGGCGGGCCTTGCGCTTGTTGTTCTGGTGATGCTGCTGCCGGCTGCTTTCGCCGGCCGGCTTCGGAGGGGGATCCGGCTTTGGCTTGCCGGCTTCATCCAGCGCCACCTGGATCTTCATGGCGGAGTCGGCGTTGGCGTACTTGTCCGCCGTCACCATGAGCTGGGCCATGGTGGCCGGCTCGGAGCGTAAGAGCTTGTGCTTGAGGAGGGTGCCGTCTCGGCACCCGCTGGCGAAGTACTGGATCGCCTGGACTTCATGGACGCCCTTGCAACTGTTCTGGAGCTCGGTCTAGCATGCGAGGTACTCGCGACCGGTCTCCATAGGCCCTTGCACGCACATGGCGAGCTGGCTAGGGCGGCCGGGTCGCTTGTAGGTCCCCGTGAAGTTGCGGACGAAGGCTTCCTCGAAGTTCACCCACGTGTTGATGCTGCCCATTGGCAGGCTGTTCAACCATGTGCAGGCCGACCCTTGGAGCATGAGCGGTGCGTAGCGCACGGCGAGACGACGATTGGCACCGGTGATGCCAATGGTTGTGGTATAGTCGGTGAGCCAGTCTTCTGGCTTCACCGTCCCATTGTACTTGGGGGTGTCGTGGGGGAGCATGAATCCTTTGGGGAAGGGCTCCTCCCGGATGCGCAGGCCGAAGCACGCCGGCCGGATAGCGCCGCTCTCCTCCACCTCCAGGGAGCGAGCGAGCTGATCGAGGCGGTGGCGAGCGTCGGCGTCGTCGATGGCGCGCGGGCCGAGTCGACTTGTGGCCAGGCCATGGGGGGCGGGTCGGTTGGAGCCGGACGCCGGCCATGCTGGCCGGGTCTGCGCTGGATCTCTAGGACGGGCTCGTCGCCTAATCCGCCAGCGGCTGTAGCGGCCGGGTCGCGCTGAGTCCGGGCTCGGCCGGTGTCGGAGTAAATGGCCACGGGTAGCCTAATCGACTCCCCCTGGCTGTTCGAAAAATTATCAGGCCAATCGAGCCTTCAAGCATCCAGAGCACGGGGCCGCCTTCCTCTGGCCGCCTATCCCCAAGGCCGACTACCAGAAGGCGACCCGGCCTCAAAAACCTTTCCGAAGAAAGCTACGAGATGGCCGACTCCAGGAAGCTGGCCCCAAGAGGACCGACTCCCAGAAGCCGGCCATGAAGAAGGCCGACTCCCAGAAGCCGGCCAAGACTACACCCACCAGGGCTGCACCCACATAACGGTGATAAGACGGAGCGTGGCCCAAGTACAACCTACCACCCCCGAATCCCAGAACATGCATGGCCACAGGGCGCCATACGGGTCAGCCATCCCCCGTCCGGCGCGGCACTGTAGCCATGTTGACCACGACGTCACCCACGACAGGCGCCAGTACGGCCCGCGGGCGGCGGGCCCCTTCAGCCAAAGAGACGCTCGAAGGCGGCCTGGCCTCCCCTAGTCGGCCTGGGCCGTAGCCGGCTCCCAATAGCCGGCTACCTCCCTTCCTCGAAACATGTGCATCATTAAGGAGACAAGATGAGGTGAGGCTACAGTGAGAGCCCGCTAGGCGGCGGCACTGTCGCCATGCTTACCTCGACAAAGCCCTCGTCATCAGGGGCGAGGCAACAGTAACCAGCCGCCGACAAGGCCCCCAGGCGGTGGGGCCGGCCTGTCGGCCAAGAGGCCGGCAGCCGGCAGGACACACCAGTTGGCGGGCCCCAACGGCCGGCGGAGAAGCCGGCGAGCACAGACACTGACGGCTAGGACCCGCACCCAGCCGGATTACCATTGTACCCCTGGGGGGTAGGCCTATATAAATCCCCCTGGACACCCATGCAAAGGGTTGATCTGATAGAGTTTTACACACCACATAGAGAGAAAAGGAGAGCTAGCCTTGCCCTTCTTCTTCCCCTAGCCAAACAGCTCAAGGAGCACTTGTAGCTACTTGTGTTGATCTAGTGATCATACGAAGACCCCGCAGAGCAGGACAAGGGGTGTTATCTCCACGGAGAGCCCCAAACCTGGGTAAGATTAGCCGGCGTGCATGTCTTCGCCTTATCCCGTTTCCGGGCACCGGCGATGTCTTACTGGCTCCCACAATGATAAGCCACCCGTTGGCATATGTCGCACCTACCACCCGACATTTGGCGCCCACCGTGGGGCCAGGTGCACCGTCGTCCAGAGACCTGTTCTGGACGGGAACCCTTTTCCTCCCCCGCGAGCGTAGCCAGCCCGCTACGCCCGATGGCGCTTGCCCTGACGCGCTACAAGGCGTCGACGAGGCCTGCGCGGTGAGCTGCCTCGCCGACCTTCTTGGCGAGACTCGCATCTCCGACGAGCCCGCGTCCGACGCGGGCATAGACTACCCCGAGAGCCGCCTTGTCAGCCTCCTCGACCAGCTTCACGTCTCCAGCGAGCTTGCTGTGGACTTGGAGTCGGTCGGCTCCACCGACCCGATGCTTGTCGACTCCGGCACGGCATCGCTTGATGCCTTCCCCACTGACGTGGTGATCATCGACAACCCTCTCCCTCGAGCCGACAGTGGTAGCAGCGCTGTCACTGAGGTGCTGGCCATCAGCCACGACGCCGTCTCGGGCGAGAACGCGCACGACGCCCTACAAGCGGCGCTGCACGACTTGTCCGTCCCCATCCCGGCCGACGCTGACGCCGAGACTCTGGAGGCATGCCGACTTGCCCTCATCGCAGAGGGCCAGAAGATAGCATCCATGAGACGCCTCACTGAGGCTCACCAGCGTGAAGTCAACCGCGCCGCCTTTGGTACGCTGCCTCCTGGCGGGCCGAACCGAGTCGGCCTCGTCAAGAAGCGCGGCGCGGCCATCGCCAGCATGCTGGGAGCAGACCGCCCAGTCTACGCCACGCCACTCGAGAACCTGCGTACCGCTCAGGCGGCCGTAGATGAGCTGAACGGGCTGGGGGCTGATGAGCTCCCCTACATGACTAGATGCATCCAGCGGCTGATCGACGCGGCCGCAGAACGACATGAAGCCGGCGCCCGTGCTGAGAGTCCTCCCCCACGCCGAGAACACGCAGCGACATCCCGGACGCCGACTGCAAGCGGCGCCCGCGCATAGGGGCCTTGCGCTTGTGGTCGTTCTGGTAGGGGCGTCGGTTGGAGTCACCAGCCGGCGTCTTGGGAGCCGGAGCAAGCACCTTTCCAGAGGCGTCCAGTCGGAGCTCGGTCTTCATTGAGGAGTCGGCCGTGGCGTACTTGTCTGCTATGATTAGCAGCTCGTCGAGGGTGGTCGGCTCATCGCAGAGGAGTCGGTGCTTGAGGAGGGTGCCCTCTCGGCACCCGGCGGTGCAGTACTCTATGGCTTGAACCTCGTGCACCCCCTCACAGGAGTTGCGGAGCTCGGCCCAACGCGTGAGGTAGTCGCGAGTCGATTCGATGGGCCCTTGGACACATAAGGAGAGCTGGCGGGGCTTGGGAGGCCGCTTGTATGTGCTGGTGAACTTACGGACGAAGACTTCCGTGAAGTCTAGCCAGCTGTTGACGCTGTAGGGCTTGAGGCTATTCAGCCAGGTGCGTGCCGTGCCTTGAAGCATGAGAGGGACGTACTTCACGGCAACGCGCCTGTTGCCGTTTGCTATGCTGACTGCGGTAGAGTAGTCGATCAACCAATCTTCCGGCTTCACGGAGCCGTTGTATTTTGGCGTTTCTCTTGGGAGTGAGAACCCTTTGCGGAAGGGCTCGTCGCGGAAGGCGCCAACAGAAAACGGTTCGAGGGAGAATATAACAGAGGCTGACATGCGGGGTCCACATGTCAGGTTTGAAAAGCTCACCGGCGCCCGAAGACTGCAGTGGACGCCGGCGTCGAACCACGGCGAGTCAGGGAGATCGGAGGGTACCAAGAGCTTCAACGTGTTCTTCCGTGTCGGTGGGTGGTGGACTCGACCAACGGGGAGCACCACGTCGACGGCGACACTATCTCCGGCGGACGGCGGCTCGGGTGAGGGTGGAGAACTCCGGTGGAGGGCTGCAAACTTCGAATTGAAGCGCGGGTCAGAAGGAGGGATGCATAGTGAAGCTACTGGCAAGAGATGGGAGGCGGAGGTGCACGCACGGGGGCGAATCGAGCTGGATCCCGTGGCGGGTCGCGGCGGCCGGAGGCGAGGAAGGAGACCTCCTCGGGGCTCTTCCAGTGGCTAGGTGTGCTCTAGGTGGAGTGCAGGGATGGTGTGTGCTCAAGTTGAAGCTCGGGGCCTCTATTCATAGGCGGATCGACGGGGTGGCTGTGAACGGAGAATCTCCGGCGAGCGATTACGGCGATGCAGTGGATTGGCAGGAGGTTTGAGTGGCCAGGCAGCATCAGTGGAAGTTACTGGTGTCATCCCCCCTCTAATCTCGGCTGGTCTTAGCGTAACGGCGTCGGTCCACGGTGAGGTGGCCGCACGGGCACGTCGGCGGCAGAGAGCGCACTCTGCGCCCTGCGGTTCACGACGAGGGTGGCAGCGCGTTCGGGGGAGTGGAAGGCCACGCGGCGAGCTCCGGTGGCTTGGGCGGCGCTGGGTGGCGCCGTCAGTGTCGTGCCTCTCGCTGGCGGCCGCAAAGCCGCCGCTGGCGTCGGTCACGGGGCGGCGCACCTTCTGTTGCTCGTCGCCGATGTCCGCAAGGTGCTAGACGCTCGTGCGGTGCAGGAGCAAGGGGGAGGGGACGGGGAGCAAGGCGACATCGGGGCACTGTAGAGATCGACAACCATCTCTGAAGAAAACGACAGTAAGCCACTGAACTGTTCTCTGAATTATCTGAACCTGACATTGACAATGCACTGCAGGTGCTCGACAGAATGATTTGGCTATGAGAAATTTTTTTCTGAGGCTGGGACTTGGTGAGGTGACCACTCAATGCACCCAGAGGCTGCCTGATTTTACTTGGAATTTTTGGAGAAAGATTTGAATGGATTTCACCAAATTTGACAAATCTGGTCCAAACTTGCAGCAAGTGTAGTTTGAAAAATTTGAACTGAAGACCAGTGGATCTTCATGGATCATGGTTGAGGGTCCAAAGGACTAGGAGGGGATAAAGGTTTGGGGGCAAAAATCAAGACAGAAAATGGAGTTCCTTTGTAAAACACCAATGGCTAGAATAGAAGACAGAAATTTGTTTGAATAAGATTTAAATGGAAAATAAACATAGGGGAGGTTCAACTTGCTGGATTAGATGCCAAACATGATCCAAAGATGAGGGGAGGTTTAGGAGAGAGTATTTGCACTAAGGCCATGGCAAGAGGGAATTGTTGAAAGTGGCAAAGGATTATTCCAAAAGCCATGGTGCATTTTCAAAGAGGTTTTCAAAAGGCATTTTCCCAAGTGAAAGGCATTTTGTCTTAAGTCCAAATAAAAAGCAAGAACCTCCAAGACCAAAGACAGATCTTGGGTGAATCCAAATAAAACTTTTGCCACAAAAAGAAATATTTGAAAGGGAGAGTTCTTTTGAGGAAATTTTTTAAATCACCTCCCTCAAGTCAAATAAAATCTTTTGAAAAATCCAAATAAAAACTTGGGTGTCACAACACCTACCCCCTTAGGAAAAATCTCGTCCTCGAGATTTCTGCTGATCCTCAAATAGATATGGATACTCTGCCCGGAGGAAATCTTCCCTTTCCCATGTGGCTTCATCCTCGGTGTGGTTGCTCCACTGAACCCTGAAATTTTTTGTCGTTTTCTGACGGGTCCTCCTTTGAGATTCTTCCAATATCTTTACTGGCCTCTCTCTGTAGGTGAGATCTGGTTGCATATCAATGTTCTCATGAGGTACATGCTTCTCCGGGTTACTCACACATTTTCTCAATTGTGAGACGTGGAATACGTCATGGACGTCTGACAGCTCCTTGGGTAGGTCTAGTTGGTAGGCTACCGTGCCTCTTCGTGCCTTTATACAAAATGGTCCAATAAATCTTGGGGCTAGCTTCCCCTTAATTTTGAACCGTTGCAGACCCCTCATAGGAGATACTCGGAGGTATACGGAATCACCGGATTCAAAGCTGACCTCACGATGTTTTTGATCATAGTAGCTTTTTTGTCGGCTCTGTGCTGTCTTGAGTCTGTCCCTGATCTGTTTAACTTTCTCCTCGGCCTCTTTAAGCATGTCTGGGCCGAAGATACGGCTGTCACCTGTTTCTGACCAATTCAGTGGGGTACGACACCTCCGTCCATACAATGCTTCAAAAGGTGCCATTTGCAAGCGGGCTTGGTAACTGTTGTTGTAAGCAAATTCGGCATACGGCAAACTCTCTTCCCAACTGGATCTATAGGTGAGCACACAGGCTCTTAGCATATCCTCTAGGATTTGGTTTACACATTTCGTCTGTCCATCAGTCTGAGGGTGGTACGCTGTACTGAAAGCCAGTTGCGTGCCCAAAGCTTGTTGTAGGTGATCCCAAAATTTGGAGACGAATTGTGTGCCTCGGTCTGATATTATAGTCTTTGGGACTCCATGCAAGCAAACTATACGGGAGAGATAAAGTTTTGCCAGTCTTTGTGTGGAGTAGGTAGTCTTCACGGGAATGAAATGAGCAACCTTGGTTAGTCGGTCTGTGATGACCCAAATGGCGTCATTTCCGCATTGTGATCGGGGTAATCCGACAATGAAGTCCATTCCTATTTCATCCCATTTCCACTCCGGTATCCTGTTTGGCTGGAGTAGCCCTGCTGGCTTTTGATGCTCGGCCTTGATGCGCTGACATGAATCGCAACAAGCAATGAATGTGGCTATATCTCTTTTCATACCGTGCCACCAAAACCTTTCCTGAATGTCCTTGTACATTTTGGTTCCTCCAGGATGGATCGAGTATGGAGCGGTGTGGCTTTCGGTTAAGATTTGTTGCTTGAGTTCCTCAATGTTAGGTACGCAAAGTCTGTCTCCGTACCATAATGTTCCTTCATTGTCTATGATGAACTCTGAAGTCTTGCCAAGGTTCATTTTCTTCTTTATACCTTCGATGCTGGGATGTCCCTGTTGAGCCTTCTTAATTTGTTCCACCAGGGTGGGTTGTATCTCCAGATTTGATACGGTGCCCTCCGAGACTAACATCATGTTGAGCCTAGCGAACTCTTGCTGAAACTCAGGCCTCAAGTTTTGCAGACCGTCATTGTCCGGGCTGGGGTTTCGACTGAGGGCATCTGCCACTACATTTGCTTTCCCTGGATGGTAGTGAATACCGACATCATAGTCCTTGACCAATTCCAACCAGCGTCGTTGGCGTAAATTTAGCTCTGGCTGGGTGAAAATATATTTGAGGCTCTTATGGTCCGTATATATTTCACAGCGATTTCCCAACAGAAAGTGTCTCCACTCCTTGAGTGCATGTATAACTGCTGCTAGCTCCAAGTCATGTGTTGGGTAATTTTCCTCATGTTTTCGTAGCTGTCTGGAGGCATATGCGACAACTTTGCCATCCTGCATTAGTACACATCCGAGACCTTTTCGGGACGCGTCACAATAAACTTCAAAACTCTTGTGTATGTCTGGCACAGTTAAGACCGGTGCGGTTGTCAGCTTCTTCTTGAGTTCTTGGAAGCTTTTCTCGCATGCTTCCGTCCATACAAATTTCTTGTCCTTCTTGAGCAACTGTGTTATAGGTTTTGCCACAGTGGAGAATCCTTCAATAAATCTTCTGTAATATCCGGCCATTCCTAGGAAACTCCGCACATCAGTAACGTTGGCGGGTGGCTTCCAGTCAAGTATGGCCTTGACTTTTTCTGGGTCTACGGCCACGCCTTCTTGGTTCAATATATGGCCTAAGAAACCAACTTGTCTTAGCCAAAATTCGCACTTGCTAAATTTGGCGTACAACTGATGTTTTCTCAATTCTCCCAAAACAATTCTGAGGTGCTCAGCATGCTCTTCTGGTGTCCTTGAGTAAACCAGAATATCGTCAATGAATACCACCACAAATTTGTCCATGAATTTCATGAACACTTTGTTCATGAGGTGGACGAAATACGCGGGGGCGTTCGTTAGTCCAAAAGGCATCACTGTAAACTCGTATAACCCATATCTGGAGGTGAATGCTGTCTTGGGGATATCTTCTGCCCGTACTTTCAATTGGTGATATCCCGATCTCAAATCAATCTTTGAGAATACCTTGGCTTGAGCGAGCTGGTCAAACAAATCATTTATCCGTGGCATCGGATATTTGTTTTTGATGGTGACCATATTGAGGGCTCGATAGTCTATACACAGTCTCAGTGTCCCATCCTTTTTCTTTGCGAACAACACAGGCGAACCCCATGGTGAGGAGCTGGCTCGAATAAATCCTTTGTCCAATAATTCCTTTATCTGCTTCTTCAACTCCACCAATTCTGAGGGTGCCATTCTATAAGGCTTCTTATAGATGGGAGCGGTGCCAGGTGCTAGTTCAATGCTGAATTCTATCTCTTGGTCTGGTGGCATGCCTGGTAGTTCTTCAGGGAACACATCAGGAAACTCGCATACCACTGGAACTTTTCTCAGTTCTGCAATGTCCATTTTGTTCAGTTTTGGTTGCTGTGATCGTGGCCTTTCTGGAGCGGAAACCCTTATAGTCTTGCCGTGATGGTGAGTGAGAATCACGGTCCGATTAAAACAGTCGATGAATCCTTTGTTGGTGGTCAACCAGTCCATCCCTAAAATGACATCCAGTCCTTTACTCTCCAACACGATGAGATTCGCGTGGAATTGTAGTCCTTCGAACTCAATGACCACTCCTTGGCAGTAACCCGGAGCGATTTTCTTATTTCCGGGGGACTTGACGATCATAGATTTTTCCAAGGGAAGTATCGGAAAACCATGTTGCAAAACAAAACTCTTCGAAACGAACGAATGGGAAGCTCCAGAATCAAACAAAACCGTGGCAGGTACTGTGTTGACAAGGAACGTACCGAGCACGATGTCTGGGGCATTCTGCGCTTCTTCCCTGGTCACATGGTTCAGGTGACCCTTCCTGTGGTTGTTGTTGGGATTGAAGTTGTTGCGCTTGGGGGCTGGATTGTTCCCACCATTGTTTGGCTTGGGTGCCGGGTTCCTTGGCTTTGGGCACTGTTTAGCATAATGCCCTTCTTGACCACAAGCATAGCAGGTGACCCCTGGACGGTACGTGTACTCCTTGTCCCTGGCATGAAACTGTCCGACGGGCCTTGGATCAGTAGTCATGGATCTCCTTGCGTCTGTCCTTGGAACCTCAGTCTTGCTTCGGTTGTTGCGAGCAAGAGTCGTCTTGTCCCTCTTCCGCTTACGGATATCTTCCAGACTACGGCGCTCATTCTCCAAGGTAATGGCCTTGTCCACCAGAGTTTTAAAATCCGGAAAGGTGTGTACAATCAGTTGGCATCTTAGTGCTGGTGCCAGGCCGTCCAGGAATTTTTCCATCTTCTTATTTTCTGTCTTGTGCTCGTCGTAGGCATAACGAGACAGCTGGGTAAACTGACCATTGTATTCTGTCACTGACATGCCTCTCTGCTTCAGGTCATCAAACTCTCTCTTCTTGATTTTTATGATGCTCCTGGGGATGTGTGCCCCACGGAAGCCTTCCTTGAACTCTTCCGAGGTGATGTTGTGTTCACTGGGATGCATGTGTAGGAAGTTTTCCCACCATGCTGCAGCTGCTCCAGTAAGGTAGTGTGGTGCATAAAGCACCTTCTCATGATCTGAACACTGAGCAATAATCAGTTTCCTTTCAATGTCACGAAGCCAATCATCGGCTTCCAGCGGCCTATCGGTGTGAGCAAAAGTTGAGGGGCGAGTCTTCTGTAACTCAGATAACTTGGAATGTGGTTGATAGGGCTCACGGTGGTTTCCCATATTGATGACATGATTCATCATCTCTTGGTGCTGTTGCTGGCTTTCCTCGAAGAGACGGCATACTTGAGACAGGGCTGCTTCGCTATCTTGTTGGCTGGACTGTCCCTGAGTGAAATTGTTGCTAGTCTGCGCCCCATAAACCTCTTCTGGCTGATTGGGCATGGAGCGAGTCCACGGACGAGACATTTTTCCAGTCTGGGGTATTATTTTGCAAAACCCATGAGAAAAACTGTGTAGCACAAGGAAAATCTTGCAAAGGCAACAATTTAAGAGACCTCAAGGTTTTTCAAGAAAACATAAACGATTTTGCACGGAGAAGAACTGCTTAGCATATATCTTACACGCGAAAAGCAAACACACGATACAACACTCAGGATGCGCGTACACATTCCTGTCATGTTATTTAGGCTAGCGAACTACTCCGGAAGGCAGCAAACACACCAATACAAACTAGCGTACAGATAAAGCAACACATCATACAAGCAGACATAACGCGCGGCTACTCGGCGCTTTTCAGTCGGAGATGGTGAAGATTTCCTTTCCCTTGCCGATGGCAAGACTCAGCGGTCCAGGAGAGTCAACCTCCACCTCCTCTCTAGCTGGCTCCTGGCGCGTAACGCTGCGCTGCGGTGATGGTGCGGGAGCGACGGGTGGTAGAGCGGGTGCGGCAGGCGGTGCGGCTCTGACTGGAGTAGGAGCGATGATTCATTCGAACTCCTCAGTGGTAGGCAGACGGCGAGCATTGGCCAAAACGGCCGGTGCATACGAGGCTGAAGACGAGACGAATGTCAGAGGCGGCGCCGTGTTGAGAAGCTCCTTCCTGCTGGCAGGACCGCCCCGGACTAAGTTCATGCGGGCAGCCACAAGATCGTCTACGAGGTTGTCGAAAAACTCCTCCAGAGCCTTGAGATACTCTACAACCATCTCGATGGCTTCATCTCGCTCTCCCCGATGGCAGGCGAATGCATAGTGGCTGGTGTATGGCACATGGCATGGGAGGTAGCGGTAGCGACGAGTCTTCATCGTAGGAAGGATGTCCCGAAGGCGAGCTATCGCCACACGGGCAGCCATCTGCATGGCATGCCTCTCCGTAGGCATGGCCCTTCCCACAAAACGGAAGTGGCGAGCTGCAGAACGTCCTCCCTTGAATTGCACCACAGCTTGGTGCATAGACACGTCGTCGCTGAGCTTGTGCTGATAGAGTGTGAACTCCGGGCGAGCTGCTGGCCCGATCGCGAGCTTGGTGATGGAGACGAGGAGCTTGACAAACCCCTCGGGCACGTTCGTGAACACTCGATTCTCACAGCTGTTGCCAGCCATCTACAAAAGTAGGCAAAAATTCTGAGTAGTCATGTCATAAATTTATGATGACCAACAGAAAATAGCTACAATTGCAAAATGCTGAAAAAGCACAAAAGACGCTAATAACCGATTAGCGATCGCACCTAGTGGCTTCCTACAGTCAGCCTGGCTCTGGTACCAAGCTTGTCACGACCGGTTTTTCAATAAAATAATTATTGAGAGACCAATCCCTTTTACGGACCAGCGAGGAAGAATTCCTTCTCACTGGTAGACAATATCTTGGTCACAGAAGAAAAATACCAGGAGTACTGAATATAATACAAAGTTGAGCGGAGACTGCCCAACAATTTATTACATGCGCGCCGATAAAACAAGACGGCGGATAGGGTGGCATAACTACTAACTTACGATAATAATGGTGGTGGAAATATCACCGCGAAGCGAGTGATATGACTCCTGAAGACTACCGCTCTTCGAGCGTCGGAGTGAGGCTCGAGGAGACTTATTACGGGTGGCGGAAGCGTATATAATACAAGTGACCAATATCCGGGATCGCGCAGGACTGACTGGGACTCCTCTAGGCGTCGGACGCGCTATCATACTGTTCATCCAAGAGATCGCCTTCGTCAACATCTGGCCAAATCAACAAGCCAGGTGAGTACTATGAAAGTACTCGCAAGACAGTTCGGACATAAGATATAACAAATGTAAACATGAAGCATATGAACAAGTTAACCAGTGCGTTCAGACATAGAGATAATAAATACTGGGTGCCCAGCGAGAGTCTGAATGACTCCTCGAGAGGAAGCTGCAGAATAGTAATACTGGTGCCAAACGAGGGTCTGAATGACTCCTCGAGCGGAAAATGCAAGAATAATAATACTGGTGCCAAACGAGGGTCTGAATGACTCCCCGAGCGGAAAATGCAAGAATAACAATACTGGTGCCAAACGAGGGTCTGAATGACTCCTCGAGCGGAAAATGCAAGAATAATAATACTGGTGCCAAACGAGGGTCTGAATGACTCCTCGAGAGGAAACTGCAAGAATAATACTGCCACAATCGGGCGTCGGGGCGACACCACATAAAGGGCTTATAACAAAAAATAAAGGCAGTGCGTGCCACAGTCGGACGTCTGAGTGACATCACATAAAGGGCTTATATTTAATGTAAGAAACAAAAACACGCCACAGTCGGACGTCGGCGCGACGTCCCATAAAGGGCTTATATTGTATGCTCAATAATACAATAGCTCGGGAATACAAATTATTACAAGTACAAGACAACTATAAGGTTAGTCCATCCATAGTAATAATAATTAAACTGGGTTTACCACTTGAGCTTGATCACCGGGGACAAGTTTTCCATGCGGATAGATATGGATATACTGATTTCACTACTTGATCATGGATACGATGACTTGGAAGGAATTGACTCTGCAGAGTTTGTACTTAACCACAGCCAACGGATTTCCGTAGTCACAGGGACTAGTTCCGTTTATGGTGTTTTAGAAGAAACACGTCTAACCAGTACACACCCAATTCAACATTCCGAAGCCAGGGATCACCCTCAGCAACATTCAAGAAAAACCTTGAGATGGGGAGGCTACAACCTCGCGTAGCATGGGATCAAATTTCTATACGCGCGCTCTAAGGGGGTGCGCCCCCTCTCGGTCCCAACCGGAAACACCGATGCCCCCTGACCGGATGACTGGCTTTAATCCTGGGCCAAGGTACCATCATCCCGGCCTCTCTGTTTGGTGTGTACACGGAAAGAGGTTACCAACTTACTAAACCGCATCCTGGCAAATGAAACATGTGGCAGCACGGAGGGGAAAAGAACGATAACGTGACTCCGTCCACGTTACCGTCGGAAATAGTCGGATGACGCAAGGCTGGTATACTACAACAGTACCACCATGCTGCCCTTCATGTCACCACATGATTAGGCCATCTCTCATCAGAGATCATCGCAACTTTGGAACAAAACGGGTAGTTGCCTCACAAGCAACGAGGTATTCACCGACACTCATATGCCACGCACAAACTTTCACACAAACATGCAAAACACCTGTCATATCAAATGTTCAAACATGCTTGCCTGGTTCGGAGAAGTCGGAGTCTAGCTCGGCGAAGTTCGCGGCTCCGTCACCTCTTCCGGAACCTACGGCAATCACGAAAACGGGCACTAATGTGAAAACCAATGGGTGCACAGAAACTTCTCCAAAAAATTTCCATATAAATCTCAAAAAAAAACTAGACAAAATTTTAAGACTGTCAGAAAAAGAATCACTCAAAAATCCCTTTTCATTTAAAAGTTATAAAGGTTTCTGTCCAGGGACTTATCTGTAATGAAACAGAAAAGTTCCAGGGTTTAAACTGAGAAAACAGAAAACGCTTCGGTGAGAAATGCGCTAGCTAAAGAGGGAAAGCGTATTTTGCCCGAAGGCGCCAACAGAAAACGGTTCGAGGGAGAATATAACAGAGGCTGACATGCGGGGTCCACATGTGAGGTTTGAAAAGCTCGCCGGCGCCCGAAGACTGCGGTCGACGCCGGCGTCGAACCACGGCGAGTCAGGGAGATCGGAGGGTACCAAGAGCTTCAGCGTGTTCTTCCGCGTCGGTGGGTGGTGGACTCGACCAACGGGGAGCACCACGTCGACGGCGACACTATCTCCGGCGGACGGCAGCTCGGGTGAGGGTGGAGAACTCCGGTGGAGGGCTGCAAACTTCGAATTGAAGCGCGGGTCAGAAGGAGGGATGCATAGTGAAGCTACTGGCAAGAGATGGGTGGCGGAGGTGCACGCATGGGGGCGAATCGAGCTGGATCCCGTGGCGGGTCGCGGCGGTCGGAGTCGAGGAAGGAGACCTCCTCGGGGCTCTTCCAGTGGCTAGGCGTGCTCTAGGTGGAGTGCAAGGATGGTGTGTGCTCGAGTTGAAGCTCGGGGCCTCTATTTATAGGCGGATCGACGGGGTGGCCGTGAACGGAGAATCACCGGCGAGCGATTATGGCGATGCAGTGGATTGGCAGGAGGTTTGAGTGGCCAGGCAGCATCAGTGGAAGTTACTGGTGTCATCCCCCCTCTAATCTCGGCTGGTCTTGGCGTAACGGCGTCGGTCCACGGTGAGGTGGCCGCACGGGCACGTCGGCGGCAGAGAGCGTGCTCCGCGCCCTGCGGTTCACGACGAGGGTGGCAGCGCGTTCGGGGGAGTGGAAGGCCACGCGGCGAGCTCCGGTGGCTTGGGCGGCGCTGGGTGGCGCCGTCAGTGCCGTGCCTCTCGCTGGCGGCCGCAAAGCCGCCGCTGGCGTCGGTCACGGGGCGGCGCACCTTCTGTTGCTCATCGCCGACGTCCGCAAGGTGCCAGACGCTCGTGCGGTGCAGGAACAAGGGGGAGGGGACGTGGAGCAAGGCGACATCGGGGCACTGTCGAGATCGACAACCATCTCTGAAGAAAACGACAGTAAGCCACTGAACTGTTCTCTGAATTATCTGAACCTGACATTGACAATGCACTGCAGGTGCTCGACAGAATGATTTGGCTATGAGAATTTTTTTTTCTGAGGCTGGGACTTGGTGAGGTGACCACTCAATGCACCCAGAGGCTGCCTGATTTTACTTGGAATTTTTGGAGAAAGATTTGAATGAATTTCACCAAATTTGACAAATCTGGTCCAAACTTGCAGCAAGTGTAGTTTGAAAAATTTGAACTGAAGACCAGTGGATCTTCATGGATCTTGGTTGAGGGTCCAAAGGACTAGGAGGGGAAAAAGGTTTGGGGGCAAAAATCAAGACAGAAAATGGAGTTCCTTTGTAAAACACCAATGGCTAGAATAGAAGACAGAAATTTGTTTGAATAAGATTTAAATGGAAAATAAACATAGGGGAGGTTCAACTTGCTGGATTAGATGCCAAACATGATCCAAAGATGAGGGGAGGTTTAGGAGAGAGTATTTGCACTAAGGCCATGGCAAGAGGGAATTGTTGAAAGTGGCAAAGGATTATTCCAAAAGCCATGGTGCATTTTCAAAGAGGTTTTCAAAAGGCATTTTCCCAAGTGAAAGGCATTTTGTCTTGAGTCCAAATAAAAAGCAAGAACCTCCAAGACCAAAGACAGATCTTGGGTGAATCCAAATAAAACTTTTGCCACAAAAAGAAATATTTGAAAGGGAGAGTTCTTTTGAGGAAAATTTTTAAATCACCTCCCTCAAGTCAAATAAAATCTTTTGAAAAATCCAAATAAAAACTTGGGTGTCACAGTGCCTTTCCTCGAGCTGGGTTCGGGCCTCAGCGACGTTGGTGGCGTCGACGTCGGTGCCGATGGGGATGCGGAGGCTCTGCATCACGGCGCGCAACGGATCGGACGGCTCGATCCGATCCGCTGCGACCCTGGCTTCGGCAGCCTTCCTCATTTTACTCGACAAGGAGGAGGCGCCGTCGCCGATGACGAGGACCTCCACATGGACGTCCATTGCCCTGGCGGAAACGCCGCCGCCGAGGGAGAGGGGAGAGTCGGAGTAGCTGAGCACCTCGCTGGGGTACTCATCGGCTGCGAACGCATCGGAGATGCGCAGTGCGGCGAAGGAGGCGACAAGCGCGCCGACGACATCGTCCGCCAGCGCGACAGACTCGTCGGTGTAGGAGAAGGCCCCGTCTGAAGCATGCTTCCGGCCAGCTCCTCGAGGTGCCCCACGATTGGCGCCAACTGTCGTGGTGGGCGCACGGCAAATGCCAAGGGATGGCTAAAGAGAGGAGGAGGCTCGAGGGTGCTGCTGGACTCCAGAGGCGAGGTTGGCATGAGCGGGCGCGGGACGCCGGACATACCCAGGTTCGGGGCTCTCTGGAGAGATAATACCCCTAGTCCTGCCAAGTGTAGTTGGATGATCGATAGTACAATGTTGCTCCTGGAGTTGTATGGAGGAGGAAGGAAGCTGGCCAAGGCTTGGGCTGCTCCTTCTCTCCGGTGTTGCTGTTTTTGTGGCTAGTCCTGTTTCTCGCCCCCCATGATCGTGGGCTCCCGGGGGGTTTTATAGTCCAACCCCCCGGTGGTACAATGGTAATGTTATAAGTCGGTGGGTCCGTATTGTCGGTGTCCGGGGACCCAGGTTGGGTCCCGCTGAGGGCTTGTGGTTCGCCGGGTTCCCCTAGGTGCGAGCCCCGCAAGCCTAGGGGGGACAGTGCGCCGTCTTGTCGATCGTCAGGGCGTGGCCAAGTTGAGTCGCGTACAGTGCTCTCCGTCAGGTTGCCGCTTGTTGTCGTCAGCAGTGAGGGCGGGGGCATTGTAGCCACACCAGCCCTGGTCAGCGGGTAGGTGAGATGCATTGTTGCCACGTTCCTGCTGACCAGAGGCATGGGCGGGGCACTGTTGCCTCGGTCATCGTTGATTGAAGTCTCGTCCCCATCATACGGCCTGGATGGGATGGGAGTTGACCCGCGGCTGGGTTGCGTAGCACGCCATGGGTGGCGCTGGCTTGTTGACGAGGCTTTGGCCGTGCCGGGTTCGGCTGTCTTGCGCTAGTTGTTGAGGCCGAGTCGACGTGTCTTGCCGGGTCGGCTAGTCTGGCCGGCTTGTGGGGCTTGGCTGGGTCGAGCGACCCGGCCAAGCGCGCGCCGGTATTGAGGGACGGTGCCAGCCCCGTTGTTTTTGAAGAGGATCCGGGTTCCGTTGCCTGCCCGGGGTCCTTCCCCCTGACACTTATCAAACGATTTTCTTTTGAAAAAACATCAATGGTATTTAAATGTAAAACACTCATCGCAAACGTTTTAGTTAGAACACCCATATGCAAACCGATAGCTTTCCCAGGAAGCCAAGGGAAAATGTGTCGAGCAGGATTTCTGCAGCTCTTGATCGCAAACGTTTTAGATAGAACACTCGTATGCAAAGTGAGAGCTATGGTCTTCCCTCGCAGTGCAGGATTTGTGCATCCCTTCAACGCAAACGGTTGTTTTGCATGACCCGTGTTCAACCACGTAGAAACAATTGGGTAAGATTTGCATCTGTCATTTTGGGTATGTTGCCATTTGTCAAACTGGAAAGATTGACATTTGTTTATCTAGTAACATTGCCATTTGTCAACCTTGTCACACTGCGATTTGTCAAAATATGCAGCTAAAAATCACTAGCACTATCTAATTTTTATAACTAAAATCACTAGCACTTTTCATATGGACACCACTAGCAGGCGTGAGTTGATGGACGCATATGCAAATGTACCATTGATTACATACAACAAGTCATCAACCCACAACGACAACGAGGATACATGTTGGATTATAGATCATTTCCAACAAAACATTCTAGTTAAGTAAAGTTTTTCTCACACAACAAATAACAAAGCAATGAAATAAACTTCAGCTCAACCACTCGTCGGTGTTGGAAACGCTTGCCTTGAACCAGAAGTGATTCTTTGGGAAGGGCCAGCTACTGTCAATCTCGAGACCAACGGAGGACTGATCATCCAGGCTGAAGCGGCCTATGTTAGGACCCATATTGGGACAGTAGGGAAGCATAGCAATGTCGATGTATAGATACAGTTGCTTCTCATAAATGGTAGTAAAGTTGTGTCAACAGCAGTTGGATCGCCTTCCACCATCATTGGATAGTTTTGTCCAAGGAAGAGCGAGTTTCCTCCAAGACTTTGAATAATGAACCAGGGAGAAACTGTTGGTGCTAGTACTAGTATCCATCCTGAATACCCTGCAACGGATGTTGGAATAGGTCCGGAGAGTGCGACCATGCGAGACAACACCTACTTCCTTCGTAACATCAGCAGTTCCCTGTATAAAGACAAGAAGAGGTGATCCATCGGAATATGTTGCCAGGCGCCACTGAGTATATGGGTCATGCTCGTCCTCATGCTTGTGATCATCAGCATTGTCATCTCCCCCTTGGTTATAAATTTTTTCAAGTATAGGTGGTGGAATGTTCACGGGACCTTGGAAACACAAGAAGGTTAATTAGTAAAGGGAAACTAGCTAACCTGCATGCATGTGGATGAAACAATTATAATTACGGTGGAAGACAAATGTACCGAAAGCATCAGGATTCCATGCAAAAATAGTGCCACGAGTGGTGGTAGCAAACACAAGACCTCGTATTGAATTGCATCACAGTACTCATCCGTGTACAGAATTGATTTTTGAGCAATATCCATCGAGGCGTGAATGTAAGGACGGCAACAAGCTTGTCGAAGATAGAAACAACTTCATAGTTCGTGTAATCCCAAGAGCGGTTGGGAACTCGACAAATTGCTATCTTGTGTAGACGACAGTCACCATGATCGTATTTGAACTGACATAGAATACCAGTGTAGTCAACCTCTAGGCAGTCTAAGATTTTTGGAAGTGGAACCCGGTGACGAGTGTACACATTCACAAGTTCCCACTCGCAGTTGTACCCAATATAAACAACCCAATCTCCATTTGCGCCTGCCCAAGCCTTGCCCTCAAGCCATGGCATCTTAACATCATACGTATCATTATCAAGCGGCATCAACTTGCACAAGGCGAGGCTTCCCTCCTCCCCGCGCAAGTCAGCAGGGTCACGGCGAAGAAGATAGGGGAGATCAAACCGCTCCTGGACCCTTGGGTTCATTGTAATGATGTTATTAGTTGAGTCGAGAATCTTGAACGAACCTGCCATGCTAGCCGAGGTGATGACGTTGCACCGATCAATGATTTCCTCCACCACGTCATCTTTCAGATTGGGGCAAGAATAATGGGTTCGTTTCCAGCCTGTTCCCTCCATGGAGAAGATGATCGAACAATGGCAGAAGGATGGGTGAAGGCAAATGGAGGGAGGAAGAGTGTGCGACAGCAGTTCCAAATCGAGAGGGAAAGGCGAAGAGGCGGTGGACGGTTGCCACGGTACAAGAAGAGGCTAGTGGGGAGCGAATGGTTGCCACAGAGGTCACACACTGACGACAAGGCCAAGTGAACCGCATGTCGTATATCGCACACACCTTGATCTGGCTGACCGTTTCTTTTGTGTTGCCTAATCACAAATAGATCATCCGAGTGAACTGTATGTTGTACATCGCACACACCTTCATCTGGCTTCCCATTTCTTTTGTGTTGCCTAATCACAAACAGTTCATCCGAGTGAACTATATGTTGTACATCGCACACACCTTCATCTGGCTGCCCGTTTCTTTTGTGTTGCCTAATCACAAACAGTTCATCCGAGTGAACCGTATGCTGTGTATCGCACACACACCTTCATCTGGCTGCCCGTTTCTTTTGTTCCTCCTCATCGAAAATAGTTAATTGAACTGAATTGTATGCTCTGCATCGCACACGCAACTAAAATCCGAACCATGTTTGATGCATCCGTCATCACAAATGTTTTGCACCTTTTTTCACAGATTTTTACACCACCGTTTGCGATTATTGCATTGCACACAGTTTTGTCGAAGGGTCTCTGATCGTAGTGTCGTGTTAGCAGCATCCTGAAGTAGTGTAAAGTCCACTAGTGGTATGATAGTTCAAAAGAGTTTTTTGTTTTTTGAGGAAAATGAACTAGGGAGCTAGCAAAAACTAACTAGATGGGACTGGCAGATGTCGTTTTGCCACTTACATCCCTAGTTTCATCTTACCAATTTAATTTCTTTTCGGCTGATGCTGCTTCGAACTGTTTAAATATAGCTTGCCATGCTCGGCAATAATTCGTATGTTGTTTACCATGTAAGCTTACTGCCTGGATCATGCGATAACTATCTCTTACTTATGTCTAGCGGAAACCTTTCAAGATGTCGTTCACACTAGGACACAATGTACAACCCCAGAATCTATTTGTGGAAGCAGTGCGCCATCCATGTTACCAGATGGTAGCAGTTCAGAGGCAACACCGCCGGAGAGCAGTCTGAGCACAGATATTATAGTTCTTGAGGCTCTACTAGAGGCAGAAAGAGATGGTGTGGCTGCCATGAATGGGGTAATCTCGATCTTGAGGCTAGAAATTATGCAATTACCAGCACACATTATGCAAGCAACCCAAGAATTAGAAGAAGTAAGAATGTTGCATTTGAAGATGGAGGAGGTCCTGCTATTTTTGCTATCTGAAGCCCAGGGTAATCCCACTTCTTCCTTCGATACCAGTTGAAATTGTCATTAGATTATTGTACTTGCATGTTGTGTCATGTCTCTGAATGGATTATGTTGTAAGACCCCCTATTTTGTCCATGTGTTGTAATGATCCAAATTTTTTAGGCGAGGTAATCCTTAGTACTTGTATGATTGACATAAGGTGAACCGTTTTTCGTCTGAGCATATTGTATTGGATGAAATAACGGTTTGACTCAAAGTGTATCCAACTTACTGAATTCGAAGATCATGGCATTTCTAAATCATAATCATATATAAAGGTGGAATAAATCTTTGTTGTGGTTTTGAAGAAATAAATAAATAAACGTAGAATTATCTGTGGATATTCGTAATCGAATACAAATTGGATTTGAATTTAGTTGCCAGGGCCCAGGGCAAACGTGAATGCTAATTCTCCCAACTTTTGAACGAAGCGGCTAAACACCCACTATCATTTGTGGGCTGCCCGAAGCAAGTGTTTGCGAGATGGAAATTACTGTCTACCCCTGACACTTGACATCCTTATCGACCAGATTTACACTGCTGTCGATAGGGGTAGACTAGTAACTTCAATCAGACGTGACATGACCGCCTCTGAGCCCATTCAGACATGGTGGGCGCCAAACGTGAGCGGCAAAACACATTTGATTCATGCTCATCCGAAAGACATGTGTCTCTCCCTCCATTTCCCCATTCATACACGGTGGGCGGCAAAACAAACTCTCCTCCTCCGAAATCGATGTAGGCAAATATTTTAAATAGGGGCAGATGTGTAACTTCCCTCAGACGTGACACAACCGCCCTACCTGTCAGCCCCGTTCATACACTATGGGTGCCAACCGTGGGCGGCAAAACACCCTCTCCTCGCCTGAAATCATTACCGAAAAATATTTGGGAGATGCGATATTACCGTCCTATCCCCAACCGACGTGATGTCCAAAATTTTAAACGGGGGATAAGTTCATAACTTTCCCACATTTCAGACAAGCGCGTCCCAAAGTTTGAGATCCCCCCCTCCATTTCCCCATTCATACACCGTCTGCGCCACGATAACCTCCCCACTGCGGCCAGCTTCCTCCGTCTGCCACCCCATCCTCCACCTTGCCGGATCCGCTACCCCTACCCCGTTGTTCACTGCAATAGATGGACGTCTCTCATTCACGACGCCGGACCAGGATCCTTTCATCACATCCTCTCACTTCATCGGCGTTGTCCTCCAGCTTGTCGTTGCCGCTCATACGACCGCCTCGTCCATGGCAACAGGATTTATCCCCCGACCCGGCCGTCTTCCATCTAAAGTCTTCTTCCCCGCCGCCGATAGCCATCGCACCCGCTGCACCCTCAACGTACAAGCAAGGGCCTACACGGCATCGCAAGGGAGGTGGTACTCTTCCATATGTGCTTAAGTTATTGATCTCACCCGGAAAATAGATCGTAAATTGTTTAATGTACTTTTGTTGTTCGTACCAAATCGTAGTGGCTAGTTAAAAGCAAACATTGGTTGAAAAGTAGCTTTGTCCGGTTTGCACCTTCAGATCTGCCATGGCACGGTCACTATACTCATAAATCTTATGGTTTCCCCCCTTTATATTCACTACCATCATCATAGGTGCTTTGTGTCGTGCTAGCACTGCTCCTCAAGACCTCAACCCATCAAGTGAAACAACATGCCACTCATAATTCCAAAGCATGTGCGCCACCCACTGGTCCAGCTAGTTCCACTTTCCTGATTTTACTCTTGATGCTTAGGGTTTTCCCCTTTTATCTACTCTACTATGATCTGCGTATGTGCTTTCTGTCATACTAGCATTACTCCACCCTTCAAGGTAGACAACACAACACTCAAAATTCCAAATCTTAGTTGTTCAAATATAATTGTGATATGATACTGATATTAGTTAACAGACATATTTAATTAGTTAGCTAAAGGTCCCACTTGAGTTTCCAAATGCATGTCGTGACATATAGAGAGACAGCAGAATTGCATTTCTTTGTCACCTGTTGACTGTACTTTCTTGTCCATACCAAATCTTAGTTGTTAGTTCAAAGCAAGCATCGGTTGCTAACTACCCTTTGCGCGGTTTGTAGCTTCAGATCTTTCATCCCACTTCCACGTTCAACACTATACTCACCATGCTTATGGTTCCCCCATTTTATGATGACCACGATCAGCCTACGTGGTTCGTGTCATAATAGCACTACTCCACCCATCGAGCTAAACAAGCTTAGTTGTACAAATTCAAATATGAGATTATGCTGATATTAGTAAAATTGAGAGATGTTTAATTGGTCAGCTAAATGTTCCTACTTTAGTTTCGAAATGCATGTGAGCCACATATGGAGAGACCGGATGGAATAGTATTTCTCTGTGCGCTCTGGTTCATCATGGGTGGCCAACCGACATTGTATAGAAAGACTTGTAATATCTTCAATCTGCTTGCTCTTCTGCTCTTCTTTAAGATGATCCTCTTCTCTTCTTTAATAAGTATGTTCCTTGTTGGGAAGAGTAGCAGAGACATTTGTGGTCGACTGGTCAGGTCGAGTTGTTCTCCCTGTGTATATTTTGAATCCGTCAGGTCAGGTCAACTTGTTATTCTTTACTATATGTTGAAACCGTCATCTACGAAGTATCATCACTTCTGGAGCTCTTATATTTTGAGTAGTAGGCCACATTATATTAATGCACACACCAAATTACAGCATGCATGGCATCTCTCAGAATAATTGTAGAGATAGCACAAAGGGGTTTACCGGGAGGCAGTATTGGATTAGAATCACTTCTGCATTAGAAAGATAATCTCACTTGTTTTTATGTTTTCATGCATGTCAGGTATTGAACATTATAAAAATGAATATGAGAATGGGTGCACGAGAGGAATATTGCGGAACAATCTACTGGCTAACAAACTTGGCATGGTGGAGGATGGCCTATCTTATTCAACCATCAAGGTGCTTGCTCTAACTTGGCAAGGTTGTATTGGTCGCACATATTTTGCATATGTCCTCTTGCATTACTTCTACTTTGTTACACCATCTGCTTAGTTTAAGCATCATATATGAGTATATGCCATACCTATCCATTTTCTGTACCTATGACATGTGTCATCATATTATGTTTTTTCAGTCAAATGTTGTTCTTTTGTAATAGATGTCCAAAAGGAAGAGGGTGAGTGTAGATCCTCAAGGAGTACAAACTAGGTATTTGGAAACGGTAGTGATACCTGTTAAACCAGATAGATTGGCAGCCACAGAAAACACAGGCCCAACTGTACCACACTTTACCCCTACTCCACTGGCCAAACCCCTATTAGAACTGTTGAGAGCCCAACGTCAGGTACTGTCTATGATATCAATTCAAAATTTGAACTCCTAAATTTCTGCATGTGCCTTACCTTCTCTCTTGTATGAAAACTAATTTCAGATGAATCTCCTTGCTCAAAGGATCATAGGATCTCACAACAATATTGGGCTATGCATTGCTCTTGTCATTACCTCTTTCCCTTTGTCAGCATACTTACACTCATTGCTGTTTGATTATGTAGCATCACTGTAAATGTTCGCTTCTTTATCCTCCCTTTGCTTGAAATTATAAGATCTATATTTACTCTTAGATAAATGTAGAATTAACACAATGGTTATGAAGTTTTGGATTGCTCATGTAAGTATTTGTTGTCATGTACTCCCTCTGTATCGAATTAATTGTTGATCAATTGGATGTATTTAGAACTTAATAGTGCTAGATACATCCATTTGAGCGACAAGTAATAACAGACGGTGGTGGTATGACTGTACTTGCATCGCGAGATAGTTGATTGTCTAGCATTACTCTGCATCTTATCTGCCTTGCCCTCCACTTTATCCAAATTATCATATCTACATTTACTCTTACCAAAATGTTGAATAAAGCCAATGCCACTGCACACGTTGATGTGTGCATTCCTCTTGTCAGTACCTTTTGCCTTGTAACGTTGTACTTAATTAATTGCTATTTGATTATGTATCACCAGTCTGCACCTGAGCTTCATTATCCTCTGTTTCTTCCAATATTATTTGATCTATATTTACTCTTTAAAAAATGTAGAATAATGGCAACGCTTATAAAGAATTTTCTTTGGGGAATTTATTGAATTATCCTTCCATCAACATGGAGAAGGGCTTTGTCCAGCCCATGTTAACATGTAATGTAAGGTCATCCTTCCCAAGCCTTCAAACTTTGTTCTAGTATAGATTTGGATAGGCATCATTTCCTCCACTTATGTTTACTTTGATGTTTACATCTGATTGGATGTTTGCAACTGATACGTCTCCAATGTATCTATAAGTTTTTTATTGTTCCATGGTGTTATATTATCAATCTTGGATGTTTTATAATCATTTTATAGTCATTTCATATCATTTTTGGTACTAACCTATTGACATAGTGCCAAGTGCCAGTTGTTGTTTTTTCCATGTTTTTTACATCACAGAAAATCAACATCAAACGGAGTCCAAATGCCACGAAACTTTACGGAGAATTTTTATGGGCCAAAAGGAACACAACGGGCCCCGGCTGCGCCTGGGGGTGCCCCTTTGGAGGCACAACCCACCAGGGCGCGCCAAGAGGCCCAGGCGCGCCCTGGTGGGTTGTGCCCACCTCGGGTGCCCCCCGGACCGCCTCTTTGACGTAGAGTCCAAAACCACCAGATCAATCTAGACACCATCTCGGATGGGGTTCACCGCCTCCATTAGTGCCTCTCCGATGATGCGTGAGTAGTTCTTTGTAGACCTTCGGGTCCGTAGTTAGTAGCTAGATCGCTTCATCTCTCTCTCTCTCTTGATTCTCAATACAATGGTCTCTTGGAGATCCATATGATGTATCTCTTTTGTGGTCTGTTTGTTGGGATCGATGAACTTTGAGTTTATGATCTGATCTATCTTTTTATATCCATGAAAGTATTTGAGTTTCTTTGATCTCTTTTATGCATGATCTCTTATAGCCTTGTATTTCTTCTCCGATATTTGGGTCTTGTTTGGCCAACTTGATCTATTTATCTTGCAATGGGAAGAGGTGCTTTGTAGTGGGTTCGATCTTACGGTGCTTGATCCCAGTGACAGAAAGGGAACCGACACGTATGCACCATTGCTACTAAGGATAAAACGATGGGGTCTATTTCTACATAGATAGATCTTGTCTACATCATGTCATCGTTCTTATTGCATTACTGAAAGTGCAACTATCCCTGGGTGGTTTTGGTAATTACTAACAACATATAGCTCATTGAACTAATACTATTTCAAGATGATCATTTCAGAAAGTTCAATGATTGTCATGGCATGGATTAGGAATGTGGACCCCCTCAAAATGCTAAGGACACATATTGGCTCAAGCTCAAGACTCTACATTTTACTTTTAGTGATCCAAGATCACATTGAGTCCATAGGAAAAGCCAATACTATTAAAAGGGGATGAGGTGTTGCTTAATGGCTTGCTTGCTCAAAATGCTTAGTGATATGCTCCAAAAACCCTCAACCACTTTCTCATATCCACATATGTCCCAAACCAAAAATTCAAACTCGGCCCCACCGAAATGTTCTATCCGGCGCCACTGAGTTCACTTGACATAGCCACTGCCACAAACCCTAGTCACTTCGGTCTCACCGATAGGGATCTCGGTCTCACCGAGATGGGATTGCAAACTCTCTGTTTCCCTTCGTAACGTTTCGGTCCAACCGAGATGAGCGATCAGTCCCACCGAGTTCGCAATGCAAACTCTCTGTTTCCCTTTTGTAATGTTTCAGTCTCACCGAAATGAGCGATTCGGTCCCACTGAGTTTGCCTGACCAACTCTCTGGTTAGCTTATAACCAAAATCGGTCCCACCGAGTTTGTGTAACCGGTCTCACTGAGATTACGTTATGCCCTAACCCTAATGAAATTGGTCCCACCGAGTTGACATGTCGGTCCCACCGAAAAGCCTAACGTTCACATTTTGAACTGAATCGGTCCCACTGAGTTTTCTGATTCGGTCCCACCGAGTTTGGTGAATTGTGTGTAATGGTTAGATTTTGTGTGGAGGCTATATATACCCCTCCACCCTTCCTTCATTATGAAGGAGAGCTATCAAAACGTGCCTAAACTTCAGCATTCATTTTCTGAGAGAGAACCACCTACTCATGTGTTGAGACCAAGATATTCCATTCCAACCATTTGAATCTTGATCTCTAGCCTTCCCCAAGTTGCTTTCCACTCAAATCATCTTTCCACCAAATCCAAATATGTGTGAGAGAGAGTTGACTGTTGGGGAGACTATCATTTGAAGCACAAGCGCAAGGAGTTCATCATCAACACACCGTCTATTACCTTTTGGACAGTGGTGTCTCCTAGATTGGTTAGGTGTCACTTGGGAGCCTCCGTCAAGATTTTGGAGTTGAACCAAGGAGTTTGTATGGGCAAGGAGATCACCTACTTCATGAAGATCTACCCTAGTGAGGAAAGTCCTTCGTGGGCGATGGCCATGGTGGGATAGACAAGGTTGCTTCTTCATGGACCCTTCGTGGGTGGAGCCCTTCGTGGACTCGCGCAACCGTTGAGGGAGTCCTGAACTAAGGGGTCCTCGGGCGTCCGGCCTGTTATCCATGGGCCGGACAGATGGGCTATGAAGATATGAAGGCCGAAGACTGTACCCGTGTCCAGATTGGACTCTACTTGGCGTGGAAGGCAAGCTTGGCGACCGAAGATTCCTTCTTATGTAACCGACTCTATGTAAACCCTAGATCCCCCAGGTGTCTATATAAACCGGAGGGGTTAGTCCGGAAAGGACACGCATTACCATAGCCATACAGTCTAGACTTCTAGGGTTTAGCCATTACGATCTCGTGGTAGATCAACTCTTGTAATACTCATATTCCTTAAGATCAATCAAGTAGGAAGTAGGATATTACCTCCATAGAGAGGGCCCGAACCTTGGTAAACATCGTGTCCCCCGTCTCCTATTACCATCGATCCTAGACGCACAGTTCGGGACCCCCTACCCGAGATCCGCCGGTTTTAACACCAACATTGGTGCTTTCATTGAGAGTTCCACTGTGCCGTCGACAAAAGGTTCGATGGCCCCTTCAATCATCAATAATGACGCTGTCCAAGGAGGAACCTTCCTCCCCGGACAGATTGTTGTATTCGGCGGCTTCGTACTGCGGCCAACTCGCTTAGCCATCTGGAGCAGGTCGATAGCTATGCCCTTGGCCATCAGGTCAGATTTGGAAGCTTGAACAATGTCGCGGATATCCGTGGAGACTTGATCTTCAAGGGAATCGAGCCCGCGGCGATCGCTCCCCCTCGCCCCGATGAATGTGACTTAAATCTGTCATCAGATCACACCTAGGAGATGGTTCCTGCCGCTGCAACGGCCTTAGAGCCAAAGCAGATCGTGCCATCCGAGGCCACAGAGTCCACATGTCAGGACCCCGATTCTAAGTCACACCGATCTAGCATGTAACACCTCATATCACTTTGTGGCCTCACACATGGTATTCCCACGGGTGTCGCCTTACCATGGCCCGGGACCGTTTGCGCCTTTTGGCTCACGTATATAATAGTGTCGCTAGCATCCATATGACAGAGAACCCGGGCCGACATGGCTAGTCGTGAACCCAAAGTGGCACTAAATTATGGGGACAGGCATCCATGAATCAACATCGAGCATGTCGGTCAGCAGCGTGTGAATCCGGGCTGTAGCACTGGGCTAACAGGACTCCGGATGTCACCGCGTGACATTTCCTCGAAGGGACAGACACAGGGTCGAAGTGAATCACATGCCAGTTAGTCAAGTGTCCGGAGCAGTAGTGCTGGGCTAGCAGGACTCCGGTGAACCGGCTGTAGCGGACTACTATGGCTCATGGAAGCACAAGACTATATTTCCCCATAAGAGAGGCTACCAAGGATAAACAACTAGATTGTCGGATCCCACACATACCAAGCATTTCAATCATACACACAATATGCTCGCTATGTGCAAATACAACATGGCATCACAACAAGACTCTACGACTCAGAGTATATATTCATTAGGCTCCGAAGAGCTAGATATTACAAACATGGGTCTCATGACCCAACATTCAAAGCATACAAGTCAAACACATGCGGAAGCTTAACATGTCTGAGTTCAGACAACTATAAATGAAAAAGGCTGAGAAGCCTGACTATCTACTAGATCCTGCCGAGGGCACAAGATCGTAGCTGAGGTATCAAGCTAAATGTCGAAGTCCACAGGGAACTGCTAGCGAGACGAGTCATGCAGAGGAAAGGGGTTCAGCTACCGCAGCATGTAACAGTTGAAACGTTGTTGTCCTAATGCAGTAAAAGAGAGAAGGAGTGAGAGAGTGGGATTGTATCGGAATGAACAAGGGGGTTTTGCTTGCCTGGCACTTCTGAAGATAGCATTGAGTCTTCAACAGTGTCAACGATCACAGCGTCGGAACAACGTCTATCGAGAGGGGACAATTACCGGCAACAGAGAAGAAATACAATCAATGCAATGCACAATATGATGCATGATCATGACATAGCAATATGCTGTTGATTGAGCTAATGCAACTATAACCAGGGTGGTTTGAGTCATTTTGAACCAAAGGTTCAATCCCAAACTCAACTTATGAATTTAAATAGTGCCTTATCATGTTTTGATACAAACAGCAGGTTTAAGTTGCTATAACATGCATGAAACCAGTGCAGATGGATAGATTGGATTTTTCTAATAATTTTTCATATATAAATCTTTTCATTCTGAGCTATAGATTATTTTCTATGATTTTTTGAAGTTTGTGGTATTTTCTGGAATTTCCTGTAAACAATAATTCCAGTAAGTAAATTAATGCGTTAGCATTGCGTCAGGGTGACGTCAGTGGTCAACTGACCCGGTCCAGGTCAAACCTGACCTGTGGGGCCTACCTGTCATTGACTCGGCTAACTAACAGAGTTAATTAACCTAAACTAAAACTGTTAGCGGGGCCCACGTGTCAGTGGCCCAGGGGAGGGTAATTAGTGGCCTAATTAGCTTAGCCTAATTGGACACGTCAGCCGGCCGGGGTTAGGCCGCCGGCGACGGCCGGACGAGGCGGAGGGCGTCGGAACTTGCCCTCCGACGACCAAACAGACGACGGGCACCACCAGTGCGAAGCCCTGGCTCTCGCGCATCCAGTGGAACAAGCAGGAGACCGTGGGGTGGCCGGAGGCGACGACGGCGTCAAGGTTAGCGGCGGCCGAAGCACGGGCTCGACCGACGTGACGCTACGGTGTATGGGAGAGAGAGGTGAGCAGTGCTATGTCTTCCTGGGAGCACGCTGAGCACAACTACGTGCTTGGTTGGGTCAGGCGAGGTTGCCAGTTGCGGCGGCGACGAACGCGGCGGTGACGAGCTCTCGGGCTCAACGGAGCCCGCGGTTAGTGGAAGAAATCGGCAACGGGGAGAGAGGGGTTTGGTGCGGGGGCTCACAGCGAGCCTAACGGAGGGGTTGGCAGGCGCGGGGACGGCCGGTGGGCAGCGAATCGACGCCGAGGATCTCCGGGCACCGAGGTTGAAGAAGACATCAGGGACAGCGTTGGGGTGCTTCCCCAGTTGCTTGGCTCGGCGTGGATGAAGAAGACGACGATGCGGAGCTCAAGGTCTCATCGGCAGGGCGAGGGGTGGCCGGTGGCCACGGGTACGGCGATCGGCGTCGGCGAGCTCGCTCGGTCGAGCTCGCGTTCTTGCGGGAGAGAGGGGGAAATGGGTGAGAGCGAGACGGTTGTGCACGGGGCATGCGTGGCGTCGTCCGGGGGGTCCAGAGGGAGGCGGCAAGCAGGAGGTGGCCGGGGCGCATGCTTGCGTGCGGTGGCCACGCGCCTCTCATCCTCCTGGCGGGAGGTTGAGGGTGACTGGCGCTGGCCAGTGGGTTAGGCCGCTACAGTGCCAGATCAGATAGGCTGGCCCAGGTAACTCTCTCGCAGCCCCTTTTCCTATTTTATTCTGTTTTCTATTTCTGTAATTGTTTTTGATTTAGTTTTTACACTAAACCTTTTGTAAAATTCTGAAACTTCTTGTGGGCACTAACTGAATTATTTCACAGACCCTCAGAGAGTTTCAAAATATTTGGAGCTGTAAAAATATTTATAGAATTTTAAAGCTCCAATTCAGATACATATTGGATTAATTCAAAGCCCATTTATGTCCTGGAAAAGTGTCCACCATTTTTGGTTTAGGTTTTCATCTTGTTCCATAAATTATGTACATTTTTGAAGGGCATTTTGGGTTCATTGAAAATATTTTTAAGTTGAACCTATTGCATTGTTTTGGTGCTAGGGGTTTGAGCAATCCCCATTTCAACTTTCAAATAGATTTAGACATGATGCAATAACCAAGCTAGTCCAAGTGCATAGCAAGGCTAGGGATGTGACAACTCATCCCCACTAAACAAGAATCTCGTCTCGAGATTCAAGACATGAGGTAAAAGGACAAAGGGGACACAAACTAACACAATGTTCATGATCCAATTTCTCTTCTCGAAGATGTTGATTCATTGCATCATCTTGATCTTGACATCTTTTCTTTCGAGAGCTTCATCCAACTATGACGACGGAAGAGAGGGGAACTCTACAGGATTCGATCTTCACAAAGGTTGGCAACTCACGATCAACTCATGGAGTGAGACGTAAAAACATCTCTCAAGCTGAGATACAAAACACACATCTGGAACGAGGAAAGGTAGCAAATTACGAAGGTTCAAATTGGTAGGCAACAACTCCACGCTTGGGTAGGATGGTACCTGGTTTCAAAGTAGCGAGGAGATAATTGCCACGATTCCATAACGGGGCACCTTAGGGAAGGTGGCTCGTAGAAATATTCCCTTAAGTGCCAAAAAGAATTACTTTTGATTCAGAGATCATTGAAACTCTTCATACCAGCCTAAGGCAATTTACAAATGATCGTTTGAAAGAATTCAAAAGAATGGCACACTCAATTTGGAAAGGAAACTATGGTTATAGAACAAATCGGCAAATGGAAGGCACATTCCAGTTGATACCAAGGATATAACCTAGTGACTGAGCGTGCTTTCAAGAACTTGAGCATTTCCATATTCATCATGGTTTTACCAACATCCGTGCTGAGGATCCTGGCAACACATCATACTACCATGATGAACGGTGTTGGAGGATGCAGGTGCAAAGGAGGACATCACTTTCTCAGATTTTTCCTTAGCAATGCCAAAGAAGCAAATCTGGATGATCGACCGAGAGACATTTAGCACTCCGCTTCTAATGTTCTCCTTGATGCACTAGCCTATCCCATTCATAGATATGGTTTGATATCTAGAACATCAAGTAAAAGGTCGGACTTCAGAAATATAAAAATCCATAAGGAACAACTAGGGAGCAAATCCTATGAAATCCTTATGGGGAGGTGGCCAACTTCCTCAATCAAGTTACTACAATAATAGGTCTTCCGGCTGGGTGTGTTGGCCACGACATCCACTTACCGGGTTACGAAGACCAATATTATAGCTATTGGGAGATGTTCCAACCATCATATCTGCCTGAGATTCAGATCTGGTTGATAACAGGATATTTCAGACAGCATGTCCGGAAAAGGAAAGTATGCAACACAAACCGACGAGATGGCGTTGCGAGATTCTCGGGAGATGAAATTTGGTAGCAAGCTCCAAAACATGAGCGGGTTCTGCTACAAACATGTGAACACGCTGTCCCAGAGAAGCTTGACAATGTAGTAGTCTTACAATACAACACTACCGAGTTCTGGTAAGGAACCATCATCGAGGATATCGAATTCCTAACATAAGTCTTGCTCTTAGGAAGGAACTTCTTCTCCTTGAACAAATCAGTCAGTGGCTTGGTGTGCTAGGGAATACATATGGAGTGGAGGTAATTAATCTACCAAACCATAGAATACATTCGCACATGCATAACTGACTTGGGATGGTACCAGAGGAAACAAAAACAATCTTTCTCGAACTCACGGCGGCAACTTGCACCAAATGTACATGAATTCGAGGAAGTCACTACTTACACCAAACATGTATTTCATAAACGAGACATGAAGATAATGCTTACAAAAGTTTCCAACACTAGCTTGATGTTCAACATGAATTAAGGAGGAGACAAGATGCTGTTGATGGGCTCAATAGCAACTCATCGGAATTTCCATATCACTGGACTTCCACCATCATGTGAACACGGTGATAGCATTGGTCAGACCAAAAGATGTAATGGTGTATGCTCGAGAGATCAACCAGGAGTAAGACAACATCACGAACATCGTTAGTTCTGATTTGACTTGACGATAGCCCATACTCAAGTCAAAGTTTTGACAAGGCAATAGATCCAACAACTGATCACGAGGACCAATCGATGGAGATATCATCTTTCTTCAACACACACACACACACACAAAAAGATATCCCATACCATGAACTAAGTCAGACAAGCTTTATCTTCCAACTCTCCAAGTTGTTGTTTAGCTTAACCAAATAGCTCAGGGGTATCCAACATAGATTCTTGGAGAAAGAGTGGTTTATTGGAAAACCATTTGATCACGAGCTCAACATAGCGGTCAGGTGACAACCTGGTGATACTTCCGAGAAGATATTCGGAAAATCATGAACCACCGATATGTCACTAAGCTCGAGAACAATCTTGCTTTTCAGGGCAAGACGATATGACCAAGAGAGTGATGGATTGACACAATCCTATCTCATTAATCGAGGAGTGCACCAGGGAAAATGGACTAGGTCGCACGATAAATCTTAGTGTTGGGGAACGTAGCAGAAATTCAAAATTTTCTACGCATCACCAAGATCAATCTATGGAGTTTACTAGCAACGAGAGGGAAGGAGTGCATCTACATACCCTTGTAGATCGCGAGCCGAAGCGTTCAAGAGAACGGGGTTGATGGAGTCGTACTCGTCGTGATCCAAATCACCGATGATCCTAGCGCCGAACGGACGGCACCTCGGCGTTCAACACACGTACGGAGCAGCGATGTCTCCTCCTTCTTGATCCAGCAAGGGGGGAGGAGAGGTTGATGGAGATCCAGCAACACGACGGCGTGGTGGTGGAAGTAGCGGGATTCCAACAGGGCTTCGCCAAGCGCTGCGGGAGGAGGGAGATGTGTCACGGGAGGGAGAGGGAGGCGCCAGGGCTTAGATATTGCTGCCCTCCCTCCCCCCCACTATATATAGGGCCAAGGGAGAGGGGGGCACAGCCTTGGCCCTTCCTCCAAGGAAGGGTGCGGCCAGGGAGGAGTCCATCCTCCCCAAGGCACCTCGGGGGTGCCTTCCCCCTTTAGGACTCTCCCTTTATCCTATCGCTTGGCGCATGGGCCTCTTGGGGCTGGTTCCCTTGGCCCATATAGGCCAAGGCGCACACCCCACAGCCCATGTGGCCCCCCGGGGCATGTGGACCCCTTGGTGGACCCCCGGACCCCTTTCGGCACTCCCGGTACAATACCGATAATGCGCGAAACTTTTCCGGCGACCAAAATAAGACTTCCCATATATAAATATTTACCTCTGGACCATTCCGGAACTCCTCGTGACGTCCGGGATCCCATCCGGGACTCCGAACAACTTTCGGGTTACCGCATACTAATATCTCTATAACCCTAGCATCACTGAACCTTAAGTGTGTAGACCCTACGGGTTCGGGAGACATGCAGACATGACCGAGACGACTCTCCGGTCAATAACCAACAGCGGGATCTGGATACCCATGTTGGCTCCCACATGCTCCTCGATGATCTCATCGGATGAACCACGATGTCGAGGATTCAATCAATCCCGTATACAATTCCCTTTGTCTACCGGTATGGTACTTGCCCGAGATTCGATCGTCGGTATCCCGATACCTTGTTCAATCTCGTTACCGGCAAGTCTCTTTACTCGTTCCGTAACACATCATCCCGTGATCAACTCCTTGGTCACATTGTGCACATTATGATGATGTCCTACCGAGTGGGCCCAGAGATACCTCTCCGTTTACACGAGTGACAAATCCCAGTCTCGATTCGTGCCAACCCAACAGACACTTTCGGAGATACCTGTAGTGCACCTTTATAGCCACCCAGTTACGTTGTGACGTTTGGTACACCCAAAGCATTCCTACGGTATCTGGGAGTTGCACAATCTCATGGTCTAAGGAAATGATACTTGACATTAGAAAAGCTCTTAGCAAACGAACTACACGATCTTGTGCTAGGCTTAGGATTGGGTCTTGTCCATCACATCATTCTCCTAATGATGTGATCCCGTTATCAACGACATCCAATGTCCATGGTCAGGAAACCGTAACCATCTATTGATCAACGACCTAGTCAACTAGAGGCTTACTATGGACATGGTGTTGTCTATGTAACCACACATGTATCTGAGTTTCCTTTCAATACAATTTTAGCATGGATAATAAACGATTATCATGAACAAGGAAATATAATAATAACCAATTTATTATTGCCTCTAGGGCATATTTCCAACACTTAGGATGACGATTCAATAACCGGCATACTAAGGATGAGAGTATTGTCCATTAACTACCAAGCAACGAAGTTGCTAGGAGTATTGATTTCACACATCACAATTCACTTGTCGGCATTCCGGTTACAATAACACGGGAACCGAGGAATTAACAATGATGGTAAGAAGTATTACTACGTCAAGAATTCATAAGAGGTGGTGCAATTCTCATGACACTCTTGACATAAAGATGGTAATACTCCTAGGTAGAACAGAACAAAAGCTGGATTGGCATTTGATCTGTGGAATACAACTACTTTGACCAAATCCTAGAAATGGATAGGGTACTGGAGTTTGTTTCTCCTAGTCATTCTCGAATAGAATGGCTTGACGGACCACAGGGATAATAGGCATCAATAACACGAATGCACAACTAGTCATGACTATCAATTGATAGACAGAGGTCAGAATGCAACTAAAAAGAACAACTCAAAGGAACATATAATTTCCTGAGTTGTGGACGCATAGGTTAGTATGTCGAACAAGTTCAACATATTTCTTCCGGATAACCCACGCTGAAAAGGAAGGACTGGCAGATTCACAATGTAGAATGGAGAACTCATCAAGAGCACTCTTATTGTGATCTTTTCGTTCAAGAACTTCTGCCATAAGCAGTTCATGGTATTTGGAAGAAGGATATACCACAAACCCCGAGGACTATCGCAAAGGTTACTAATATCCTAAAGGTACGAGCAACACTATCAACACAAGGTAAGTAGGGTGAATCTCGGGTTCAAGAACCCAGGAATAGAATGCCTACTAACTAAATGGCATCACGGGATGCTTTCGAGAATAATGGCCAGAATCATCACACTGGGGATACAAAGCATTGCTAGATTACTAAGTGACTCCCTAAAACACCTAAGGTCATAATAATAGCTCCAACATATATATCGAGGCAATAGAGTGCCTCAACGCACCGGTAGTGTGCTTAATCTGGCCCAAAGGGACGCAAAAACAGAGGGAAAGGATTTTGCAAATGCATCAGACTATTTAGAAACCTGGGATGACTCGGACAACATAACGGCTGTAAATGCTCAGAAAAGATTCAAGACATCCAGCAAAATGGTGGCATAACCACTTAACATCACAATATCAAAATTCCGAGACCAACTATGATCACACGGAAGTAGTAGAAACTGAACTGAGGCTTCAGACCAACAATCCTACGAGTCTACGGATTAGTAACACGTGATCCTGATAGAAAGATGAGAAGCCTAGTTCTTAATCCCCGTAGAAGAGAAGAGGATGACTCATATCAGAAGGCTATAAGGTAAAGGAGTAAAAAGAGCCTTACGTTCCCATCCACAATCAATTCCCATATATAACTAAAGCATTTCTAGACTCAACTTCGACCAGTTTGGCTTGGTAATCCTACAGGCAGTCAGGCTCTGATACCAAAGCTGTCAGGACCCCGATTCTAAGTCACACCGATCTAGCATGTAACACCTCATATCACTTTGCGGCCTCACGCACGGTATTCCCACGGGTGTCGCCTTACCATGGCCCGGGACCGTTTGTGCCTTTTGGCTCACGTATATAATAGTGTCGCTAGCATCCATATGACAGAGAACCCGAGCCGACATGGCTAGTCATGAACCCAAAGTGGCACTAAATTATGGGGACAGGCATCCATGAATCAACATCGAGCATGTCAGTCAGCAGCGTGTGAATCCGGGCTGTAGCACTGGGCTAACAGGACTCCGGATGTCACCGCGTGACATTTCCTCGAAGGGACAGACACAGGGTCGAAGTGAATCACATGCCAGCTAGTCAAGTGTCCGGAGCAGTAGTGCTGGGCTAGCAGGACTCCGGTGAACCGGGCTGTAGCGGACTACTATGGCTCATGGAAGCACAAGACTATATTTCCCCATAAGAGAGGCTACCAAGGATGAACAACTAGATTGTCGGATCCCACACATACCAAGCATTTCAATCATACACACAATATGCTCGATATGTGCAAATACAACATGGCATCACAACAAGACTCTACGACTCAGAGTATATATTCATTAGGCTCCGAAGAGCTAGATATTACAAACATGGGTCTCATGACCCAACATTCAGAGCATACAAGTCAAACACATGCGGAAGCTTAACATGTCTGAGTTCAGACAACTATAAATGAAAAAGGCTGAGAAGCCTGACTATCTACTAGATCCTGCCGAGGGCACAAGATCGTAGCTGAGGTATCAAGCTAAACGTCGAAGTCCACAGGGAACTACTAGCGAGACTGACGTCTCTCTGCAAAACATAAAATAGGCAAACGTGAGTACAAATGTACCCAACAAGACTTACATCAGAACTAGCTACATATGCATCGGTATCAACAAAGGGGGTGGTGGAGTTTAATTGCAGCAAGCCAGCTTTGACTCGGTGGCTATCCTGAACTACGACTGCAAGCAACTCTTTTGAGGTGGCACACACGAGTCCACAAATTCACCATACCAATACACCACTATGGATCCGCTCCCGTCTCCCTACGAGAACGCCATCCATAGCACTCACGCTTATCTTGCGCATTTTAGAGTATCCACTTTCACTTGTCTATGAACTGTACAGGCAACCCAGAAGTCCTTTACCGCGGACACAGCTATTCGAATAGATGATGTTAACCCTGCAGGGCTGTACTTCGTCACACACGCTCTCGCCACTTACCACCATGTACACGTCGTGTACCTCGGCAACCTTCAAGCGGAAGCCTGGCGAGGGAGTCGGCCACGACCTGACTAACCACATAAGTCGCTAGTCTAGGTTTATCGCCTATTCGGGTTCCATCCGCAAGGAGATCCGGCCGGGGTGTCGCTCACGGCCCCAAATGATGTGTGCAGGGTTCCCGAGCCCACCATCCGGGTGCCACTCGGTACACCAGGCCACGTGTGCCTAGTCTGTCCCAAGCCCACCTGTACCGGGTGCCACTTGGTAGACTACTAACACAACCTACAAACACCAGAAACTAGTTGCAACTCCTGGACAGAGATCAGGTTGATTAATAAGTCGAGAGAGCTTGGAGCGCCCGGAGCCCAATGTGTGGTAGTAACTGTTCATGGATCACAAACACAGAACTCGGTTCCTGAGGACGGCTGCAATGAGACAACCCACCATGTACTCCTACATGGCCTCTCACCGCTACCTTTACCAAATCGTGTTCACACACTTAGCTCCCAACAGTACGACATGTTCACACACCTCCGATTCTTCCTCGATGAATCAGACCTGACACAACTCTAAGCAATAGCAGGCATGACAAACAAGCATGAATGAGTAGGCACATCAGGGCTCAAACAACTCCTACTCATGCTAGTGGGTTTCATCTATTTACTTTGGCAATGACGGGTCATGCAGAGGAAAGGGGTTCAGCTACCGCAGCATGTAACAGTTGAAAGGTTGTTGTCCTAATGCAGTAAAAGAGAGAAGGAGCGAGAGAGTGGGATTGTATCGGAATGAACAAGGGGGTTTTGCTTGCCTGGCACTTCTGAAGATAGCATTGAGTCTTCATCAGTGTCAACGATCACAGCGTCGGAACAACGTCTATCGAGAGGGGACAATTACCGGCAACAGACAAGAAATACAATCAATGCAATGCACAATATGATGCATGATCATGACATGGCAATATGCTGTTGATTGAGCTAATGCAACTATAACCAGGGTGGTTTGAGTCATTTTGAACCAATGGTTCAATCCCAAACTCAACTTATGAATTTAAATAGTGCCTTATTATGTTTTGATATAAACAGCAGGTTTAAGTTGCTCTAACATGCATGAAACCAGTGCAGATGGATAGATTGGATTTTTCTAATAATTTTTCAGATATAAATCTTTTCATTCTGAGCTATAGATTATTTTCTATGATTTTTTGAAGTTTGTGGTATTTTCTGGAATTTCCTGTAAAAAATAATTCCAGTAATTAAATTAATGCGTCAGCATTGCGTCAGGGTGACGTCAGTGGTCAACTGACCCGGTCCAGCTCAAACCTGACCTGTGGGGCCTACCTGTCATTGACTCAGCTAACTAACAGAGTTAATTAACCTAAACTAAAACTGTTAGCGGGGCCCACGTGTCAGTGGCCCAGGGGAGGGTAATTAGTGGCCTAATTAGCTTAGCCTAATTGGACACGTCAGCCGGCCGGGGTTAGGACGCCGGCGACGGCCAGACGAGGCGGAGGGCGTCGGAACTCGCCCTCCGATGACCAAACGGACGACGGGCACCACCAGTGCGAAGCCCAGGCTCTCGCGCATCCAGTGGAACAAGCAGGAGACCGTGGGGTGCCGGAGGCGATGACGGCGTCAAGGTCAGCGGCGGCCGGAGCACGGGCTCGACCGGCATGACGCTACGGTGTATGGGAGAGAGAGGTGAGCAGTGCTATGGCTTCCTGGGAGCACGCTGAGCACAACTACGTGCTTGGTTGGTTCAGGCGAGGTTGCCAGTTGCGGCGGCGACGAACGCAGCGGTGACGAGCTCTCGGGCTCAACGGAGCCTGCGGTTAGTGGAAGAAATCGGCAACGGGGAGAGAGGGGTTTGGTGCGGGGGCTCACAGCGAGCCTAACGGAGGGGTTGGCAGGCGCGGGGATGGGCGGTGGGCAGCGAATCGACGCCGAGGATCTCCGGGCACCGAGGTTGAAGAAGACATCGGGAACGGCATTGGGGTGCTTCCCCGGTTGCTTGGCTCGGCGTGGATGAAGAAGACGACGATGCGGAGCTCAAGGTCTCATCGGCAGGGCAAGGGGTGGCCGGTGGCCACGGGTACGGCGATCGGCGTCGGCGAGCTCGCTCGGTCGAGCTCGTGTTCTTGCGGGAGAGAGGGGGGAAATGGGTGAGAGTGAGACGGTTGTGCACGGGGCATGCGTGGCGTCGTCCGGGGGGGTCCAGAGGGAGGCGGCAAGCAGGAGGTGGCCGGTGCGCGTGCTTGCGTGCGGTGGCCACGCGCCTCTCATCCTCCTTGCGGGAGGTTGAGGGTGACTGGCGCTGGCCAGTGGGCTAGGCCGCTACAGTGCCAGATCAGGTAGGCTGGCCCAGGTAACTCTCTCTGCCCCTTTTCTTATTTTATTCTGTTTTCTATTTATGTAATTGTTTTTGATTTAGTTTCGACACTAAACCATTTGTAAAGTTCTGAAACTTCTTATGGGCACTAACTGAATTATTTCAGAGACCCTCAGAGAGTTTCAAAATATTTGGAGCTGTAAAAATATTTATAGAATTTTAAAGCTCCAATTCAGATACATATTGGATTAATTCAAAGCCCATTTATGTCCTGGAAAAGTGTCCACCAATTTTGGTTTAGGTTTTCATCTTGTTCCATAAATTATGAACATTTTTTAAGGGCATTTTGGGTTCATTGAAAATATTTTTAAGTTGAACCTATTGCATTGTTTTGGTGCTAGGGGTTTGAGCAATCCCCATTTCAACTTTCAAATAGATTTAGACATGATACAATAACCAAGCTAGTCCAAGTGCATAGCAAGGCTAGGGATGTGACACCACGGCGTTGGAGCCGCACACGGACCCGACATCCCGCAATATTCGCGTCAATGGAACACCGGACTCGTCTCCGGCTATAAGTTCCGGACCAGGTACGCCTGCGGACACCGAGCTGGATCGGTTATCGATTTTCGACTTTAGCGCCAGAGACATCTTCCAGCATTCACCTTTGGGTGACGTGCTAAACTCTTTAAAGAATTTGTCCTTGGAGAAGGACTCACAACCGAACTATGTCTGGTTTGAGCTAGAGACGGGTGACGAGGAATTTTGCTTCCCGCCCGCCACCCACTTCATGGCCACTGTCGATGACTTAACTGACGTGCTTGACTATGGCTCCGAAGAAATCGACGGTATGGACAACGATGCCGAGAAGGAGCAAGGCCAAGACCCGCCATTCACTGGACGTTGGACGGCTACCTCTTCGTACGACGTGTACATGGTTGATACACCCAAAGAAGAGCCAGATGCGAATAAAACCTCTGAGACGCAGTCCAAGCGCCGACGCCCCAAACGCCGTTCTAAGCCTCGTCGCTCAAAAGACAGCAACACCGGCACCGGAGAAAATAGTACTCCAGGCGACGCCGAAAACAATGAAGACCGTGTCGGAGCTGCATCCGAACAGGAGGAACACGGCAACGGGAATGATAAGTCTAATGAACAGGCCATAGTAGATGACTCGGAGGACGACAGTTACCGTCCACCCTCCGAGGAGGAGACAAGCCTTGGCAACGAAGACTTCATCGTGCCTGAGGATCCTCTGGAGCAGGAGCGCTTTAAGCTTCAGCTCATAGCCACCGCAAGGAGCCTGAAAAAGAAACAGCAGTAGCTTCAAGCTGAACAAGATCTGCTCGTCGACAGATGGACTGATGTCCGCACAGACGAGGAATATGGCCTCAAGCGCCCAGCCAAGAGCTACCTGAAATGCAGACTGTCAGAGTAATGGACCACGGGTAGCCTAACCCGAGTTCCATAACCTTTCAAGACATCGGGCCGGCTGCGCCCCTCAAGACGTCAAGACGAAGCGCCGCCTTCTGGGGGCCGGCTGGCTGAACGGCCGACTCCCAGAAGACGGCCATGCTTAGGAAGGCGGCTCCAAGATGGGCCGACTCCTATTTGGCGGCCCCCAGAGAGGCCGGCTCCTAGTAGTCAGCCCATGGCGCCCTCGAAGTCTGCGCCCCCGTTAAGAAGACAAGACAATGTAGGGCTACAGTGTAGCCCATCACCACCGTATCCAGGGCCGGGCGTGGCCACAGTGCTCCGTACGGGCGGAGATCTCCGCCCGGCGCGGCACTGTTGCCACTCCGCCCCTGACGTTACTCCTGTCAGGCAGAGCCCTGCTCCCATGACCGCCCGCCGGTACGGCCTGAGGACGGCGGGCCCTACCAGACAGCAAGAGCCCGGAAGACGGCAGAGGCCTCACCAGTCGGACCCAAGGGAGGCCGGCTCCTAGCAGGCGGCCCGTTCCTTCCTCGGGGCCCGTGCACCATTAACCAGATAAGACCCTGAGTGGGTACAGTGATCTCCCGCCAAGCGGCGGCACTGTAGCCGTGCTCCCCTGACCAAGCAAGCGTCATTTGCATCATGGCTACAGTAATCAGCAGCCGGCAAGACCCGCGAGCGGCGGGAGCGGCCTGTCGGCTCCGTACCAGACCAGACGGCGGGACCCACCAGGCGGCGGGCCCCAGCAGCCGGCGGAGAAGCCGGCGACCAGAGAGACTGACAGCCGGGTCCTTCACCCGGCCGAATTACCATTGTACCCCTGGGGTAGGCCTATATAACCCCCCCCCAGGGCACCCATGCAAAGGGTTAGAATCACACCTAGGGGGAGAGGACAGCAAGCCCTGCCTTCTCCTACCTCTAGCATACAGCTCGAGGAGCACCATTGTACTCACTAGTGCCTTAGTGATCATGCGGAGACCCCGCAGAGAAGGACTAGGGGCGTCATCTCCTAGGAGAGCCCCGAACCTGGGTAAAGTGCGCCGGCGTTCATGTCTACGCCTCATCCCGCTTCCAGGCACCGGCGACGTTCTACTCGCTCCCACCATGATAAGCCATCCATTGGCATATGTCGCACCCAACCCCCGACATTTGGCGCCCACCATGGGCGAGGTGCACTGTCTCCCGGAGACCTGTTCTGGACGGGAACCCTGTTCCTTCCTGGCGAGCGCAGCCAGCCCGGCACACCAGACGGCGTCTGCGCCGACGCGCTGCCCCGCGCGGAGGTTGCCTGCGCGGCGAGCTGCCTCGCCGATCTTGTTGGCGAGATTCGCCTCACCGACGAGCCCGCGTCTGATGCGGGCACAGATGGCCCCGAGATCTGCCTCGTGAGCCTCCTCGATCAGCTCCACGTCGCCAGCGAGCCTGCTGCTGACTCTGAGTCGGTTGGCTCCACCGACCCGATGTTGGTCGACTCCGACACGGCATCGCTTGACGCGTTCCCCACGAACGTGGTGGTCTACAATGAGCCCCTTCCTCGTGCGGACAGCGGCAGCAGCACCATCATGGAAGTGCTCGTCATCAGCCACGGCGAGCACTCTGGCGGAGGTGGCCAGGATCCGTTGCAGGCGGTGATGGAAGAATTGACTGCGCCCATCCCGGAAGACGCCGACGCCGAGACGCTGGAGGCACACCGTGTCCAGCTCGTCAAAAGCGCCAACCGGCTGCCAGCATGAGACACCTTTCGGAGGCCTACCAGCGAGAGATGGACCGTGCCGTCGGCGGCACGCCGGCTCCTGGTGGTCCTAGCCGTATTGGCCTGGTCCAGCAGCATGGCGCGACCGTCGCCAGCATGTTCGGGACAGATCATCCCGTCTATGCCACGCCTGTAGAGAACATACGAGCTACCCAGGTGACAGCAGACGAGCTAGACAAGCTCGAGGGCGACGAGTGTCGCCACATGACGAAGCGAGTCCAGCAGCTCCTCGACGCGGCTGCTGAGTAGCAAGAGGCCGGTGCCGCACTGAAGCACCCAAGCAGCAAAACGATGACCCGCCTCCTCGCCGAGACCAAGGTGTGACATCCCGGACGCCGACTGGTGGCGTCCGCGATAGAAGAGACAAGGAGCCGGCTGCCAGCCGCAGCCGGACTCACATCACCATCGAGCGCGACCAAGACGGCCACCCGAGGGCAGTGCGGCGGCGAGACGACTGTCCGCCTCCTCCCCATGCAGGGTGTAACACCCCGAGAATCATGCTACAGTAACTCTCTGTGATTAAGCTAATCATGTTGCTAAACAGGGCTTGATCACATTGGAATCACATTTCTTTTCAAACTCCTAATCCAAACTTCAATTAAATTTAAAGTGGAAAATAAAAGTTTTCAAAAATTTAAACAAAAAGGTTCGGGCCATGTCAATTATTGCATCGGTAATTATGGTGAAGTAATCACATTTTTATAAAATGCCTAAATAGTTTGAATTGAAATCAAACAGAAAAGCAAATAAATAAAAGAAAAGAAAACAGAACAAAAAAACAAAAAAAACAAAAGCCCCCCCACTGGACCTGGCCCAACTGGGCCAACCCCCAGCCGCCCGAATGGGCCGGCCCACCCCGCGCCCCCTCTCCCCTTATCCACTCCCCTCACCCCTCCCCACTCTCCACCGACACTCCCCCCACCCCCCGAAATATCTCCTCCTCCTC
>NC_057799.1:440307965-440316877 GCF_018294505.1 Triticum aestivum
GAACGAGGCGCGCCCGTAACCGCACCCGCATCGCCCCCTCTGGCCACTGCCAGGTGGGCCTCGCCCCACCTGAGCCACTGCCCCCTGGGCCCGAACCCTCTGGGCCACTGCCAAACGGGGCCCGCGCCCCCCAGAGAACGTGTTAAAAAAATTGAAGAAAATAAAAATAAAATAAAAATAAATAATAATAATAATAATAAATTAATTAATAAAAATTAATAAATAAATAAATAAAGAAAATAAAAATAAAAATAATTTTAATTAATTAATTAATTAAGTTAATTAATCCTGTTTAATTTAATCTAATTAGATAATTAATTTAATTAAATAATAATTATTTAGCTAAACCCTAATTAACCTAGACAGAGAATGACAGGTGGGTCCCACTGGACCCACATGTCAGTTTGACTTAGTCAACCCCTGTTGACTGCTGATGTCAGCATGACATCATGCTGATGTCATAAATCCAAATTTCGAATTAAATTAAATAATTAATTAAATTCCAGAAATTAATAGAATCTTTAGAAAATCATATATTTTAATCCGTAACTCGGATTAAAATATTTTCAACATGAAAGTTGCTCAGAACGACGAGACGAATCCGAATACGCAGTCCGTTCGTCCACCACACCTCCCTAACCTATCGAACTAGCAACTTTACCCCTCCGGTCCGTTTGTCCGAAAACGCGAAACATCGGGAATACTTCCCGGATGTTCCCCCCTTCACCGGTACCACCTACTGTCGCATTAGGACACACCTAGCACCGCTCATTGTCATGTCACGCATCGTCATGTTTATGTTTGCATTGTATTTACTGTTTCTTCCCCCCTCTTCTCTCCGGTAGACTACGAGACCGACACTGCTGCTGCCCAGTTCGACGACGGAGTTGACGACCCCTCCTACTTGCCAGAGCAACCAGGCAAGCCCCCCCCTTGATCACCAGATATCGCCTATTCTTCTCTATACTGCTTGCATTAGAGTAGTGTAGCATGTTACTGCTTTCCGATATCCTATCCTGATGCATAGCCTATCCTTGCTACTACTGTTGTTACCTTTACCTGCAATCCTACATGCTTAGTATAGGATGCTAGTTTTCCATCAGTGGCCCTACATTCTTGTCCGTCTGCTGTGCTATACTATCGGGCCGTGATCACCTGGGCGGTGATCACGGGTATATACTTATATACTATATACATGACACATGTGATGACTAAAGTCGGGTCGGCTCGTAGGAGTACCCGCGAGTGGATCTTTGTGGCGGAGCGACAGGGCAGGTTGAGACCGCCTAGGTGAGAGGTGGGCCTGGCGCTGGTCGGCGTTCGCGGATACTTAACACGCTTAACGAGATCTTGGTATTTGATCTGAGTCTGGCCATTTGGTCTATACGCACTAGCCATCTACGCGGGAGTAGTTATGGGTATCCCGGCGTCGTCGTATCAGCCGAAGCCTTCGTGACGTCAGCGACTGAGTGGCGCGCGCCGTGTTGGACCGCTTTGACGTAACCGCCGTGATCGTGTGGGTTGCTAGGTCTGCTCGCGGCCGCGTTCGCAACGTGCAGGTGTGCATAGGGCGATGGGCCCAGACCCCTGCGCGCTTAGGATTAGACCGGCGTGCTGAGCTCTCTGTTGGGCCTAGGTGGGGCTGCGACGTGTTGATCTTACGAGGCCGGGCATGACCAAGAAAAGTGTGTCCGGCCAAATGGGATCGAGCGTGTTGGGTTATGTGGTGCACCCCTGCAGGGAAGTTTATCTATTCGAATAGCCGTGTCCCTCGGTAAAAGGACGACCCGGAGTTGTACCTTGACCTTATGACAACTAGAACTGGATACTGAATAAAACACACCCTTCCAAGTGCCAGATACAACCCGGTGATCGCTCTCTAGCAGGGCGACGAGGAGGGGGTCGCCGGGTAGGATTATGCTATGCGATGCTACTTGGAGGACTTCAATCTGCTCTCTTCTACATGCTGCAAGATGGAGATGGCCAGAAGCGTAGTCTTCGACAGGACTAGCTATCCCCCTTTTTATTCTGGCATTTTGCAGTTCAGTCCACTGATATGCCCCTTTATACATATACCCATGCATATGTAGTGTAGCTCCTTGCTTGCGAGTACTTTGGATGAGTACTCACGGTTGCTTCTCTCCCTCTTTTCCCCCTTCCCTTTCTATCTGGTTGTCGCAACCAGATGTTGGAGTCCAGGAGCCAGACGCCACCGTCAACGACGACTCCTACGACACGGGAGGTGCCTACTACTACGTGCAGGCCGCTAACGACGACCAGGAGTAGTTAGGAGGATCCCAGGCAGGAGGCCTGCGCCTCGTTCGATCTGTATCCCAGTTGTGCTAGCCTTCTTAAGGCAAACTTGTTTAACTTATGTCTGTACTTAGATATTGTTGCTTCCGCTGACTCGTCTATGATCGAGCACTTGTATTCGAGCCCTCGAGGCCCCTGGCTTGTATTATGATGCTTGTATGACTTATTTATGTTTTAGAGTTGTGTTGTGATATCTTCCCGTGAGTCCCTGATCTTGATCGTACACATTTGCGTGCATGATTAGTGTACGGTCAAATCGGGGGCGTCACAAGTTGGTATCAGAGCCGACTGCCTGTAGGAATCCCCCTTTCCACACTCCTAGGCCGAAGTCGAGTCTAGACATTACAAAACTTTTACTAACATGGCTGTGTGTCTTACGGGCCCACGTCGCCATTGGGTGGTACTAGGATCTTTTACTCCTCGACCTTTACTCTGGGACTCTGAACTCTCTTCTACTCGGGTTTAACGAATTTACTAACTCTAACACTAGGATCCCGTGACCGCATTCACCCCAAAGTTGGATAAGCCATAGTTGTTTCTTAGAGTAGTATTTTGAACAATTCACACACTGTCATTTGACTACTTTGAAACGTCTTTGCTTTCAGATGGAACCCACGAGGCAGGCCGTTCGCCACACGACGGCCATTGGTGCCTCGGGATCACCTGCGGTGCTAGCTGAGATGATGACCTATCTGGGTTATCGCTGGCACCCTGAGTACACCGTCTACGAGGAGTACCAGGACTTTAACCAGGAGCAGTACCGTGCCATCGTCCACCTCTACTCTCGGAAGTATGACTCCACTACTGTGCTGCACACCGCACATGATGTTGGTGTGACCATCGATATGGCTGTCCATGATGCTGGCTATGCTGCTCTGACACGTCTTCATGGAGAGTATCGGGAGTTGGACACCTCCCCTTTCAGGCACATTGCTATCGCATCCGATGTTGGTGCGGAGGGATACTATACTGCTGCCTACTCCACTGTCACCCGAGAGCCCTTCTACCATCAGAACCTGGTTCTGCATGCTGATGGGCTGGATCGAGCTAACCGAGCTCTTCGCCACGAGATGTACACCACCCGTCAGCACCTTTACCGTGCCCTGACGCTGCTGCACCCCTTTGTCCGATCTGGACAGGTACCGCGTACTGCGATCTACCCAGCCAGGACCGTGATGCCCCACGGTGTCGGTTGGCCAGAGGTGGGAGGCTACTCTCCCGCACTTGGTCCTCTTCTGCCACCTGAGCGTCGGGCTCTACACCTGAGTATCCGTGGCCCCCAGTCTGCTAACGTGGAGGGCTATCCGTTGCCTCACTACCAGCTGTCGGGCTACGATTACCTCCACAGTACCTCTTGGGACTGATGTAGTCTTGCTTAGCTTAGTATTAGTTGCAGTCGCCGCGAGCCTGTGTGCCGCCTATGATGTTTTAGTCTATGTACTGAACTCTATGTACTGAACTCTATGCATAACCCCTTTTGTAAGTTATGCCGACTACTATGTAGTAGCTATCGTGCTCCTTTCGTTATGCATGTTTCATCATGAATGATTCTTGTCTTTGCAAATATTTCTCAATGCTGAACTACCCCTGTTATATATTAGCAGGATGGTTAGACCAGGTGGTCGTGGTCGTGGTGGCGATGCCCCACCACCACCTGAGTACATGGCTGGTATGATCCAACAGTTTGAACTGAACCGCCAATTCATGGAAAATATGATGGCTCAGTTTCCTCGCCCCAATATGAACCAACAGCCAGCCCAAGTGACTCTTCAAGATTTCATACGCCTCAACCCAACCATCTACCGCAGCTCAACTCAGCCTCTGGATGCTGATGACTGGCTCCCTCACATCACCTATGAGATGGAGTCTGCTGATGTAGCCCCTGCCAGCTATGTCACCTTTGCTTCCTTCTTCTTGAAGGGACCCGCAGCTCAATGGTGGGACAGCCACAGGCGTACTCTGCCAGCTGGAACAATCATCACATGGCCAGACTTCCAAGCTGCTTTCCGTGCCCGCTTCATTCCTCAAGGAGCCATGGACCGGAAGAAGCGTGAGTTCCGCAACCTCACCCAAGGCAACAAAACTGTTGAAGCTTATCAATGGGAGTTTCTGGACTTGTCCCGCTATGCTGAAGAAGACATTGCAACTGATGCACGCAGACAAGAGAAGTTCCGTGATGGACTACAAGCTGACATCAAGCTCGCACTTCTAGTGCATGACTTCGCCGATTTCGCCACCTTGGTGAATAAGGCCATCAATGTCGAGACTGGTCTGCAGGAATACCAGAGCTCTCAGAGGCGCAACCGTGACACGGGCTCATCTTCGGGCCCGCCCTCGCAGAAGCGAAAGATATGGATCCCGAACAGCATGTACCGTCCAAATGCACCTGCTCCCAGGAAATCTTATGCTGCACCGCGTCTGCCTCCTCCACCATCTAGGCAGTCAAAGCTACCAGCTCCCCCACCTGGGGCTCCTGTTCCCACTTCCGATAATGGTCTGTGCTTCAAGTGTGGTCAACCGGGTCACTTTGCCAGGAACTGCTATCAGAACCAGAATCAACTGGCCCTTCCAGCAGCTGGCCGTGGTAACAACCAGCCCCGCAACAACAATGCTAAGTCTTATGGTCGTGCTCATGCCAACCACGTTGATCTCAGCGAAGCTCAAGACCAGCCTGCTACTGTGATGGGTACACTCCTCGTAAATTCAGTACCAGCATCCGTTTTATTTGATACAGGAGCATCCCATTCATTCATATCAGCAGAATTTGCATTCCTGCATGGCATTAATTACGAAGAGATAAACACTCCGCTAGTGGTACACACCCCGGCGGGCCAATGTCAAACCTCTATGGTTAGTCACGACGTTACTGTTGAAATTGAAGGACTGGAATTTCTTGTCTCTCCCATCGTACTGAAGTCCTGTAGCATTGATCTCATTCTGGGAATGAATTGGTTAAAAGCGCATACTGCTTCAATCGTTTGCACCACTAAGACCGTCCATCTGCTACACCCTTCAGATGAGATAGTTACTTACCAAGCCCATCTGGTGCAAAATGCCGAGGCAAGGCTCTATGCATTGAATGCATTGAACGCTGCACCACTCGAGGGCATTGAAAACATTCCCGTCGTGCGTGAATTCCTCGACGTCTTCCCTGAAGAACTTCCAGGGATTCCCCCTGCTAGAGCTGTCGAATTCATCATCGACTTGAAACCAGGCACCACTCCTATAGCCAAGCGACCCTACAAGATGCCGCCACATGAACTCCTTGAGCTTAAGGAGGAAATCGATAAATCTCTTCGCAAAGGATTCATTCGCCCAAGTTGCTCTCCTTGGGGAGCACCTTCTCTCTTTGTCAAGAAGAAGGATGGGACAAACCGGTTAGTTCAAGACTACCGTCCTATAAACCAAGCTACCATCCAGAATAAATACCCCCTTCCTCGGATCAATGATCTGTATGATCAACTGGCGGGTTCGTCAGTGTTCTCTAAGCTCGACTTGAGGTTGGGCTACCACCAGATCCGTGTTCGCGTAGAGGATATCCCAAAGACCGCCTTCGTGACTCGCTATGGTTCATACGAGTACACCGTCATGCCTTTCGGTTTAACCAATGCTCCAGCCACCTTCTCTCGTCTGATGAACTATATATTCATGGATTACCTCGACAAGTTCGTCGTGGTTTATCTGGATGATATCCTGGTATTTTCCAAGAACGAAGAAGAACATGCTGAACATCTTCGACTTGTGCTAGAAAAGCTACGAGAGCATCAACTATATGCCAAGTTCTCCAAATGTGAATTCTGGCTACCGGAAGTAACCTATCTTGGGCATGTCATCTCTAAGGATGGTATTGCCGTCAACCACGAGCGAGTTCAGGCTATTCTTGATTGGACTCCTCCCAAGAACGTTAAGCAAGTCAGAAGTTTTCTCGGTCTCGCCAGCTATTGCCGTCGATTTGTCGAGAACTTCTCTAAGATCGCCAGGCCTCTGACTAACCTGTTGCATAAGGGTGTCAAGTTCCAATGGACAGACAAATGTCAGGAAAGTTTCCAGGCACTCAAAGACAAGTTGACTTCTGCCCCAGTTCTAGCTCCACCTGATACTAAGAACGACTTCGTCATTTACTGTGACGCTTCCCGTCAAGGATTAGGCTGTGTCCTAATGCAAGACCGCAAAGTGATTGCTTATGCCTCTCGGCAATTGCGCCCTCACGAAGAGAACTACCCAGTTCACGACCTCGAACTTGCTGCTGTCATTCATGCGCTGAAGTAGTGGCGACATTACCTTCTCAGTAATCGTTGCGAGATCTTCACTGACCACCAAAGTCTGAAGTATCTGTTTACTCAGCCAGATCTGAACCTCCGTCAACAGAGATGGATGGAGCTTGTTGCAGACTTTGACTTGGGTATTTCCTATACGCCAGGCAATGCTAATGTAATGGCTGATGCCTTGAGCCGCAAGTCTTACTGCAACCACCTCCAGGTTCATAAAGTTCAGCCCTCGCTTGTTGAAGAATTCAGGAAGCTGAACCTCCATATTGTTCCTCCGGGTGCACTCGCTCCCCCCCCCCCAAGGAGTTTGGCAAGGTGAACCTCCATGTTGTTACCCAGGGTTCCCTCAATACCCTAGTTGCTAAACCAGATCTCGAGGACAGCATCAAAAGGCTACAGAAGTATGACTCTGAAGCCCACAAGATTAAGCGCTACCTCGCAGAAGGAAAGCCCTCATTCTTCACCATTGCTGAAGATGGCACCTTATACTTCAAGGGCCGCCTAGTGGTGCCATGTGTAGAGAAAAACCTGGATATGACACAGGAAGTTATGAAAGAAGCTCATGATACGCGTCTATGTATCCATCCTGGTAGTACAAAGATGTACCAAGACATCCGTCAGAGATTCTGGTGGTCTAATATGAAGCAAGCCATTGCTTGTTATGTTGCTGAGTGTGACGTTTGCCGTCGTATCAAAGCAGAACATCAAAGGCCTGCTGGAACTCTGCAACCTATCTCTATTCCTGAATGGAAATGGGACCATGTTGAGATGGACTTCGTCACTGGATTTCCCAAATCACAGAAAGGTAATGATGCTATTCTTGTCGTCATTGACCGGCTTTCCAAAGTTGCACATTTTCTGGCAGTCAAAGAAACGATCACTGCTAACCAGTTGGCAACGCTCTATATGTCCAGGATTGTTTCACTCCACGGTATTCCATTGGTTATCAGCTCAGACCGTGGCAGCTTATTCACTTCAAGATTCTGGGCAAGTTTCCAAGAAGCCATGGGAACTCATCTGTCATTCAGTACTGTGTTTCATCCTCAATCACAAGGACAAGTTGAACGCGTCAACCAAGTTCTCGAAGACATGCTTCGAGCTTGCGTTATTTCCTTCGGCAAGAAATGGGAGGAATCTCTCCCGTATGCTGAGTTCTCTTATAATAATAGCTATCAAACTAGTCTGAAGATGGCCCCCTTCGAAGTGTTATATGGGCAAAAGTGCCGAACCCCTCTGAACTGGTCAGAAACTGGGGAACGTCCACTCTTCGGTCTGGATATTATCCAAGATGCTGAAGAACAAGTCCGCATTATCCGTGAGAATCTCAAGACTGCTCAGTCACGTCAGAAGAGTCAGTATGACCGTCATCATAAAGACATGGTCTATCAACCTGGCGAAAAGGCTTATCTTCGAGTCACACCTATGAAAAGTGCTCACCGCTTCGGGATCAAGGGCAAACTAGCTCCTCGCTATATTGGGCCATTCACTATTCTCGAAAGGCGTGGAAAAGTGGCATACCAATTGGAGCTACCGCCGAACCTTTCTCAGGTTCACGATGTGTTCCATGTGTCACAGCTCCGCCGTTGCTTCAAGGACCCAATCCGAGCTGTGGATCATGAAGTGCTCGAATTGCAGCAAGACCTCTCCTATAAGGAGCATCCGGTCCGCATTCTCGACCAAGCTGAACGCCACACACGTCAGAAAGCGATCAAGTTTCTCAAAGTCCAGTGGTCGCACCATTCTGAAGATGAGGCCACTTGGGAACGAGAGGATCGTCTGCGCGAAGAATACCCCGCATTGTTTCCTTCTACCCCCTAAATCTCGGGACGAGATTTCTTGTAGTGGGGGAGATTTGTAACACCCCGAGAATCATGCTACAGTAACTCTCTGTGATTAAGCTAATCATGTTGCTAAACAGGGCTTGATCACATTGGAATCACATTTCTTTTCAAACTCCTAATCCAAACTTCAATTAAATTTAAAGTGGAAAATAAAAGTTTTCAAAAATTTAAACAAAAATGTTCGGGCCATGTCAATTATTGCATCGGTAATTATGGTGAAGTAATCACATTTTTATAAAATGCCTAAATAGTTTGAATTGAAATAAAACAGAAAAGCCAATAAATAAAAGAAAAGAAAACAGAACAAAAAAAACAAAAAACAAAAGCCCCCCCCACTGGACCTGGCCCAACAGGGCCAACCCCCAGCCGCCCGAATGGGCCGGCCCACCCCGCGCCCCCCTCTCCCTTTATCCACTCCCCTCACCCCTCCCCACTCTCCACCGACACTCCCCCCCACCCCACGAAATATCTCCTCCTCCTCCCTCCCCCG